>NC_090731.1:117156587-117186587 GCF_036898095.1 Palaemon carinicauda | reverse complement strand
TGCTGCAAGGAATGCATAGGAGGCAGGATTTTATAATAAATACTTTAGGGAAATCTTGCTGCTCTAAGAGAGTTTATATATACAAGAATCCTTCTTATTCTGGCTTGCTAAAAATTAAGTTTAAATAATAAATTAGCAATGGGATGCTGCGATGGGCAAACATCTTAAAATTAACAAACCTTAATTGGCATTGAAAAATAAAAGCTGCTTTCAATTCAGCAGTATTAGAATTAATTCAAAATAAGTTTAATAATTTATCTCTACCCACGTACTTTAAGAAAAGAACCAACCTACGCCGGGATAAGTCCCTTGCTGTGCGTATCTACGCTGTGACGTCACGAGCATGGCGTGCGCTACTGTCAACAGATTTAGTAGATTTAAAATAGTCCTCCCAATATTTTGATAAAGAAAACCTAATGTAGGAGAGGACGTTTAAGGGGTAGCTTCAGTAGTAGTAGAACCAAAAAATACGAATGAAAGAAGAGTAGTGAAGAAAATTCTTCACAATAATTTTCGGTATTATTGTACTGTATTACAGGGCAATGTAACCTTGGAAAAAAGCTAATTTTTTGTATAGAAAAAATTCCGCTCTGTTCGAAAATGACACTCGTTCCCGTCGCAAAGGAAAAGATTCAGATATATATATATATATATATATATATATATATATATATATATATATATATATATATATATATCCTATGGTAATGGGGAACACCCAGAGGGTACTTGGGGTTTTGGGTGGGGGAAAACATACTGGGGAAACGATATATAATGGTAAAACAAACTTTTTCTTCTCTATACATTACCTTCTTGGATGTATAATGAACTTAGGAAAAGACAAAACAGTATAACTGGATAAAGTTTGGAGTCGCCGTTGCAAAGGCTATGTCTCATGAAAATATACGGTAACCAGAACTGACAACGTGTGATGTAGAGCTGCGGCAACGTTAGCGTAACATGCTTACATTAGCAGTGCTTTTCATTTATTTTTGGTCATTCTATTGTTGGTTGTAGTCGCTCCCGTTCGTTCGTTTGTACATAGAAGGTTTCGACCTTCTGCACATAATCTCCCCCACCCCCTACATATAGGCTCCACCTCCACCAATAGGATTTCTTCTTCTCTAACCGTCAAATTCAACTATTCGACTTTGCACGTTTATTCAAGTATATGACTTAAACCAGTACAACTATTACCATCCCTTTTATGTAATACCCTCCTTACATATTACATTTGAACCCAGTATTACTCGTTTTATTATCCAATACCTTATAAATTCACCCCATTTTATATACCCATTAAATATTATTTATCATACACTCCATTTTATCTCTCTATTTTACTTTTATACATATTGTTATTACCTTTTCACTCCCAGATTTCACATACGTATGGAAAGTTTGCAGGGCGGGGGGAGGTAATATTTCCCAACCCCTACGTTCCAACAAACCTTTTTTCGGGGAAACCTTTGTCCAAGTCAGGTGTTTGTTAGTTCAAGTGAAGTATTTTGAGTATTTTACGATCGAAGTTTTAGAAAATTGTAACGACTTCAGTAATCCATACTTTAAAGTATTTTGGTAAATTCCAATTTTGATAATTTTCTTAAATCTCGTAATGTAATATACCAACTTTTACAGTGTTCCAAGTGCAGTACTAAACTAAGGCAAATCAGTTAAGACACCGCAGACTCAGTCACAACACCCCTGTGACCCACAAGTTTCGTCGTCACGGTCATAAAAGTAAGTCATTAATTTCTTTAACTTTAATGTGTTAGCTTTACTATATTTTGTAAGAGTGCAAAACTCAACATTACCGCTTGCCAGTGTTTACGAGGTTGATGTTTCATTTTCCTTTGATCGTAAGCGAGGAACAAGAACCATTATATTTAATGTTGCTAAAGTTAGAGTAACATTGCTAATGTTAGTGTGCGCAGCTCAACATTACTGCTTGCCAGTACATACGAGCTTGATATTTTATTTTCATGCGAGCGAAGCGAGCCAGTGGTGGGACAAGAACCATTATATATATTGTGGCTAATGTTATCGTAATAGTGCTAACGTTATCTTAACGTGAGTGAAGTGACATGGATTAATGTAGCATTGCTAGCGTTAGCAATGCCACCGTAAAGTTGGTAACGCTGTGTATCATTGCTAATGTTGCTAATGTTATCGTTCGCATTACATACGTGAGTGAAGTGACATGTTATTTGGACAAGTCATTATGTGGGGAATTTTTTATGGTGTGTTCTGAGTGGGAACTTAGTCCGGGAAAGTCTCCTTATAACAGTACATACGAGCTTGATATTTTATTTTCATGCGAGCGAAGCGAGCCAGTGGTGGGACAAGAACCATTATATATATTGTGGCTAATGTTATCGTAATAGTGCTAACGTTATCTTAACGTGAGTGAAGTGACATGGATTAATGTAGCATTGCTAGCGTTAGCAATGCCACCGTAAAGTTGGTAACGCTGTGTATCATTGCTAATGTTGCTAATGTTATCGTTCGCATTACATACGTGAGTGAAGTGACATGTTATTTGGACAAGTCATTATGTGGGGAATTTTTTATGGTGTGTTCTGAGTGGGAACTTAGTCCGGGAAAGTCTCCTTATAACAGTTACATAAAGTTCAACAGGGGAGGATATGAGCACTTACTCTCGGGGCACAAACACCCTGCTAATACTTTACTGTCACAATTCACTAACCATCACTCTTAAATACAAAAGGGGGAAATTTTACTGTCCAGAGGCCAGAGTACTCCACACGTAGAATATATATGTAATTTATGGCCTACTCTAGCTTTGTCAGGTCTATAGTCATCTCATTCTCAGGCTCTGTTCCGGCTCCGTCCCAGCTACCCCAATGAGATGCTGGACAGGTATTTTACGTTAATGTAGTTAGACAAAATCCAAAATGGGAGCAGTGATGTAAAGTAGTTTAAAAGTTTAAAGATAAGGATCTTTACCTTCGAAGCAAATATATTAATGCAAAGTTCCTCGCTGTTACCACCTATAGACTTACTTAGGTTTTACTCTTTAAATATTCCCAGTTTAAACATTAAATAAATGAGGGAGCAAAAAATACTAAAGAGGTTTAATTCACCTAATATTGATTTATTCACAAATTTACATCAAAGAAACGGACATCTTAACAAAGACAAAATAGAATCATAAAAATGCAATTCAAAATGATGAAAATTAGTTAGTTAGACACGTGGTCTGCTATAATAAAAAATCTAAATGGGGTCGGACACGTGGCCCATGTGACCCAGAGACTGTGTTAGTCTCCAAGCAAGAAATAATAATGGAAAAATATTTACACACAATCCCACCGCACACAGTCCGAATAGTGTAAAAGCCAGGTTCCCTATCAAGTTAAAATTAGTCTGAGCTAAGAATTGGGGGAAAACTAAATGGCCATTGATGTAGTACCTGCACTCCTTTAAGATTAGTCCTATGCCCGTGATAGCTGTTGACCTGGACGTCGCACTAATTGGCACGTTGCACTCTTGCCTGGCTCACCCCAAGAATCCTCGTTTGTGGTAATTAAGGTTCCCAGGTTCCACTCCTTCACAGTCTCCAGCCGGCAGCCACAGGACTCCTTGGTGAGTCACGTTTTGGAAGGGGGGGATGGGGGTGAGCCAGAGGTGCATGGATTCACTGACCAGGGACTCAGGGAGGTCAGTAGGCCAGGGCAGCTTCTAGTTGAATGGGCGACACTAAGGTCGAAGAGATCACCTGGCTTCACCTTTCCAGACAGGTGAGGAGCTTGATGCGCACGGTAATCCATTGGGGATGCCATATCGGGACTTCAGGACAGGGCAATGTATTGTTGCAAGGAGTGCAGAGGAGGCAGGATTTTGTATTAAATACTTAGAGAAATCTTGCTGCTCTAAGGGAGTTTATATATACAATAATCCTACCTATTCTGGCTTGCTAAAAATTAATAGTTTAAATGATTAATCAGCAATGGACTGGTGCGATGGGCATACATCTTAAAATTAACAAACCTTAATTGGTATTGAGAAATATAAGATGCATTAATTCAGCAGTATTGGAATTTATATAAAAAATGCAGTTTAGGAATTTAATCTCGACCCACGTAGTTTAAGGAAAGAACCAACATACGCCGTGGTTACACTAAGGCCCTCTGATGTGCGTATCTACGCTGTGACGTCACGAGCATGGCGTGCGCCACTGTCAACAAGTTTAAGTTTAGATTAGTTTTCCCTATGTTCGTTAAAGAAAATTAGATGTAGGAGAGAATGTTTAAGGGGTAGCTATAGTATTAGTAGAAGAGAGCTAAAAATACGATTGAAAGAAGAAGAGTGAAGAAAATTCGGTTTCATTGTATATTATTACATCTCAATGTATCCTAGTATTCCAACTACTTTTTCTTATAGGAAAAATTACGCTCCCTTCGAAAATAACACTCGTTCCCGTCGCAAATGAATAGTTACAGAAATATATATACATCTATATCCGCCGATAATGGGGGACCCCCAGTGGGAACTCGGGGTTTTGGGTGGGGAAAACATACTGGGGAATCGATATATAACCGTAATTCAGTCCTTTTCTTCTCTATACATTTCTTTCTGGTATTTATTATAACCCTAGGAAAAGTCAAATCAGTATACCTGGATATATTTGGGAGGAGCCGTTTCAAAGGTTATTTCTTGTAGTAATACAGTAACCAGTGCTGCCAACGCCTGATGTAGATTAAATGTTAGCATTCCATACCTGATGTAGATCAAATGTTAGCGTTTCATGCTAACATTAGCACCCATTTGTTCGTTTGTTCGTTCGCCCCACCTTCCGTCCTTCGTTTCTCTCCATTATTACTCTTTTTATTACCGTATTATTTTCTCATTTTATATTCCCATTCAATATAATTTATCATACATTCCATTTTACCTTCCTATAGGCCTATTGGGTTTATTTGTTTTGTTATTTCCTTTCCCATTTGTACATACGTTCGTTTCATCAGTTTCCGATCTGCGCATATATCCCCCCGCCCCCTGCGCAGGAGTTTCCACTCCCCCTTTTACTCTTTTTATTAGTGTTATTTTTTCATTTTTTATTCCCATTCAATATTATTTATCATTCATTCCATTTTACCTTCCTATATTGGTTTTATTTGTTGGGTTATTTCTTTATCCCTTCCCGGTTTCACATAAATTCTTACCCTGGACTAGTTTTTTTATCCAGTTAATTCTCGGTATGATCTCCTCATTTTATATTCCCATTCACTATTATTTAACGTTCATTCCATTTATTCTTCCTATATTGTTTGTAATTATTTTTGTTGGTTAGTTCCTTTTCTCTCCTCTGTGTCTTATAAAACTTTTCTTTCGTCTAGTTTCCGTATTTAGTTCATACATGTTTTCTCTTTTGTTCGTTGTTTTTCCCTTAACCAATCATCACTCTAGGCCTATTCAGATATCTCCCTACCCCCCCCCCTTCCTTTATCTCTGTATGCGCTGTTTTCCGACCCATTGTTCCCCTGCCTTTCCCGTTTTAACCTTTGACCTAGTTACCCGTCCTTCGTTACTAGTGCGTTTTTTTTCCCGTATTTTGAGATGGAACATATAGAAACTTGTACCGGTTGCAGCATTCCGTATCTAAAAGCAGTGGCTCAATTCCATGGTGATTTTGGTGATAATTCAGGTTATGTTGATCATTTTCTTAAATCTCACAATGTTATTCCTCAACGTTTAAACTGCCCCAAGTGTCGTGCGCTTTTATCTTATAGGGCAGACATTCACGGGTTTTATTGCTCTACTGTAACCACCATCCGTAAAACTAAGAAGAAACGTCGTTGTGGGTATACTGTTTCGGCCTATAAAGGTACTTTTTTGGACCAAAGTCGGCTACCCCCATGGAAGATAATATTATGTGCGAACCAGTTTTTGCATAAACATTCGGACCATGAGACCCTCATGGATGGTATAGACATATCTTCAAAGACTAGTGTGGATTGGAGAAGTTTCTGTTCGGAGGTTACCGAATACTTCTTCGATAACCAAGAGGCGATTGGTGGTGATGGAGTTACTGTTGAAATAGACGAAACCCATTTTGGTAAATGTAAATACAACCGTGGTAGACCGTTAAGTGCCATATGGGTCTTTGGGGGTATTGAACGTGTGACCAAGAAATTTTTCATTATCCCTTTAGTTCCCCCCCTTTCTACTAAACGAGATGCTGCTACTCTAATTCCCCTCATCCAGAAGTATATTAAACGTGGTAGTATTATTATGAGTGATAAGTGGGCTGCATACAACTCTTTATCGGAAATTGGTTACGTTCATAAGTCGATTAATCATTCGGAGAATTTCGTTGACCCCCTAGACCCAACCATCCATACTCAAAATATAGAACGTCTCTGGAGAGAAGTGAAGGAGTGGGTTCAGAGGCCTGGAATCAAGCCTGAACATTTCAAGCAATATTTTTCCAGGTTCTTTTTCACCCACTACTATCCTCGTCATACGTTGCTGCACCACGTTTTCATTACTGCCAGTCGCCTCTACCCTCCTTTACAACATCAGACAATCGACCCCCCCTACCCTCAAGACCCCGATGACCCCCAACCATCCACATCCCAGTCATAGAAGTTAATCCGTCAGTCTCTTCCTTCCGAGTCCAGCAAGTTTCGACGTTTCCTTCATAAAAGTAAGTCATTCCTCAATAGTCATTATTCGTGTTTTGTGACCGGGGTACTTCTAGGCAAGGTTAGGTGGGTTTGTTAGGTTCTGTGGCCTTTCTGTACTTTTTATATATTTCGTACCACTTATATGGAGAAATTATTGAATATATCTGAGGAGATATGTAGCATTTCTAGCTCTAGTAATGACATCGTGTCGTTGGTAGTTCTGTGTACCATTCGTCTCCGTTGGTAGTACTGTGTATCAAGGTAAGTCATTCCCCCATTCTTATTATATGTGTTTTGTGACCGGGGTACTTCTAGGCAAGGTTAGGTGGGTTTGTTAGGTTCTGTGGCCTTTTGGTACTCTTTATTTATTGTGTAATAGTTTTATGGTAGTATTATTTAGTTTACGTATGGAAAAATTTATTTCTACCTCTAGTAATGACATCGTGCCGTTGGTAACACTGTGTACCATTCGTCATCGTTGGTAGTTCTGTCAAACATTGGTAACGTTGCTAATGTTATCGTCCCCGACATCTGTTGTTTATATATTTTAACTCAGTATATATGTCCACAGTGTTAATATTTATATGGTTCATTTGTATTGTATTTCATTGTGTGATTTCGTACAGGAAATATATGATTTCCTATAGTAGATATCGTGATTTAACTGGTTTTCTCATTCATTTCATCCGTAATAACATCAACCAATTCGTCAACTTATAACTAACCGAATTGGTTGATCTGTTTGTTTGCCATTGAAATGGTCATCAAAATCGGTTAAATCTCGTTATTTGCTATAGGAAATCATATATTTCTTGTGCGTAGTCACACGATGTAATAATATACAAAATTACCATATATATATATATATAATAATAATAAAAGACATTATTTCCAAACATTTTAACCGGTTTTCACCTTCATTTCATCCGTAATAACAGCAACCAGTTCGGCTACTTTAAAGTTAGTCAAATTGGTTGTTCTGTTGGTTTGCGGTTGAAATGAAGGTCAAATTCGGTCAAATCACTTTATTTACTACAGGAAAACATACTTTCTGTTCGAAATGAGAATCTGTAATACAGTAAAATTTACTTTATATATATATATATATATATATATATATATATATATATATATATATATATATATATATATATATATATATATATATATGTGTATATATATATATATATATATATATATATATATATATATATATATATATATATATATATATATATATATATATATATATAAATATATATATATATATATATATTGTGAAGAATTTTTCTGCACTTTTCTTCTTTCATTCGTATTTTTGGCTCTCTCCTAATAATTATGTAGCTACCCCTTAAACGGCCTCTCCTATATTGAGTTTTCTTTATCAAAATATTGGGAGGACTATTTTAAATCTACTAAATCTGTTGACAGTAGCACATGCCATGCTCGTGACGTCACAGCGTAGATACGCACAGTAAGGGGCCTTATCCAGACGTATGTTGGTTTTTCCCTTAAACTATGTGGGTCGAGATAAATTACTAAACTGGTTTGAATATAATTTCTAATGCAGCTAACTTTAATGCATCTTATATTTCTCAATACCAATTATACCATTTCTTATTCCTGATCTAGATATTAATCTTTTGCACCGTCGTTCAATTAGTTCATTATGCATGTTGCATAAGATTTTTCATAACTCTGACCATCATTTACATTCAGATCTTCCTGAACAATTCCATCCTGTTCGTAATACTAGGCAGGCAGTTAATTCCAATTGCCAGGCCTCCTCCATCATAAGGCTCAATACTGCACAGTATTCTAGAAGTTTTTAGAATGAATTATTGTTAATTTGTCCTCATTATTTATTTATTTCCTTATTTCCTTTCCTCACTGGTCTATTTTTCCCTATTGGAGCCCTTGTGCTTATAGCATCTTGCTTTTCCAACTAGGTTTGTAGCTTGGCTAGTAATAATAATAATAATAATAATAATAATAATAATAATAATAATAATAATAATAATAATAATAATAATAATAATAATAATGTTCATATGATCCCCATAGATTGGGATCCCAGGGTATTTATTCATGTGAACTCCGGCAAAGCTAAAAGTAGTTTAGAATGATGTACAGAAGTCCCCTAACTACTGAGTGGAGAATGATAGTAACTTTGGGTGAGGTGTTGCTCCGACCGCAAGCCCCTGCCCAAGGAAAAAATAAATTTTATTTGTGTGAAAGGTGGCAAGGCTGAATATGGTCTCAATTTGTCCTTTGGAGTCTCCTACAAAATAGATGGCTAATGCCAGCCATTTTTGGGTGAGGTTTTGACCCAGAGAGCAACCCTAAATCAAACCTGGGACAAACATTACATTTATTCATTTGACCAGCGGCAAGGCTGGAAATGGTCTCAATTTGCTCTTTGGAGTCTCCTGCAAAATAGATGGTTAATGCCAGCAAATTTTGGGTGGAGTTTTTACCCAGAGAGCGACCCTAAATCAAACCTGGGACAAACATTACACTTATTCATTTGACCAGCGGCAAGGCTGGAAATGGTCTCAATTTGCTGTTTGGAGTCTCCTACAAAATAGATGGCTAATGCCAGCAAATTTTGGGTGGGGTTTTTACCCAGAGAGCGACCCTAAATCAAACCTGGGACAAACATTACACTTATTCATTTGACCAGCGGCAAGGCTGGAAATGGTCTCAATTTGCTGTTTGGAGTCTCCTACAAAATAGATGGCTAATGCCAGCAAATTTTGGGTGGAGTTTTTACCCAGAGAGCGACCCTAAATCAAACCTGGGATAAACATTACACTTATTCATTTGACCAGCGGCAAGGCTGGAAATGGTCTCAATTTGCTGTTTGGAGTCTCCTACAAAATAGATGGCTAATGCCAGCAAATTTTGGGTGGGGTTTTTACCCAGAGAGCGACCCTAAATCAAACCTGGGACAAACATTACACTTATTCATTTGACCAGCGGCAAGGCTGGAAATGGTCTCAATTTGCTGTTTGGAGTCTCCTACAAAATAGATGGTTAATGCCAGCAAATTTTGGGTGGGGTTTTTGCCCAGAGAGCGACCCTAAATCAAACCTGGGACAAACATTACACTTATTCATTTTACCAGCAGCAAGACTGGAAATGGTCTCAGTATCTTCTTTTGAGTCTCTTACACACTAGATGGGCAGTGGCAGCCATTTTGGGCGGGGCTTTGACCCGAATAGCAAGCCTAGCTCGAACCAGAGGGTAAAATTCTTATATTTATTCATATGAAAATAGGCACAATGACAATTTTGGGTTGATACTTGGCCTTGATAGCAATGTTCTTTTAACTCTATGTCAAAAAGTCATTAACATGAAAACTGGAAAGGTTAAAAATGAAATTGATTTATATCATCATAGATTAGTACTCCGCAATTTCCAGTTGAGGAGTACTATCCCTTGCTAAGTATAGCGGCAAAACACTGAGGTGGTATTGGTTCTTACAAAGCCAATATAGAACATCGCCCCCTAAATGTGTGACGGATCACGAACCGTACCATTGTAGTTTTCTGATCTGATTGAGCAGGAGTGTTGACAAGAATAGAATATCATTGGAAGGAGAAAGGATTAATGAGGTGGAATTATTTAAATATTTAGGAACTATGATCTCTAATACAGCATCCTTACAAATGGAATTTAATGAAAGATTAAAAAAAAAAAACAGACATTGGCTAGGTTAAGTAAAATTTGGAAATCAAATCGCATGAGATTACACATAAAATTAGACTATGTATCAGTTTAGTGAGATCGGTGTTAGTGTATGGATATGAGTCGTGGTATGACAATGAAACAATATCCAATTGATTTTGTAGATTTGAGAACAAAGCCCTCAGAAGGATATTGGGGGTTAAATGGCAGGACTGGATTAGAAACAAAACTATAAAAGAGATTACTCGAGTGCCATATGTGGATAAGATCATGGTGAGGGGTAGATGGAGATGGTTTTGGCATGCTCTTCAAACTCCCCAAAGAGAGATTATTCCATCAAACTTTCAACTGGGCTCCACAAGGCACTAAAGAGGTTGGGAGACGCAGGCCTACATGGCTGAGGACTATGAAACGTGAAGTAGGTGATGATGAGTGGAGAAGTATTGAATTAAAAGCTCATGCTATTGACACCTGGTGAAATTTAACCGAGACCCTTTGCATTAATAGGCGTAGGGGGAGATGATATATGTATATATATATATATATATATATATATATATATATATATATATATATATATATATATATATATGTATATATATATATATATATATATATATATATATATATATATATATATATATATGATAGATTTTTCACATTTAAACACGTTTTTTCATATTTCAAAGAAGCCATATGTTTTAATACATTAATGTTTGGAATCTCTTAACGACCTTGGGATCAGTCTCGAGGAATAATCACTCAAGGACAATAGCATCTGACCGGACGGGATTTGAACCCTGGGCCAGGATGTTGCCACGTTATGAGATGCACGACAAGAGAGGATGGTACAAGGTTGAATGTCATGTTGAATGGAGAGTTACTTGAGGAAGTAGATCAATTTAAGTACTTGGGGTCAGTTTTTGCAGCAAATGGTGGAGTGGAAGCAGATGTACGTCAAAAAGTGAATGAAGGATGAAAAGTGTTGGGGACAGTGAAGGGAGTAGTAAAGAATGGAGGGTTAGGCATGAAGGTAAAGAGAATTCCGTATGAGAAAGTGATTGTGCCAACAGTGATGTATGGATCTGAGTTGTGGGGAATGAAAGTGACAGATAGATAGAAATTGAATGTGTTTGAGATTAAGTGTCTGAGGAGTATGACTGGTGTATCTCAATTAGATAGGGTTAGGAACATAGTAGTGAGGGCGAGACCGGATGTAAGAAATGACTTAGCAGCTATGAAGGTGTTGAGGTAGTTTGGCCATGTTGAGAGAATGGAAAGTGACTGTCTGCTAAAGAAGGTGATGAATGCAAGAGTTGATGGGAGAAGTACAAGATGAAGGCCAAGGTTTGGGTGAATGGATGAAGTGAGTAAAGCTCTGGGTGATAGGAGGATAGATGTGAGAGAGGCAAGAGAGCGTGCTAGAAATAGGAATGAATGGCGAGTGATTGTGACGCAGTTCCGGCAGGCCCTGCGGCTTCCTCTGACTGCGGAGGTAGCAGCAGTAGGGTATTCAGCGTATAAAACTTCATTTGTGGGGGATAATGGGGGAGGGTGGGCTGTGGCACCCTAGCAGTACCAGCCAAACTCAGATGAATCCCTCGTCAGGCTGAGAGGAGCGGAGAGAGGAAAGGTCCCCTTTTGTTCCTTTGTTTAATGTCGGCTAGCTCCCAAAATTTGGGGAGGTGCCTTGGTGAATAGTTATTATTATTATTATTATTATTATTATTATTACTATTATTATTATTATTATTACTATAACACTAGTTGGAAAAGCAGGATGATATAAGCCCCAGAGCTCCATTGGGGAAAAAAAGCTCAGTGAGGAAAGTAAACAAGGAAATAGATAAACTACAGAGAGGTAATGAACAATTAAAACAAAATATTTTAAGATCAGCAGTTACATTAAATTAGATCTCTCATATATAAACTAAAAAAAAAATAAATAAAAAAAAACTAGAGGAAGAAAAATAAGATAGAATAATGTGCCTGAGCAAAAAACTCTCTAACCAAAGACAGTGGGAGACCATGGTACAGAGGCTATGGCACTACCCAAGACTAGAGAATAATGGTTTTACTTTGGAGGGCCTTTCTCCTAGAAGAGCTGCTTATCAAAGCTAAAGTGTCTCTTCTACTCTTACCAAGAGGAAAGCAGCCCCTGAAAAATGACATGGCGGTAGTTAACCACTTGAGGAAAGAAGAAGTGTTTGGTAATCTCAGTGGTATCATGTGTATGAGGAAAAAGGAGAATGCGGAAAGACTATACCAGACTATTCATTGTACGATATGTAAAAGAAAAGTGAGCCGTAACCAGAGAGAGGGATCCAATGTTGTACCGTCTGGCCAGTCAAAGGACCCAATAACTTTCTAGCAGAAGTATCTCAACGGGTGGCTCGTGCCCCGGCCAACCTACTACCTACAAGAAACTCAATTTGCCGTCCAATCTTCATAACTCCCATATTCTTTGAAGTTTATAACTGCTTTTATCAAAACCTCCGAATAATTATGCTGAAGTAATCCTGTATATACAGTACTAGCTTGCAGTTCGCCTTTCGTTAAAAAGAAAAAGATTGCATTTCATGCCCTTCTTACAATATTAAGTGCTGTACTGAAATATCTTTATTAGGTCAGAAAGTTGGTATGGTTGGCTTCAATTTTAGCATTGCAATTGACAACGATAATCATCCCGTATCTTTACATATTGGGGAGAACCCATATATATATATATATATATATATATATATATATATATATATATATATATATATATATATATATATATATATATATATATATACATATATATATATATATATATATATATATATATATATATATATATATATATATATATATATATATATATATATATATATATATATATATATATATCCTTTTTTTACGTTGATGTTTTTTACGCTTACGTAATATCTGTATTCATTTTTAGGGCATTCTGGCTTACAGGTACTGTATATTACTCACCTCATCTGCTCCATTGTTTACGCTCTTAATGGCCTACATTTTTCTTAAAAGGGCTCTCTGGAAACACATTAATTAGGAATGACGTAGGGAAAGAACCAAGAGTCCCTCCTAACCACAAAATGTGGGAACGTTAAAAGGGACTTAACGATAAAATCTCGAAGCTGTTTATCGCCATCTGTCGAACAGGTGTGAAAACTTTGAGGCGAAGGAGATGGGCTGTGGATAGATACGTCGTGTAGGATTCTATTTTAGATGGCTCCGATACTGGCAAGTGGGAAGATGAGGCAATTTAAAAGTACTTTCGAGGGAGGTAGATGTGGAAAGAAGGTAAAATTACCCTAGTAGGCCTATGCATAAGGCGTTACAAGGCAATTAGGACAGGGGAAATGTTAGAAATATTTTGAAACTTTTCACTTTATAAATCGATAAGTAAGTCTTCAGCGGAATCATACCAGTTGTCTTCCTTTGATCTAATTTCGGAACCATTGCTATTCTGGAAGATTTCATGGCTTCATCATACACCGAAATGATTTTTTATATTAAGCATATGTATATATATATTTTTTTTATTAGTTTTCAGTTTCATATATGGTTTTATTTCACTGATAATAGATGGGGGTTTTGGTAATTTTCTCTTAATTTCGTGTGCCTGTCGGCATGTCAAATAATGCTATAAGAATCAGAATTTCAAAATTTTCCAGTTCAATCATCACTTAATAAAATGTACTAACAACCTCTTTAGTTGCCCAAAATTTACATAAAGAAAAGCTGCAATCATTTTCTTTACGATAATGTTTTTAATCTAATAACAGTTAGGGCTGTATATATATGACATATATATATGTATGTATGTATACACACACACACACACAAACATATATATATATATATATATATATATATATATATATATATATATATATATATATATATTACCTGCTAAGCTACAACCCTAGTTGGAAAAGCGGAAGGATATAAGCCCGAGGGCTCCAACAGGGAAAGTAGCCCAGTGAGGAAAGGAAATAACGAAATACCCGAGAATAAATTAACCACTGAAAAAAGTATTATATGAACAGTAACAACATAATATAAATCTTCCACAGATAAACTATAAAAAAAAAAAAAAACAAGAGGAAGAGAATACTGTTCCCGAGAAAGAGAATTCTACCCCAAGATAGTGAAAGACCATGGTACAGAGACTATGGCGCTATCCAAGACCAGAGAACAATTGTTTGATTTTGGAGTGGCCTTCATCTAGAAGAGCTGCTTACCTTAGCTAAAGTGACTCTTCGACCCTTGCCAAGCGGAAAGAAGCCACTGACCGATTATATTACATTAGTTAAACCCTTGAGCGAGAAAGAATTGTTAGGTAATCTCACTTTTGTCAGGTGTACAGTACGAGGACAGAGGAGAATATGTAAACAAAAGGCCAGATATCAGTGTATGAGGAGGCCAAAAAGAAAAAAAAAAAAAAAGCTGTAACCAAAAATAAAAAAAAATAATCCACTGTAATACTCTCTGGCTAGTCAAAGGACCCAATCTCTCTCTCTCTCTCTCTCTCTCTCTCTCTCTCTCTCTCTCTCTCTCTCTCTATATATATATATATATATATATATATATATATATATGTGTATTTTTGGGCTCAAGCCATGTCGTCCTGATGGAAGTTCCTATAGGGTAGCTTCCTAGGGTATATTACAACTACGGCGATATTCCCAGAGAATTTACCTTAAGGTACCCAGAATTCTAACTCCTGGAGCGAATATCCCTAATGAAAGGGATATCGCGACATATCAGAGGACGTATTCTTGACACGCCACATGGCAATCTGCACCCCAAACAGAGATAACACATCAAGGGGTCAATTGGCAAGAAACGAAAACGGGAAGGAAAAAGGGGGAGCCGCTCCCAAGGCTCCCTCTTCTCCAGTTTCGTAAGCGTGCCTGGCGCCAGGATTGCGTAGCTTAACAACTCGGTGTTTTTTCCTGTGTTTCTCGCAAATCTTGGATTTATTCAGCTTTTCATGGCTTCTCCAACTTCGTCGGCCTCTGATAAGTTGAGTACCATTTCTTTTATGTATAAATGTAGGCTCTTGGTAAATTTTTATGTGATTAATAGTATTAATCTTTGTTACAAGAGCCGTTGCCTACCGGAGGCGTCATGGACGCTGTCGCTCGCTAGGTATGAGTTTTAGTTAGCCAGAGCGACATTCCCAGTTGTTTTGCTTTAATAAATTTTAGCTATTTAGCGTTACATAGGATTTCCTTTCATGCTTTAGTATTATTTTGGCGAAGTATTCGCCAACTCTGGCCTACGCTAGGCCATGTAGCCTAGTCGTTTGGTCCTAGTACTTCCTGCATGATTTTGGTTTTTCCGAGTGTATTAAAATTTTATTGAAGCTTTAGGCTGTTTTTTATACATTTAAGATTATGTTGAATATTTCCAAGATAGTATACGAGTGAGTTTCGGTGATTTAGGTAATCGATTCTCTTGGTGCCTAGGCTAAGTTGCTTATGGAGCCTTAGTATACTTTCTCATACTCCCCGGTTGCTTTCTTTTCTTCGGAGAAGGTATGCAATCCCTTTCCCTCTGTTTAAGCCTTGGGCTTATCCCTAAGTGGTTTATCTGAATTAACTTTTGATAAAACTATACTGGGGTGTTACTGTACCTTCCTGTTCCAGTAAGTCTGGTTTCAGAGAGGGAGAGAACAACAGAGTTTTTAGTCTGAGTCTGTGTTTTTCTGGCTTGGGGTAGAGTCTCCCTCGCTGGCCTGACACAGACATAGGAGGCTTAGCCTCCTAAGGTCCCTACCGAAGGTTTCTGTACGAGATGATTCCTTCTTTTGTGATCTAGCAGACTAGTCCTTGTTGTTGTTCTCGGTGGGAGGATAAGATCCTTTCCCTGGGAGTAGCAACACCTTCCTTGCTTTGGTTCTTTGGGAGCTGGCAAGTATTGCTGGCCTCCCTCCTTGGATCTCCCTTAGGCTAAGATGAGTTTTCTTGGCTGCGGGTGATCCTTCACTAAAGCAAGGTTGGTAGGACCCTCTTTTGTCCCTTCCCCCTCTATCTCCGTAATGGCCTAGCCATTACAGTACTGTACGTCATTCTACATCTGGACCTAGGATAGGTTAGGATGTGGAATTGACTCAGTCCCTTGCCGGCCGGCAGAGCCTGCCGGCCGGCAAGGGTCTTCTGCTTTGAGTGCTGCCCGGACCTCCCTTGGTCCCTCATCCATGCCTGCCTGTAGAGCCAGACGGCATTGGTCAGGAAGCCTGAATTAGATTCTCCCCTTCCTTATATGCACTCTTTCGGATTGCCGGGCTTGGAGGTAGTTTACGCTCTTATCCCGGCATCCATTCTGTTTTCTTCTAGTGCTGTACCCGACCCGGCTGCCGGCCTATGAGGCCAGCAGCCGGGCAGTCGTAGTCCTCTGGTTCTTTTGCTGCTGGCTGGCATCGGTTGTTTACCTTTGCCGGCCGGCTAATGTCAGCCCTTGTCTGCCAGTCGCGAGGAGCAGTGGCCGGCAGCCGGGTGCTACCTTGTGTAGCCGACATTGGCTGTTGCCGGCCTGCAGTTACTGCCGGCCGGCACATGCATTTGAACCAGCGTTCTGCCGCCTTATAGCTGTTAAGTAGGATACTTTAAAGCTAGTTATGGTGTGTTGCCGGCCGGCACATAACCATCTATACTGTACCAGTATTCTTCAGTATAACATATACTGTAAGAAGAAAACTATAGTATAAGTTTTGGTACAGCACTGTGTGTTCTAACACTTTTGTGTTGTCTTGCACAGCCCTTTGCTGTTGCCTTACAGATAAGAAAGTGAGTTCTTTCTTGTCTATTATCCAGGATTTTAAAATCATTGCTTAGGTGTGAGCTACACCTGTTTCCTCTGGAAACTTTTCATTGGTTATTCTAGAAGAGATTAACCATACGATTTTATTATCTGGAAGGCTGCAACAATTGGTTGTGAAGGAAACACAAGTGTGTGTCTTTCCTTTCTGAATTGTTATGCTAAACTGTGCATATCCAGTGATACATAGTTCACTTGATACTCATGGAAATTTCTTCTCTTTACAGGAGGACCCTCCGAAGTGCGGAAGTGTTTTCTGCAACGTCCGCGGTAAGAACCTCTGCGGACATGAGTTTTGTAGGAGGCACGCAGCATGCGCTGTCTCCAAGGGTGATCTCCAGTATTGGGACCCTCAGGTATGTACCGTGTGCACTAACCTGATTACTGAGGCCTTTGATTCCCCTAGGACGGCGGAATCAAGGGATATAGCAAGGGAGAAGCTTCGTACCTGGGTAAGGGGCTTCCAGAAGAACACCTCTGGACCTTATCTTCCAAGTGAGAAGATGAGGGCGTATCTTTTCCCTAGGGCATCAGCTGATGCAGTGATTCCCCAGCCTCAAGAGGAGATCCCCCAAGTTCAGATCCAGGTGGATACTGAAGTCGCGGTCGCTTTGCAAGACATCCAGTTGGATGACAGGATGTCTGATGTGGACGAGCGTCTGGAGGAAGACTTCCTGGCAGGAGGCCAGGATGAAGTTCAAGCCCCGGACATTGTAGAGGAAGAGGCCGACGAGGTGTCGGCTACTCCGGTTCAGATCCCGGAGCCTATTCCCTCAACATCATCCGCTCTCCCAGTAGAGCTGGGACAGGCCCTCTCCTCCATTGTTGGAATGATCCAACAAATGCAGAAGGAGAATCAAGAGAAGGCGGCTGCAATGGAACTGCGGATGCAGAGCCTTGCAGCATCACATGGGCCCTAGAAAAGGCTCAATGTGAAAGACCTTCCCTTGTGCTCAGATGTTAACCCATGGAGGTATGCTGAGCACATGCCGATGACGACTGGAAAGATCGTCATCTCGGATAAGTTGGGTTCAGTTCCCCTAGAGGAGGTGGAATTCTGGCCCAGCAAGGGGTCATATCCGGACTGTTATGTCCGGCTGAGGAAGGAACCAGCTTCAAAGGAGGAGACAGAGCCGAAGGAGGTCATAGTGATGGACCATGCTAAGGCTCAAGCTTTGCTTTCATCCTCGATGAAAGAGAGGGGCTTCACAAACTCAAAGGTAGCTGCATTGAGTAAGAAGCTCCCTTCCTTTGTGTCCTCTCCTGCTAGAGCCTTCCCCTTTTTACAGAAAGGGTTTGCGGCTGTACTAAAAGCAGTCGAGACCGGCAAGCCTTGCCCCTCCCCGGAGGAGTGTAAACCCTTGTCGCTGGCCCTGCCTATGGACCAAAAAGACTGGAAGGACGTCCATCTTACCTTCTCAGTTGGGAAGTTGGAGGCTGATATTGCCGGACGTCAGTTCGGCGAGGACCTCCCTAAGCTGTCTGACTTTCTTTTGCGGAGAGAGCTCGAGACAAAAGAAAGACTGGCTGCCTCAATGTCTCTTCAGACTACTCTTGAGACGATGGCAAGTGACCCCAAGGTCCATGAAATGTTCATGGTAGTGGCCAAGACTCATCTGGCCACAGTGACGAAGGACCTTTATAGCTTCGTCAGGGCGAGGAGAGCTTGTAGGGAGTTCGTGTTCACCTCGGCTACGGTGAGGCACGAGCCAAGGAAACTAATCTCCTCCAACATTTGGGGCAAAGACCTTTTCCCTACCGAATTGGTGAAAGAAGTTGTTGATAAGGCCGCCTCGGAGAATAGAAACCTTCTCCAGAAGTGGGGCCTGGCTATCAAAAGAAAGTCTTCCCCGGATGAGGGTCCTCAACCAAAGAGGAAGACTATGAGGACTAGGCTACCGTCTCGGCCAGCCAAGCCTCTTAGACAGCAACAGCAACTGCAATTGCCATTGCCTTCAGTGCCCCAGATGGTGGCACAAACCCCGACCACATTCCAGTGGGTACCCCAGGCTGTGTCGACACAGTCCACGGCATTCACCCCAACGTTCGAAGGGCAGTCTACTTCCTTTCGAGCAAAGCCTAGAGGAGCAGCCAGAGGCTCGTCTAGGCGCCCCTCAAGGGGAAGGGGATTCAGGGGTGGTCGCGGTCAGGGAGGCAAGACCTCAGGACGGCAGTCCAAGTGAGATGATGCCAGTAGGAGGGAGACTTCAGAATTTTCGGGATCGGTGGACCTTCGATCTCTGGGCCCACAGCCTACTCAAGAACGGACTGGGCTGGAGCTGGTACAGCACTCCACCCCTGTGCCCTCGGTTTTTCCAACACTCCACCCCCGTTCTGGAGGATTACGTCCAAGAACTGTTGGAGAAAAAGTGATCCGAAGGGTGAAGTCCATCAAATTCCAAGGGAGGCTGTTTTGTGTTCCCAAGAAAGACTCGGAAAAGCTCAGAGTCCTTCTGGACTTGTCGCCACTCAACAAGTTCATAGTGAATTGCAAGTTCAAGATGCTAACACTGCAACACATAAGGACCTTACTGCCCAAGAGGGCATATTCCGTCTCCATAGACTTGTCAGACGCCTATTGGCACGTTCCAATCAACCGTCGACTCTCCCCCTACCTAGGGTTCAAGCTACAACGAAGACTATACGCCTTCAGAGCCATGCCATTCGGGCTAAATATAGCCCCAAGGATCTTCACGAAGCTTACGAGCGTAGCTCTCAAACAATTACGCCTAAAGGGAATTCAGATAGTAGCCTACCTGGACGACTGGCTGGTGTGGGCAGCATCCGAGACAGAATGCTTGCAAGCTTCCAGTCAAGTGATCCAGTTCCTAGAGTATCTAGGCTTCAAGATCAACAGAAAAAAGTCTCAACTTTCTCCATCTCACAGGTTCCAGTGGCTGGGAATCCACTGGGACCTAATGTCACACCGTTTCTCCATCCCGGCGAAGAAAAGGAAGGAGATAGCGGGCTCTGTCAAGAGACTTCTAGATTCCGAAAGGATATCAAGACGCGAACAGGAGAGGGTACTGGGTTCTCTCCAGTTTGCTTCGGTGACAGACCCAGTGCTAAGAGCACAGCTAAAGGATGCAACCGGAGTTTGGAGAAGTTATGCATCAAACGCGCGAAGAGATCTGAGAAGACCAGTTCCGCTTCGGTTACATACTCTTCTCAGGCCTTGGTCCCAAGCCAGACATCTAAAGAAGTCGGTTCTTCTTCAGCCACCTCCCCCGTCGGTGACGATTCACTCAGACACCTCGAAGGAGGGATGGGGAGGTCACTCTCATCGGAAAAAAGTCCAGGGGACTTGGTCCAAGCTATTCAATACCTTTCACATAAACTTTCTAGAAGCTATGGCAGTGCTCCTTACCTTAAAGAAAGTCTCCCCGAGTCACTCGATCCACATAAGGTTGGTGATGGACAGCGAGGTAGTTGTGAGATGCTTGAATCGACAAGGATCGAGGTCACCGCCTCTCAACCAGGTGATGTTGGCCATCTTCCGATTGGCGGAAAAGAAGAAGTGGTACCTGTCGGCAGTTCACCTTCAAGGAGTCCGCAATGTGACAGCGGACGCTCTATCCAGGTTCACACCGATAGAGTCGGAATGGTCCTTAGACGCAGGATCATTCTCCTTCATTCTGAATCAAGTCCCAGAACTGCATATAGACCTCTTTGCGACGAAAGACAACAAGAAGTTGCCCCTGTACGTGTCCCCGTACGAGGACCCCTTAGCGGAAGCAGTGGACGCGATGTCCCTCGACTGGAACAGATGGTTCAGGATTTATCTGTTCCCTCCTCACAACCTTCTGTTGAGGGTCCTCAACAAACTGAGATCCTTCAAGGGGGTAGCGGCAATAGTGGCCCACAAGTGGCCGAACAGCGTGTGGTTCCCCCTGGCATTGGAACTACGGTTGAAGTTTGTACCGCTACCAGATCCAGTTCTGACCCAGCGAGTCCAGAAGTCGACTGTCTGCGCTTCATTACAGAAAACCCGGACCCTGCAGCTCATGATTTTCTCTCTCTAGCGGTGAGAAAGCGTTTCGGGATTTCGAAAGCCAGCATAGACTTCCTAGAGGAATATAGGTGCAAATCTACTAGAAGGCAATATGAGTCATCTTGGAGAAAATGGGTGGCCTTTGTCAAGGCGAAGAATCCGCAGGAGATCTCGACAGACTTCTGCTTATCTTTCTTCATCCACCTCCATGGTCAAGGGTTGGCAGCTAACACGATTTCGGCGTGTAAGTCTGCTTTGACAGGACCCATCCTATATGCCTTCCAGGTCGACCTCGGTAACGAGATCTTTAATAAAGTTCCGAAAGCCTGCGCTAGGCTCAGACCTTCAGCACCTCCAAAGCTCATTTCATGGTCTTTAGACAAAGTTCTTCATTTCGCTTCTCTGTTGAGCAATGAGGAGTGTGCGTTAAAGGATTTGACACAAAAAGTTATTTTTCTATTTGCACTCGCGTCCGGGGCCAGGGTTAGTGAGATTGTAGCCCTCTCGAGAGAGGCAGGTCGTGTTCAGTTCCTGGATGGGGGAGAATGAACCTGTTTCCGGATCCTACGTTTCTCGCCAAGAATGAGTTACCCACCAACAGGTGGGGTCCCTGGAGAATCTGCCTTCTGAAAGAAGATGCATCTCTATGTCCAGTAGAATGCCTAAAGGTCTATCTTCATAGAACTTCAGACTTCAGGGGTGGTCAACTATTCAGGGGAGAAACATCAGGCTCAAATTTATCTCTGAATCAACTCAGAGCGAGAATCACATATTTTATTCGCAGAGCGGATCCTGACAGTACACCCGCAGGTCACGATCCGAGGAAAGTTGCCTCATCCTTAAATTTCTTTAATTGTATGGATTTTGAACATCTCCGTTCATACACTGGCTGGAAGTCTTCCAGAGTGTTCTTTCGCCACTATGCGAAGCAAGTAGAGGAACTAAAGAGATCTGTGGTAGCAGTGGGTTGCGTCGTTAACCTTATTGTTTAACTCTGCGAGGAACAGTGGTTTTAATTGGGACGATTAATTCCAGGGTGAGTGTGTAGTTACATACTGTACTACAAACTAAGTGAGGGCACTGAGTTGCCCACGTAGACTGTTCCATTTCCAAAGGTGAACCTAGCATAAGTGCAGACATGTGTGCCGAGCGTTTCTAACGCTAATGTGATTGATTTGTAATACAGACTTTTATGACTTTGATACCTCGGTATCTTAAAAGTGGCAATAATGTTTTTTCTTTCAGATAAACAAGTTCTGTTTACTATCATACTTTTGCTTAAAGTTTTGGGTTATCCTCTTCTTATATATATATATATATATATATATATATATATATATATATATATATATATATATATATATATATATATATATATATATATATATATATATATATATATATATAATTGTTGTTAACCTGTCTATTTATTGTCTGTCAATAAACTTGTTCTTGAGAACCTTGCGTCTCCTTCACCTGTGTCAATTTATTGGTATAATTTAGCATTCATTCTATGTACTTTATCTGGGATAATTCTAATAGAATTGTTCCTTTATGCAAGCTATGTTGCATTGGTTTATGCTTTCCCTTAACGGGAGGAATCCGTCCCATAAGGGGACGGTGGCGGTTTTACAAGTTTCCTCCTATGCGGATATAAACCTTTGTCCAATACAAGTATTGTGCGGAGAACAGGTCGATATTTCATATTGACGCAGTGGTTCTTTACAAACTATGCTTTACTTAATATAGGGTGAGACCACTATATTAGCTTGCCTGGTATTCATACAGAGGTATATGTACTCTTCGAGACTTTTCCAGAGTCTAGTAGGACTCTTCCCTGTAGGGGGCAGGAAGCTCTAACATGGTTTATAGTTAGTTGAAAAGATGTATAACGGTAACATCTTAGGTTTCTAGGTCTAGTCGACCGGGAAAAATTACCTCCGGGAGTACGGCACATTCTGAGAATCCACAGATACAGTAATGCTCTGGTATACTTCCATCAGGACGACATGGCTTGAGCCCAAAAAACGGATTTTGAGCGAAGCGAAAAATCTATTTTTGGGTGAGATGGCCATGTCGTCCTGATGGACCCCGCCCTTCCCTTTCTATGAAAGGGCTGTAGGACCCCTCCCTACATACAGTATCTGTAGCACCTCGTGTACGCTACAAGGAATACAGATGGCGCCAGGATTGGCGTCAGGCACGCTTACGAAACTGGAGAAGTCTATGTGGGCACTCAGTGCCCTCATTTAGTTTGTAGTACAGTATGTACCTACACACTCACCCTGGACTTAATCGTCCCAATTAAGACCACTGTTCCTCGCAGAGTTAAACAGTAGGGTTAACTACACGACCCACTGCTACCACAGATCTCTTTAGTTCCTCTACTTGCTTCGCATAGTGGCGAAAGAACACTCTGGAAGACTTCCAGCCCGTGTATGAACGGAGATGTTAAAAATCCATACAATTAAAGAAATTTAGGGATGAGGCAACTTTCCTCGGATCGTGACCTGCGGGTGTACTGTCAGGATCCGCTCTGCGAATAAAATATGTGATTTTTGCTCTGAGTTGATTCAGAGATAAATTTGAGCCTGATGTTTCTCCCCTGAATAGTTGACCACCCTTGAAGTCTGAAGTTCTACGAAGATAGACCTTTAGGCATTTTACTGGACATAGAGATGCATCTTCTTTCAGAGGGCAGATTCTCCAGGGACCCCACCTGTTGGTGGGTAACTCATTCTTGGCGAGAAACGTAGGATCCGGAAACAGGTTCAGTTCCCCCCCATCCAGGAACTGAACACGACCTGCCTCTCTCGAGAGGGCTACGATCTCACTAACCCTGGCCCCGGACGCGAGTGCAAATAGGAAAATAACTTTTTGTGTCAAATCCTTTAACGCACATTCTTCATTGCTCAACAGGGAGGCGAAATGAAGAACTTTGTCTAAAGACCATGAGATGGACTTTGGAGGTGCGGAAGGTCTGAGCCTAGCACAGGCTTTCGGAACTTTATTAAAGATCTCGTTACCGAGGTCGATCTGGAAGGCAAATAAAATGGGTCTCATCAATGCAGATTTACACACTGAAATCGTGTTAGCTGCCAACCCTTGACCATGGAGGTGGATGAAGAAAGATAAGCAGAAGTCTGTTATGATCTCCTGCGGATTCTTTGCCTTTACAAAGGCCACCCATTTTCTCCAAGATGACTCATATTGCCTTCTAGTCGATTTGCACTTATATTCCTCTAGGAAGTCTATGCTGGCTTTCGAAATCCCGAAACGCTTTCTCACCGCAAGGGAGAGAAAATCATGAGCTGCAGGGTCCGGGTTTTCTGTAATGAAGCGCAGACAGTCGACTTCTGGACTCGCTGGGTCAGAACTGGATGTGGTAGCGGCACAAACTTCAGCTGTAGTTCCAACGCCAAGGGGAACCACATGCTGTTCGGCCACTTGTGGGCCACTATTGCCGCTACCCCCTTGAAGGATCTCAGTTTGTTGAGGACCCTCAACAGAAGGTTGTGAGGGGGGAACAGATAAATCCTGGACCATCTGTTCCAGTCGAGGGACATCGCGTCCACTGCTTCCGCTAAGGGGTCTTCGTACGGGGACACGTACAGGGGCAACTTCTTGTTGTCTTTCGTCGCAAAGAGGTCTATCTGCAGTTCTGGGACTTGATTCAGAATGAAGGAGAATGATCCTGCGTCTAAGGACCATTCCGACTCTATCGGTGTGAACCTGGATAGAGCGTCCGCTGTCACGTTGCGGACTCCTTGAAGGTGAAGTGCCGACAGGTACCACTTCTTCTTTTCCGCCAATCGGAAGATGGCCAACATCACCTGGTTGAGAGGTGGTGACCTCGACCCTTGTCGATTCAAGCATCTCACAACCACCTCGCTGTCCATCACCAATCTTCTGTGGATCGAGTGACGCGGGGAGACTTTCTTTAAGGTAAGGAGCACTGCCATAGCTTCTAGAAAGTTTATGTGAAAGGTCCTGAATAGCTTGGACCAAGTCCCCTGGACTTTTTTCCGATGAGAGTGACCTCCCCATCCCTCCTTTGAGGCGTCTGAGTGAATCGTCATCGACGGGGGAGGTGGCTGAAGAAGAACCGACTTCTTTAGATGTCTGGCTTGGGACCAAGGCCTGAGAAGAGTACGTAGCCGAGGCGGCACTGGTCTTCTCAGATCTCTTCGCGCGTTTGATGCATACCTTCTCCAAACTCCGGTTGCATCCTTTAGCTGTGCTCTTAGCACTGGGTCTGTCACTGAAGCAAACTGGAGAGAGCCTAGTACCCTCTCCTGTTCGCGTCTTGATATCCTTTCAGAATCTAGAAGTCTCTTGACAGAGCCCGCTATCTCCTTCCTTTTCTTCGCCGGGATGGAGAAACAGTGTGACAAAAGGTCCCAGTGGATTCCCAGCCACTGGAACTTTTGGGATGGAGAAAGTCGAGACTTTTTTCTGTTGATCTTGAAGCCTAGGTACTCTAGGAACTGGATCACCTGACTGGAAGCTTGCAAGCATTCGGTCTCGGATGCTGCCCACACCAGCCAGTCGTCCAGGTAGGCTACTACCTAAATTCCCTTCAGGCGTAATTGTTTGAGAGCTGAGCTCGCAAGCTTCGTGAAAATCCTTGGGGCTATGTTTAGCCCGAATGGCATGGCTGTGAAGGCGTATAGTCTCCGTTGTAGCCTGAACCCTAGGTAGGGGGAGAGTCGACGGCTGATTGGAATGTGCCAATAGGCGTCTGACAAGTCTATAGAGACTGAGTATGCCCTCTTGGGCAGTAAGGTCCTTATGTGTTGCAGTGTTAGCATTTTGAATTTGCAATTCACTATGAACTTGTTGAGTGGCGACAAGTCCAGAATGACTCTGAGCTTTTCCGAGTCTTTCTTGGGAACACAAAACAGCCTCCCTTGGAATTTGATGGACTTCACCTTTCGGATCACCTTTTTCTCCAACAGTTCTTGAACGTACTCCTCCAGAACGGGGGTGGAGTGTTGGAAAAACCGAGGGCACGGGGGTGGAGCGCTGTACCAGCTCCAGCCCAGTCCATTCTTGAGTAGGCTTTGGGCCCAGGGATCGAAGGTCCAACGATCCCAAAATTTCATCAGTCTCCCTCCTACCGGTATCATTTCACTTGGACTGCCGTCCTGAGGTCTATCCTCCCTGACCACGACCACCTCTGAATCCCCTTCCCCTTGAGGGGCGCCTAGACAAGCCTCTGGCTGCTCCTCTAGGCTTTGCTCGAAAGGAAGAAGTCTGTCCTTCGAACGTTGGGGTGAATGCCGTGGACTGACCTGGCACAGCCTGGGGTACCCACTGAAAAGTGGTCGGGGTTTGTGCCACCATCTGGGGAACTGGAGGCAATGGCAATTGCAGTTGCTGTTGCTGTCTAGAGGGCTTGGCTGGCCGAGACGGTAGCGTAGTCCTCATATTCTTCCTCTTTGGTTGAGGACCCTCATCCGGGGAAGACTTTCTTTTGATAGCCAGGCCCCACTTCTGGAGAAGGTTTCTATTCTCCACGGCGGCCTTATCAACAACTTCTTTGACCACATCGGTAGGGAAAAGGTCTTTTCCCCAAATGTTGGAGGAGATTAACTTCCTTGGCTCGTGCCTCACCGTAGCCCCGGTGAACACGAACTCCCTACAAGCTCTCCTTGCCTTGACGAAGCCATAAAGGTGCTTCGTCACTGTGGCTAGGTGAGTCTTAGCCACCACCATGAACATTTCATGGACCTTGGGGTCACTTGCATCGTCTCAAGAGTAGTCTGAAGAGACATTGAGGCAGCCAGTCTTTCTTTTGTCTCAAACTCTCTTCGTAAAAGAAAGTCGGACAGCTTGGGGAGGTCCTCGCCGAATTTCCGTCCGGCAATATCAGCCTCCAACTTTCCCACTGAGAACGTTAGATGGACATCCTTCCAGTCTTTGTGGTCCATAGGCAGGGCCAGCGACAAGGGTTTACACTCCTCCAGGGAGGGGCAAGGCTTGCCGGCCTCGACTGCCTTTAGGATAGCCGCAAACCCTTTCTGTAAAAAGGGGAAGGCTCTAGCAGGAGAGGACACAAAGGAAGGGAGCTTCTTGCTAAATGCAACTACCTTCGAGTTAGAGAAGCCCCTCTCCTTCATCGAGGATGAAAGTAGGGCTTTGAGCCTTAGCGTGGTCCATGATTATGACCTCCTTCGGCTCTGTCTCCTCCCTTGAAGCTGGTTCTTTTCTCAGCCGGACATAGCAGTTCCGGATATGATGCCTTGCTGGGCCAGAATTCCACTTCCTCGAGGGGAACTGAACCCAGCTTATCCGAGATGACGATCTTTCCAGTCGCCATCGGCATGTGCTCAGCATACCTCCATGGGTTAGCATCTGAGCATAAGGGAAGGTCTTTCACATTGAGCCTTTTCCGGGGCCCATGTGATTCTGCCAGGGACTGCATCCGCAGTTCCATAGCAGCCGCCTTCTCCTGCTTCTCCTTCTGCATTTGTTGGATCATTCCACAATCGAAGAGAGGGCCTGTCCCAGCTCTACTGGGAGACCGGCCGATGTTGAGGGAATAGGCTCCGGAATCTGAACCGGAGTAGCCGACACCACTCGTCGACCTCATCCTCTACGACGTCCGGGGCTTGAACTTCATCCTGACCTTCTGCCAGGAGGTCTTGTTCCAAACGCTCGTCCACGTCAGACATCCTGTCATCTAACTGGATGTCTTGCATCGCGACCGCGACTTCAACGCCCACCTGGACCTGATCTTGGGGGATCTCCTCTTGAGGCTGGGGAATCACTGCATCAGCTGATGCCTTGGGAAAAAGATACGCCCTCATCTTCTCACTTGGAAGATAAGGGCCAGAGGTGTTCTTTTGGAAGCCCCTTACCCAGGTACGAAGCTTCTCCCTTGCTATATCCCTTGATTCCGCCGTCCTAGGGGAATCAAAAGCCTCAGTAATCAGGTTAGTGCATACAGTACATACCTGAGGGTCCCAATACTGGGAGATCATCCTTGGAGACAGCGCATGCTGCGTGTCTCCTACAAAACTCATGTCCGCAGAGGTACTTGCTGCGGACGTTGCAGAAAACCTTTCCGCACTTCGGAGGGGTCCTCCTGTAAAGAGAAGAAATTTCCATGAGTATCAAGTGAACTATGTATCACTGGATATGCATAGTATAGCATAACAATTCAGAAAGGAAAGATGCACACTTGTGTTTCCTTCACAACCCATTGTTGCAGCCTTCCAGATAATAAAATCAAATGGTTAATCTCTTCTGGAGTAACCAATGCAAGGCTTCCAGAGGAAACAGGTGAAGCTCACCCCCTAAGCAATGATTTTAAGATCCTGGATAATAGACAGGAAAGAACTCACTTTCCTATCTGTAGGGCAACAGCAAAGGGATGTGCAAGAAAACACAAAAGTGTTAGAACACACAGTTGCTGTACCAAAACCCTTACCATAGTTTTCTTCTTACTGTATATGTTATACTGAAGAATACTAGTACAGTATAGGGGGATACGTGCCGGCCGGCACACACCATAACTAGCTTTAAAGTATACTACTTAACAGCTATAAGGCGGCAGAACTCTGGTTCAAATGCATGTGCCCGGCCGGCAGCAACTGCCGGCCGGCAACAGCCAATGTCGGCCGGCAATGGCTGCCGGCCGGCAACTACACAAGGTAGTACCCAGCTGCCGGCCCACACTCTTGGTGACCGGCAGACAAGGGCTGACATAAGCCGGCCGGCAAAGGTACAAGACCGATGCCAGCCGGCAGCAAAAGAACCAGAGGACTACACCTGCCC
Source organism: Palaemon carinicauda (assembly GCF_036898095.1). NCBI lineage: Eukaryota > Metazoa > Arthropoda > Malacostraca > Decapoda > Palaemonidae > Palaemon > Palaemon carinicauda. The sequence goes on along the minus strand of NC_090731.1, from coordinate 117,157,640 downwards.
GGCTGCCGGCCTCATAGGCCGGCAGCCGGGTCGGGTACAGCACTAGAAGAAAAATAGAATGGATGCCGGGATAAGAGTGTACACTACCCTCCAAGCCCGGCAATCCGAAAGAGTGCATATAAGGAAGGGGAGAATCTAATTCAGGGCTTCCTGGCCAATGCCGTCTGGCTCTACAGGCAGGCATGGATGAGGGGACCAAGGGAGGTCCGGGCAGCACTCAAAATATAAGACCCCTTGCCGGCCGCAGCTCTGCCGGCCGGCAAGGGGCTGAGTCAATTCCACATCCTAACCTATACTAGGTCCAGATGTAGAAACGACGTACAGTACTGTAATAGCTAGGCCATTACGGAGAAAGAGGGGGAAGGGACAAGAGGGTCCTACCAACCTTGCTTTAGTGACGGATCACCCGCAGCCAAGAAAACTTATCTTAGCCTAAGGGAGATCTAAGGGGGGAGGCCAGCAATACTTGCCAGCTCCCAGAGCACCAAAGCAAGGAAGGTGTTTCCACTCCCAGGGAAAGAAACTTATCCTCCCCCGAGAACAGCAACAAGGACTAGTCTGGTAGATCACAAAAAGAAGGAATCATATCCACAGAAACCTTCGGTAGTGACCTAAGGAGGCTAAGCCTCCTATGTCTGTGTCAGGCCAGCGAGGGAGACTCTACCCCAAGCCAGACAAGCACAGACTCAGACTAAAAACTCTGTTGTTCTGTCCCTCTTTGAACCAGATTTACTGGAACAGGAAGGTACAGTAACACCCCAGTATAGTTTTATCGAAAATTAATTCGGAAAAAAACCACTTAGGATAAGCCCAAGGCTTAAACAGAGGGAAAGGGATTGCATACCTTCTCCGAAGAAAAGAAAGCAACCATGGAGTATGAGAAAGTATACTAAGGCTCCATAAGCAACTTAGCCTAGGCACCAAGAGAATCGATTACCTAAATCACCGAAACTCACTCGTATACTATCTTGGAAATATTCCACACAATCTTAAATGTATAGCCTAAAGCTTCAATAAAATTTTATTACACTCGGAAAAACCAAAATCATGCAT
>NC_090731.1:117125709-117140709 GCF_036898095.1 Palaemon carinicauda | reverse complement strand
GTTGATGTCGATGTCGTCCCTGTCCACCCCCAACCTCATTGTCTTGCCCAAAGATACGAATTCATCGTCAACTGCTTTCTCCTACATGGGTTCTAACCCCTCAAAATTCCCATTTGCAATGCATACGAGCCACAGTTTCCTCCATGCATAATTGGTGAGCACTTCCAGGGTTTTATCAATCGTTTTGAGGCCGCTGATAATTTGGAAATGTTCTTTCCAAAACTCTCAGAGGGTGAGCTAGGCCCATTCACTGACCTCGAAACATCACTGGAACATTGCCATCTGTGTACATATTACGAAGTTGAAGGTCACTTGCTAAAGTGCTGATCCACGGGTTGGAGAATTGGAACAGTGTTGGGTGGCAGAAACTTGATCTTAATAAACTTAAGTTCCTCCATCAGGTCATCTTCAATGGATGTAGGATGGGCAGGAGCATTGTCCATAAGAATCAAAGCTTAGAATGGGACGTTCATGTCCATGAGACAGTTTTTTACTTCAGGACTAAACACCTCAAAGACCTATTTGACAAACAAAATGTGTCACTCTAGCCATATTGTTTGACTTCCACTTGACATTAAGTTGCTTCTTGGTCACCTTGTATTCTTTAAAGGCTCGTGAATTTTTTAAGTGATATACCAGAAGAGGTTTGAATTTTGCAATCCCTGCTGGAATTAGGACAGAGTGATTAGACGGTCTTTTATTGGGTTGTGATCAAAAATTGCCTTCTGTAGAAGTGAAGGGCCCTTGAGCATTTTCTTCCAAAACAGGCCAGTCTCGTCACAATTAAAAACTTTTTGTGACATATAAGTCTCGGAATCCACGGACCTTTTAAATCCAGACACGAATGTCTCTGCTACCTTCACATCAGAACTCACAGTCTCACCATGTTACTGCCCGATCTTCTCTTGAAATTTGCTTTGAATGTTCCTTTTACTTGGTCTTCTGACTACCTGGCTCTTTTCCAAAAGGTCAGCATACAAAAACTTTGCCTTTCATAAATTATGTTTTCAGTTATCGTATCTCCTACTAACTACCTCTCATTGATCTATATGAGAAATAAGTTCTCAATGCTATCTAATGTATGTGGCCATTGTTTCTTCGTCAAAGTTAGTACTCTTTACACAGCATCAATTGCTTTGATTTTTTTTTTCTCAGGAATGTGCTAATCGCCGACGTTTTACATTTTTGCCAGGGTTCCCACGTATGTGCATTAATCTTCCTTCTCCAAATTTTTTCCGCTCAACTGTAAGTTTATTATATTCTTTCTTTCTTTCTTGATCATCTTCGTGCTATACTGTATACTGTTAACTTGTGGTGAACCGTTTAGATAATAATTTTATAAAGAATACGTGCTTATGAAAGCACACTGACAAAAACTCTTGCAAGATAATATCAGGTGACGCTAATAACGAGTACCGGGAGAGTGAAAAAGTTAAGGTCTGAGCAGGGAGGAAATGGAGATGTGAGTACATAAAGCAAAGCAATCTAGTTTCGTTAGTATTTCCCCCCTAAAATGCAAATACAGACGGAAATTTTTGCCGACAGACTAATGCAATTTTCTTATACCGATTTGAAAATTAATGTTTGTGTACAAGTTTGCCTGTATTTTAAATTACTCGTAAAACGAGGTATTACTTATGACTTCCTTGTACCATCATCCGGGTTTCCATTTAACTTCGATAACCTTATCATTTCTCACATTTTCTCTCCTTTTATCTACTTGTAAACACTTTGAAACTCTTTCATTCATGTTTGTAGTTTTTTTAACAATTCCTAATCAAACAGAATCATCAGCAAACACCACACAATTCATACACCTTTTACAAATCATTTACTTATCCTACAAGTTTACAAAAAAATCTGATATCCTTTCTTTGACTTCTCGCTTTGATTCCTCCATAAAAGTATAAAGCAGCAATGCGCGTTGCCAGTTATGTGAGTGAAGTCCCTTTCAGCAAAGTATTTTTCAGTGAAGGAAATTGAGTGAAGTTCATTTAAAGCGAAGCATTAGGAGCAAATGGAAGATTCGGTGACTTATTACCAAGTGACTTCCCCAAACGGTATTATGAAGAGAGTTTGAAACAAATATTAGTATCAAGAGTTTGACAAAGGTTGTTAAAAGAAATATAAACATCAACCACTGTCTTTGATATAATAAATAAAGAAAATATATATAAATACAATGCAAAAATATACATAAACAAGGTATATCAAGAGTATGACAATGATTATTAAAAGAAATATAATTATTAACCATCTAAGATAACTCTTTCAAAATTCATTCTATCGACACAGGATTGATTCGCTTCAAATTTCATCTAATAATTTACATAAATATTTTCATTCAAAGGTCGATTTACTTATTTTTTAACTCTTTGTTTTCTTTCTTATGTGCATTTTTTCTCCTTATGGATACATTCTAAGACCCATTTAAACTGTATATTCTACTTTTCTTCCATTTACTTCTCGTCTAAATCACTCATTCTTTTCTTTGCCACAGCATAATCTCTTCAATCATACTTCAGATAATCTTCTTAATGCTCTCATCAAACATTTCACTAACCATACTTTTAAAGCGCTTAATGTTTTATTCAGTTTCCTTATGTGCATGTGTCTACAAATTCCTTGTCGGTTACTTTGTGACCTCATATCATATGGTTTACAGTGACAGTTGCCAAAGATTGAGCTTGAGATAAATTTGAATAATTGATTTCTGTCCCTCCTTGAAAACTTCTTCCTCTTAGTGTCTAAACCTTCTTCATCCTCTTCGGCCTCTATGCAACGTACTTATTTGGATATATTTTTCTATTATTTTGTTTTTAAACGTTTTTTTTATCCCGTTGACTGTTTGTTCATTTAGGACTACATTCTATTTTCACATTTTCCTTAACTACTTTCTCAACATTGCATACATAAACTGGCTTTCACTTTTTCTCTGCTCTAACACATACGAGTAACATTTATTTGGATACCAAACATTTCTAATACTCCAGTCCCTTTCAGAAATAATTTCATAAATTTTGTTGTAATTTTATTCGCTTGAAGCACTCCAAAACTTCAAATTTTACCATCTCACTATTTATTGCGTTGGTATTTAAATCACCTATCACAATTTGCCTCTTTTATTTACCCTGCATAAAAGTTTTTCAAATTAGGAGAATTCTCCCTATTGTTGACCCCCAGAGAATACTTTTTGGACTTCATTTTAACCTCAACAAAGCATTCATTCAACATCCTTTCCGGTTCTGAACATCCTACCATTTTATTTTTGTCTTATTACTTCTATATCATCTGTCTTTCTCTCCTTAAATTATTCATCTATTATAAGTTTCTCTTCTGTATCACATCATTACACAACAAAATTACCAAACTCGGTATTTTTTCTCTGACTTTTTTTAAAGTGCGGAAAAGCTATATAGGTACAAACTTCTTGCCCCATAGACATTTGGTGATCCCACAACATGAAAACAGTAGGAATGGCCATGTGTTTTCGGTGGTTCTACAGGGGTAAAATCATGATTGCTATTTGCCTCAAGGAAAGAGGATCATTTCTTATTTCCCATAATGGGACTGCTTTTTGTTTCATGCTTCATATCTATTGACACTTCTTAAGTCATTTGCGTCCAAATATCACTATCTCCTACCACTAAAATAGTAAATTACAAATTGACTGGCTTGTACGTATTTATTTATTTGTTTGCTTAAGAATATTTGTGGAAGTGATTGATTGGTGAAAATGAAAGTCAACAAAGAGGATGAAAACTAAAAAGACACAAGGACTTGGGATTACGTGAGAAATATCTAAATAAATTAATTGTAATAGCATGATTGAGTGGCTGACCAGCCTTTGTAAGGCATGCTTGGATAGGGGAGGGGGCATAGATGAAAAAGTAAGCGGACTTAAAAAAGGAACTGTTATTATTAGTAGATTTTTTTTTTTATTGAGAAGTTTAATAGATGAGAAAATAACCGGTACAGGAAAAAAAGTATTGATTAAGATAAGAAAGAGGATCTGTGAATCCAGTGTTCGTTATGGAGCAGTTATGTAAGATGTCTGAAATAAAGGGAAAATCAGTGTAGGGTATAATGGACCTAGAAAACCTTAATATAAAATCGATAGGGAGGTAATGCATAGCATGATATGGATGTATTGTAAAGTGAAGTTGCTATTAGAAATTGCTATGATGGGTAAAAATAAGGCTATGTACCGTTTCAATAATATTCCTGCCATATTTTAGCTACACGTTATAAAGACTTCAGTTTATATTTACTTTTTTTATAAGTTTTTATTTGATTTGATGTAGCCCACTAATCAAAATTTATTGTTTACTCCGGTAATGTCATTTTATGCTTCGAAATCTTGTTTAGGAAATTAATGGATTTCTTGTATTGTTCCATAAATAAATACGTGTTTGTTTAGATAAGTTATTCCAATGATAAGCAATAAATTGTTATAGCAACAACAACAACAACAACAACAACAATAGTAAGGATAATAACATATAATATTAACTAACCAGCTACCTTAAACAAAAATTTATTCAATCACGTAATGTAATATTATTTTAGAACTATCAAATCATAAAGAGAATTAGACCATAATTTTTTCTTAAGTATCCAAAGAGTTTATTTTAGATAACGTTATACCAGAAAACTTGTAATTTTTGTATTTACATGAAAAACAATTGTAATAATATCTAGTCATTAGATTAATATGAGCTTGAAATAATCTATTACAAAACAAACAAATGTTTAAAGTGATATTCATATGACTGAAGTTCACTAAACTTTTTTTTCTTTTTTTAATAGAAAATCGTTACATAAGTATGGAAAGAAAAATCATTAAAAAGGTCGAAATTTTAACGGATACACATAACCAGAATGAGATCACTTTCGTTGGCTGAGCCAAGAAAGAAACAGATCTTGTGATTAACTGAACTGGATTTCAAGACCCCTTGCTGAAATCCGCCCATTGTTAGGGACGCGGTATATGGAAGCGAAATTGAAGAATAAACCTTCCCAGTATCATGCGGCCGGGGCAAAGGGTTCCTGCTGTTTCGATATATGGCCCAAATGCGTCCGATGCCCATAAAATTCTTTAATGACACGGGTGTTCCTTTAAAGGCTAATACCGATCGTCCATTTGGATGTTCTTGGCTCCTCCTAGCAGACAGTTCTTTCCCATTTTGGTAATATGGTTTCCTGTGTATCTAATTATTTTTGTCACTAATTAGTGCGTGGAGGTAATTAAAGCTTTATAGCTTAATGATTCTTCCTTTTTTATTATAGTTCAAAATGCAGGATATGGGAAACATTAGACAGGTTCCTGGATTTTAAGCATGTGACAATGAGACTGTTCCTGTTTAACTATTTTTTTACGTATTCAATTTCTTAGAAAGATAAGCATCAGAGAAACATATGGCTGGGAAACCAATAGCTTTCTCGTGGTATAACAATAGCAATTTCGCCCTTTTATTACAGTTGTTTAGAGACTTGTTAGGCAAAATCGTGCAGTTTTGGACAATACACGATAGATTTTAATTGGGATTGAGGTCAGCAATGTCCTATGGAGCGTGTAGGAGATTATTGTTAAAATAATAAACAGTGAAATAAAATAAACCATATACATTCATTTCTAGAACAACTTGAGACATGATCTTGTTGATTAAACCTATATTTGTGTGTGTATCCATATCAGACGACAAATTGCATACTTCATGTTCGTCTTTAGATCTCTTAAACTAAAAAATCAAAGGTTTATAAATCAAAATCCTATTTGTAGTTGGTCTAGAAATCCAGCTATACTGGCTGTCATTTTGAAAATTCTCTCCTACAAGCTCCAGAGGACATTGTTGAGCTCGATCATTATAAAATAAATCGTTAGGTATGGTCCAATGTATATCTGTGCCAAGTCTCAGGATATTATTATTGCACGTATTTTTCATTAACAGCCCAACTATTTCGGGGAACGTGCAAATATAAATATATATTATACACAAAATGTCATTCTGATAGAGTTAGCTTTAATCAAGCTATCCTATTGTATACTATGTTCGAAATCGTCAAGACTGCACATTGTCCTTCAATCCTATTCCAGAAATCTTTTGTTTTCTTTAGTATAAGATTTTTGAACATTCAACTGTACCATATAGGACATGGCTAGAGTATGGAATGCTTGATGCTTAAACATTTATGATTAGAGACAGTAAAGAGAATTGGTAGATATTTTGTAATGGTTTTTACGCGGCCAACACATAGTAAATATTTTTAGCTGATGGGAAAGGTGGGTGAAAGAAGACTGAAAACCGGTAGCTAACTAACCATGGTAGGGAATAGATTGGAAAATCAAGTATTAATAAAAGTGATACAAAGGATAGTTTTAACTGCAATCATATATATATATATATATATATATATATATATATATATATATATATATATATATATATATATATAAATATATATATATATATATAAATATATATATATATATATATATATATATATATATATATATATATATATATATATATATATATATATATATATATGTGTGTGTGTGTGTGTGTGTATATACATACACACACACACACACACACACACATATATATATATATATATATATATATATATATATATATATATATATATATATATATATATATATATATATGTGTGCGTAAATTTTTTCTAGTTATGATCTTATAATTGATTTAATACTATAATTGATTTTTCTTCTTTTACTTTTTGTTTCCTAGCATTATTGGTTACCGGTGATTTATTTTTTGATGATGGGGCAAAGCCTTGTGGATTTTACCAAATGACAGGGTTGGAGAGACCTGGGGGTTTTGTAGTGAGTTTGAATCCCATAAAATATACATAGCAATTTAGTTTGATACAAGATAGCAAAATACTGAAATTGGTCCTCGCATTTTTGGCTGAGAGAGAGAGAGAGAGAGAGAGAGAGAGAGAGAGAGAGAGAGAGAGAGAGAGAGAGAGAGAGAGATCGGTTACTTCTTGTGTTCTAAATCCAGTTTTACGTTAAAGTATTTTTTACCCTTTCTGAAAAGTGTCTGTGGAATTATTCCACTAAGATGAGCCCTGTTAATTTTTTTTCTTCCACATAGCAAACATATGTCATCAAGAATCGAAACTTTCGATTTTTTTTTTTTTAATAAATTTTTCAAAGGTTCTCGCATCGCTCATTTGTCTTCATTTAGCTTTCTGCTAGTTAAAACAATAACCTAGAAAATAAATATATCAAAGAATGATGGTAAAATGAAAAGAAATTTTTACCAGTAAAAACTTGTTGCCCTTATTATCTCCCGAGGTATCTTTACCCATATACGCCCCGTGCCGTGTCTAGCAAAAAAGGGTCAGCCAATCTAGAACAAAACAAAAAAATCTGAGACGGGGTTGTCTAGCGAAAGGAACCTTAGTCCACCATACGGTCATGCGTTACCCATAATCGCCTCCACAACCATCAGTATCGCCATTATCGAATTTACACGAACAACAGACATGACTGTAGACTTTGACCTCACGCAGACAGCCACGAAACCATGATAGACGAAACGACAGTGAAGAATGGAGTAGGTTAAGAAATGTAAACATTACAAAGGATGATAGATGGAGCTACGGCAACGGAGAACTTCATGTCCTGTTGTCTGATTAGGAGAGAAAAATAAGGGTTCCTTCTTCCCTATAAACACTGTAGCCTATATTGAAAGATGTTGTAAGACCTAAAGACTGAAATCGCTCATTATGAAGCATAAGTATAATTTCATGTGCACAAAAGCCTAATTTTGTAATAAATGCTGTAAATCACACGAAACTTAAGGACGGATACTCTCCAAAGCTAGCGCAAATAACTATAGGCAAATTGCCTATTATGATGGTTGATCATAAAAAAGAGCATACATAAAAATAAATTGAAACACGACGTCAAAGTTGTGACATTAAACAATGTCATAAAATACATTAAGCGATGTCATAAAATACAGAAAACCCCATTACATTGTTGCAGGAAAGAGCATTTCAAATACAATGTCCAGGGTTTGCTATTACTGCATAAAAGGCAGTCACAAAAACGCGAAAGAGAGCAATCAAGGAGACTGTAGGTTTCCCTCTTTTATGTCTGAAAAATAGTTATTGAATTTTGATAGAAATAAGAATTTGGCTTAAACGTGACAGCGAATAAATCCTGATAATGAACCCTTAGGGATTGTATTTGAACTTTTCTTTACTTTAAGACTATTATCCTAACATTTCAAGTATACGATGCTGTGAGAGCGATAGAGTACTGAATTTTGTAGGACAGCTGTATCCCCCCAAAAAGTTATATTTTCATCTCCAACGAAGTGTTATCATAAGTGCACTCACTTTTGCTTGGCAATGTTGACGTGTCCTCTATAATTGGTTTCAAATAGGCTTGTCCTGCTCAAGTATACGACAAAGAGGAGAATGAATGGAATTGTATAATCTATACCACCAACATATTTACAAAATATCTTTTTGAAAAAAAAAAAAAACAACATATTACATTACATTTGATACCTCTGCGTTTTCTTTTTTGGTAATAAAAAAGGAAACACGAAAATTAGAAAATGGAATATGTACATGATTAGCAACTTTTATTCCATAACACCTCAAGTTCTTTTAAAAACACTCACTTCCTTCTTACATATAATCCCATATCTCGTTGAGCATCAAGACTGTTTCTTGTAAAACTTCTCAGCTGCAATCTGTGTAAGTTTTGTTTGGTAGCCCTAGTTTTTTATATATAAACACACCCACCTTATTACGATTCGTAGCAACCTCTATTGTCCCCTTATTGTCAGAGACACCTGAGTACGACATGGCAGCAGTCATGATATCAAGCTCTCCTGTATTGCCACAGATTGAATCATTCAAGCAGCAGAGAAGATTGCTCTAATATAAAACGCATATCTGCCTTACATTCGTCACGTTGTGCAAGAAATTATATATGGCAGGAAGAATAAAGCTGAAGGTAAAATGAAAACAACACTGTTTAAGAATATATAGTACATTATATTAACTTCTATTTATGAAATATGTAAATATAATCGCTGTTGAACACTAGAGTAAGCGTTCGGTTTCTCATGTCTATAATTTTATAGCTCCTCCAATTAGAATTAGAATAATTTTCATTTCCTCTTTGGAAAGAATAACATCATGTGCAATATGAAATAAAGCAACTTCTAACTTCACGCAATTTCTTTCTCGGTCGCTCATGACATATGGCAATATATTTTTATAATGCTTTTTATAATGTGATTACTATAAAAATTATCAAAAGAAACACGTTACGCATTCTTTGGCAATGAAAAAAATTACATGAAGCGGACGTAAAGATTAGCAGTAATATGCTAGCTCTCGAGCCCAGCAGCGTTCAAATAGTAGAGCATTAGGTCAAGACCAGTAGTTTATGGCCTGTTTGTGCCCATGACCCTTTTTGGCATTCTAAATACTCCTGTCCCACTGCCGTTCATAATTGTGTAATGATGATATTAGAATTATTATAAAGGATTTTCAGAACACTATTATTTTTGCTTTTTTATTTATGGATTCATCTTTCCGAAAACTTTATTAGTTATACATTTCCCTTTAAGAGAGAAAACACTGGCCTACATTTACTGTTGATAAATCTTGTGCATTGTAATGAAAACTAAAATGGACCCTTTTTTCACTTATGAAATTAAGTACAGTTCTAAATTTACGGTGCATAAATTTTGTGCATTTTCATTCAAACTCAAATTACACGTTTTCACTTTTGAAATAAAGCACTGGCCTCCATTTGCAACAAATTAATTTTGTGCACTGTAATGAAAACTCAAATTAGATTTATATTTACGAAATTGAGCATTGGCTTGCATTTGCAATAAACATATATTGTGCATTACAATCAAACCTCAAGCTAAACTTTTTCTTTTATGAAAGAAAGCACTGGTCTGTATTTACTGTAAAAAAATATAAATATATGCATTGTAATATAAAATAATAGTTTTCGCTTATGGAATTAATTACTGACCTGCATTTACAGTAATTATACTTTATACAGTGTAATTAAAACTCAAATTACACTTTTTTTCTTACATATGGAATTAAGCACTGGCCTGTTTTTACAGTAAATAGATTTTGTAAATTGTAATCAAAACTCAAATAAAAGCTTTTCATTTATGAATTTAAGTACTGACCTCCTTTCACAGTAAGTAAATTTTATCCATTGTAAATAAAATATAAATTACTCTTTTCACTTATGATATTAAGCGCTGACCTGCATTTACAATAAATACATTTCATGCCTTGTAATGAAAATGAAAATTATAATAATTATAATAAAATGTCTGGATATATATATATATATATATATATATATATATATATATATATATATATATATATGTATATATATATATATATATATATATATATATATATATATATATATATATACATATATATATATATATATATATATATATATATATATATATATATATATATCATTCCGGTCACCCCCACCTCTTCCCGTTCCCGTGTAAGGAGGAGAGGGATTAGTCATACCATGAGGAAAGGAATTACGTGTGTTTGGAAATCTATCTAAATGTTTAGCCGTTATTTTGACTGGTTACGTACGCTAGTCATCGTACAGTAATATGAACGATAGTACTTTGGTGTACCTTTTGAAATTCTACATAGATTTTACAGCAAAATGAAGGTTGTGCTTTATTTTTAACTACATAAGTATCAATTTCTGGTAGAATTGTATTTAATGCAGATTTTATATGTTGCTCCACCTCCAAGCATTTTTTTTAACTTTTAGTAACGTAGAATATCCTGACTCACACAAGCTAGTTCAAGCAAAAGATAAAAGTGATTTTAGTCTAAGTTTAATAACTCTAGGATATGATAACATAATTCCTGTCAGTGAACAAATTTCCTGTAAAGAATGTTCTTTGAAAAATTCTTTCATTCCTAATTCAAAATCTATTCCTAAACATTCATCTTGGTTGAAATAATTTCTGGTACAACATGAAATGAGTTTCTTGTCTATTACTTTAAAATCAGGACAGTATCTGCAAAATTGTTGGCATAAATTTCAAAGGTGACTGAGTATTTAATTTGGAGAGAAGACTACAACTTTTTTTTTCTTTTTTTTCTTTTTTCAATAGCTTCAGAAAACCTCTCAAACAGCAAAATTACCCGAGTTAACTTTCCGTGTCCAGTTTTACATTAGTGACAAAAGCATGCAATGTATCGAACTGACAGGATGCAAACAACTGATCTAGACTAGGTGAGGCTTATACTAAATCTTAAGAGTCCTCATACCATTGGGTAACCTGACGTCTGTGGTATCTTTATTGGAATACAGATATTTACATTATGGGCAGGTTAGCAAGTAGGCTATAATTATTTACAAACAGAGCTTTAGTACACAGTTAACACGATATTTGAATACCATTTTTTAAAAGATCGAACGCTAAGCAATGCTAAGAGGGCAGAGAATTCCAATGTTTTTATGCCTTGATAGAGAGTCGATTGCTCGCATCTATTAACACATATGAAGGGAAGAGTTAGGTTTGAGTTTCTTGAAGAGTTAAGTTTGAGTTTCTTGTTCTACATGGATGGATTGATCGTTCCTGAATTATTTTTCGTCTTAGATCTGGAAATTTGTTAAATATAAGTGTTTGGAACATAATGTTTATTAATGAGATCTTAGAGCTTATAGGAGTCTTCCAGCTTCAATACCGAGAGATACCGGAAGAGTGGCGATGTATGAGCTAAGTAATCACTGGAGCTTATGATTCTTACCTGTCTTTTTGTAAATACAATTAACGGTTGCAGGACATTTCTACTGCTACTCCCCCATGCCGTAATGCAGTAATTTAGGAGAGGAGATACTAGCGAGCGATAAAATAGTTTTATAACATGTTCATAGGGAAATAACACTTTTAATCTATATATGATACCCATTGCTTCGGCATTACCTGTCACATTAAAATGCTCACTGAAAGTTAGTTTATTATCTTTCATTACCCCTAAAAATTTACCACAGGATTTCTGGTCAGGAGTGTGATTTCCTATAGCAACCCTTATGTTATTTGGAACTCTACGCAAAGAAAAGACTATATACATATATATATATATATATATATATATATACATATATATATATATATATATATATATATATATATACATATATATGTATATATATATATATATATATATATATATATATATATATATATATATATATATATATATATATACATACATACATACGTGTGTGTGTGTAAGAGAGAGAGAGAGAGAGAGAGAGAGAGAGAGAGAGAGAGAGAGAGAGAGAGAGAGAGAGAGAGATTTCCTCAAACCCTTAACCCCTATATGACTCAACAACCACATGCAGTGTTGCATTGCTCTGGCTTATCAAACCATTTCTAAATGCTTGCAGTCACATGGCAAAAACAAAGTTTTAATAAGCAAACACAAAATAATATAAAACGAAGCCGATCTAAAATGATATACCCTTTGTCATATTAAAATATTATCATTATCATTACTTGCTAAGCTACAACCCTACTTGGAAAAGCAGGATGCTATAAGGCCAGGGGCCCCAACAGGGAAAATAGCCCAGTGATGAAAGGAAACAAGGAAGAATAAAATATTTTAAGAACAGTAATAACATTAAAATAGATATTTCCTATAAAAAAACATAAAAACTTTAACAAAACAAGAGGAAGAGAAATTAGATAGAATAGTGTGCCCGAGTGTACTCTCAAGCAAGAGAACTTTACCTCAAGACAATGGAAGACCATTGTACAAAGGGTAGGGCACTACCCAAGACTAGAGAATAATGATTTAATTTTGGAGTGTCCTTCTCCTAGAACAGCCGCTTACCATAGCTAAAGAGTCTCTTCTACTCTTACCATGAGGAAAGTAGCAACTGAAAAATTACACTGCAGTAGTTAACCCCTTGGGTGAAGAATTGTTTGGTAATCTCAGTGTTATCAGGTATATGAGGATAGGAAAATCCGTAAAGAATAGGCCAGACTATTCGATGTATGTGTAGGCAAAGGGAAAGTGAACCGTAACCAGAGAGAAGAATCCAATGTAGTACTGCCTGGCCAGTCAAAGTACCCATAACTTTCTAGTGGTAGAATCTCAACGGGTGTCTGGTGCCGTGGCCAACCTACTACCTACCTGACAGACATCTCTCGTAGTGGTCACATACACAAGGTAAGGTATGGAGTATAGTGATGAATACACTCTTCGTGTTATCGTTATATACAGCATAACACCGTAACACCTAAAGGGACTGAACTTTAAGCACGAAAAAAAAAGACTCACAAGATTTAGGCCGTCTCAGTAAGCTTACAAGGATTGTCCTGATTAGCATAAAACATGAGCGTACGTTTGTATTCGAAGATCAAGTTCCTAACATTTGCATTGTAACGGGTTACGTATACTATTGATTTTGTTCTATCTTTTTTTGTATTCACTGTTACTTTTGATGGTAAATTACGCATTGTGAGTTCAGGTTTTTTAAATTGACATTTATATTATAATTCATGCCTCTAGCTGTAGCTTTAAGCAAAATGGTTTGAAAATCTATCTGACTCGTAATTCATAAGTCGTGTGTAACTTCATTGTCCATGTAAACTACGAATGAGATGTTTGGGTGAGCTGATAGGTCAGCTTGCCGAGTCATCACCATTCATTGCCCGACCCTCCCTGGTCCTAACATGAATGGAGAGGGGTTTGTGTACCGATTATATGTATATATGGCTGGTTCCTGTTTCTTGCCTCTGCCACTCATTGGCCATTTTTAAACCTTTAAACTTGAAATAATCCCTAAAGATTTTAATCACACCAATGAATCACATTTCTATAGTTACACAGTTTTCCTTAAGTATTTTTGACTTACACAAGTGATCATATATGAAGAACTACAAAGCAAACTATATTGGAAATGTGATCAAAGAATTGAATATTGAAAATTAGAAGTCTCAAAGAAACAATCCTGGAGGTATAAGATGCCTACAAATTCCATTAGCACTGCCTACATAGCTCCGGTCAAATACGTTGTCGATAAAACTCCTTAGGAAATAAATGCACACATATACTTATATGAATCATATGTATATGCACATATGATATATAGCCTACATATTGTTATACAAATTTTATATACATATCACATATGTTTATATATATATATATATATATATATATATATATATATATATATATATATATATATACATATATATATATATATATATATATTGTATATATACAATATATATATACACACAAATGCATTGGCATCTAATATACACACACACACACACACACACACACACATATATATATATATATATATATATATATATATACAATATATATATGTATATATATACATATAAATACACACACGTATTTTTACATAATATATGTGTGTATATATATATATATATATATATATAATTAGAACATTATTATTATTATTATTATTATTATTATTATTATTAGCTAGCTATTGGAAAAGCAGGATGCTATTACGTCCCAAGGGCTCCAACAGGGAAATAGCCCAGGGAGGAAAGGAAATAACGAACCAGTTAGAATAGCGTGCCGGAGTGTACCTTCAAAAAAGAGAAATCTAACTCAAGACAGTGGAAGACTATGACACAGAGGCTATGTAACTCCCTAGGCCTAGACTAGAAGACAATGGTTTGATTTTGGAATGTCCTTTCACAAGAGGCGATGCATATCATTGCTGAAAAGTCTATTCTACCCATACTAAGTGGAAAGTAGCCACTGAACATTTACAGTTTAGTAGTTTACCCCTTCAAGGAGGAGAATTTTTTCATTTATCATAGTGTTGTAGAGTGTATGACGAAAGAGCAGTATGTGTAAAAAAATAGGGTAGACTCTTCGTATATTTGCAGGCAAAGGAAAATGAGCAGTAACCAG
>NC_090731.1:117098209-117118209 GCF_036898095.1 Palaemon carinicauda | reverse complement strand
GGGCCATTTGGGGGCCACTACTGCAGCTGTCCCTCTGAAGGATCTTAGCTTGTCGAGGACTTTTAGCAAGAGATTGGTTGGTGGAAACAGGAAATTGTGATTCCACCTGTTCAAGTTGAGAGACATGGGGTCTATTGCTTCTGTTTGAGCATCGGTATAAGGGCTACGTAACGAGGTAGTTTCTTGTTGCCGCTCGTTGCGAAGAGGTCGATCTGCAGTTCCGGGGCTTTTTCCAAGATGAAGGAGAATGAGTCTGCGTCTAGGGACCATTCTGTCTCTATCGGTTTTTGCCTGGATAGAGTGTCCGCCGTCTCATTGCGGAACCCTTGAAGGTGAACTGCTGATAAGTGCCATCCCCTCTTCCTTGCCAGGTAGAAGATGGCTAGTATCATATGGTTGATGTGAGGTGATCTCGAGCCTTGTCAATTTAGACATTTTACTATCACCTTGTTGTCCAGGACCAATCTGATGTGGATTATTCTGCGAGGGGATAGTTTCTTCAACGCCAGGAAGACTGCCATAGCCTCCAAGATGTTAATATGAAAGGTTTTGAACTGGTGCAACCAATTCCCTTGCACTTTTCTCTCGTGAGAATGGCCTCCCCATACTTCCAAGGAGGCGTCCGTGTGTATCACCACTGATGGTTGTGGTGGCTGCAGGGGAATTGTCCGTGCTAGGCTCTCGGCTTTTGACCACGGCCTTAACAGCATGCGTAATAGGGTCGGGGTCAACCTTCGTTGATCTCTTCGAGGATTTGATGCGTATCTTCTCCAGACTCCTGACGCATCCTTTAGATGCTTTTAGCACCGGGTGTGTCACAGCTGCGAACTGGAGAGAGCCCAATACTCTTTCCTGTTGGCGTCTTGAAATCCTCTTGTGACGGATTAGCCTCTTGACAGCTCCCGCTATCTCTCTCCTTTTCTTGGATGGAATGGAGAGGTGGTGTGACTTTAAGTACCATTGGAATCCTAACCATTGGAACTTTTGAGTTGGAGAAAGGCAAGACTTCTTACGATTGATCTTGAAGACCAAGTGATCCAGGAACTGGATCACCTTTTCGGCTGCTTGCAGACAAGTAGTCTTGGATGCTGCCTATACCAGCCAATTGTCTAGATATGCTACCACTTGAACTCTTTCGGAGCATAGCTACTGGACGATTGAGTCTGCTAGCTTCGTGAATATCCTTGGGGCTATGTTCAGTCCGAAGGGTATTGCTCTGAAGAAAAATTTTTCTTCTGTAGCTTGAATCCTATGTAGGAGGAGAAGGGGTAGTCGAATGGCAAATGCCAGTAAGCATCTGCCAGGTCTATTGAGATTGTATGTCCCTTTGGGTAGAAGGATCCTTGTGTATTGCAAAGTAAGCATTTGGAACTTGTTGTTCTCGATGAACTTGTTGAGTGAAGACAATTCAAGAATGACTCTCAGTTTGTCTGAGTCTTTCTTGGGAATACAAAACAGCCTTCCCTGGAATTTGATGGACTTCACTTTCCTTTTTACCTTCTTGTTCAAGAGTTCTGAGGTATATTCTTCTAACGAGGGGGTGGAGTGTTGGAAGAATTCTGGAAAACGGGGTGGGGTTCTGCTCCATCTCCACCCGAGTCCATTCAGGATTAGGCTGTGGGCCCAGGGATCGAAGGTCCAGCGTTCCCAAAAGTGGTATAATCTGCCCCCTACCTGGAACCCCTCATTGCCTGGGGGGTCCTGAGGACTTGTTTCCGTGACCACGTCCTCCTCTGCCCCGTGAGGGGTTTCCGGAGGAACCTCTTCTTAGGCCTTTTCCTTTGTAAGTACGAAAGGTGGTTGATTGCTTCTGAAAGCCAGGATTAAATGCTGGCGACTGGGCTACCAGCTGTTGAGGGACCTTCTTGAATGTGGTTTGAGGCTGTGCTACCAGTTGAGGCACCGTGGCCATGGTCACGGCTGGAAGTTGCGCAGGTTTACATGGTCTCCTTACCTTTTGGTTCTTAGGCTGGGGACCTCCGTCTGAGGAAGATTTCCTCTTTGATGTCATGCCCCACTTTTGGAGAAGGTTCCTATTCTCCGTGGCTGCTCTGGTTATGACTTCTCAGGCCACTTCCTGAGGGAAAAGGTCCTTGCCCCAGATGCACGATGAAATCAGCTTCCTGGGTTCATGTTTCACTGTTTCTGAGGCAAACACCTGCTCTCTGCAGGTCCTCCTTGACCTGGTGAAAGCATATAAGTCCTTCACAAGGGTACCCATGTGAGACTTAGCCAGGAAAACATACATTTCTGGGGTGTTATGTAGGCCTGCGCACATTTCCAGGCAGTTCTGATGAGAAAGGGAGGCCGCAAGACTCTCTTTCGTCTCCTGTTCCCTCCTCAGAAGATGGTCTGGCAACTTCGGAAGGTTCTCATTGAACTACTGGCCTGCTATCTCTGGATCCAATTTCGAGACAAAGAAGGTTAGATGGAAGTCTTTCCACTTCTTCTAGCAGGTAGGCATTGCTAGAGAGAATGGTTTGCATTCCTCTAGAGTTGGGGAGGGTTTTCCCTCTTCGACTGCCTTGATGATTAAGTCTAGAGCTTTCTCCGAAAAGGGGAAAGAGATGGAGGAAGGAGCAATAAAGGTGGGATGCCTCTTGCTCAGTGCTGAGACTTTGGAGTTGGTGTATCCGGCTCCTTTCAAGGACTTTACAAGGATGGCTTTTGCCTTGTCATGTTCGAAGACAATGACTTCCTTCGGTACCATTTCCTCACGGGATGTAAGTTCATCCCGCAGTCTCACGTAACAGTCTGGGTAATCTGAAAAGCTGGGCCAAAACTCAAGATCTTCAAACAGTTTGGCCCCTAACTTCTCCGAGACAAATAGCTTCCCATTTATCATGGGCATGTGCTCCGCGTAACTCCAGGGGTTGGTTTCGGAGCAGTGAGGGAGATCTGATACTCTACGGGGCTTAGTAGAGCCCCAGGGTAGTCCTTTTCCTGTATCTGTCTCTTGTTCTGTTGGATGGACTGCTTCATCACCTCCTGTTCCTTCCGGAACGTTTCCAACATCTGCTGGATCGACGTGAGGATCGCTTTACTCTTGTCAACCTGTGTAGTTGGTTGAGGAGTTGGGGTTGAAGAGGTTGACGGCATAGGTTGGTATGCCGTCACAGTGAACTGAGGGTCCTCAGTTACCGTTGAAACGGATCCTTCTTCCTGCGTCCGTGGTTGATCCACGTCTTCTTCAGGGCCTTCTTGCAGTAGGTCCTGTTCTGTGTCGGTGGACATTTCTGACATCCGTTCTTGGTGGATGTCCATGCCTTCTAGTGCCTTGTGGATGTCCGCATCGATCTTCAGCTATATGAGAGGAGGCTGGTCCTTTTCCTGGGGGACTACCGCGTTTGCTAGAGCCTTGGGGAACAGAAGGCACCTTAGGGATTCATTAGGTAGGTAAGGTCCCGGAGAATTCTTTTGGAACCCTCTTACCCACCTATGAAGGGTTTCCCTTGCTGTATCCCTAGTCTCCACGGTGACTGGGATGGCTTCTCCGAAGCCGTTGGTCAGCAGGGTTGAGCAGGTGGAGCAATCCTTTGGGTCCCAATACTTTAGGGATCCGGACATGATACAGTAAGGGGCATGAGTCCTGCACATCGTATGCCCACAAAAGTCCTTACTTTTATGGTTGTTGAACATAGCTGCACACTTCACCATTGGCTCCTCCTTTAAAGGAAATAGTTTCAATGAGTATACAGTTTCTTATATCATTGATGTAAAGGCATACATCTTATTAACAATAGTAATCACTATTGTAAATAATAGCTTAGGATAGTAAGCTGGAAAGGAAATAGGAAAGACACATATCTGTGTTTCCTCTCCCAGGCAATTGCTGAGACCTCCGTCAATAATAATATTTAGATTCCCTGTTAGGGAGAATACAGCGTGGAAGACACTCTAGGAACTAGAGTTAGGTGTAGTAAGTGTTTATATTAACTTTATCCACCTGTAGTATATTAGTATTGATCGGTGATTTATTAGGGTACCGATGATCAAAGAAATCATCTGGATGTTGAGGGATTACTCAACCTCAGCATGATATTGCAGTCCCAACAATAGACTGTGATAGGAAACACAGAGTATGTTAAAAAATAAATGTACTACTGTATTTTTTGTATACTGTAGTTCAGCCGGTACACTACCGGGGTTAGGTTAGTACCTGGCGGCACTAACTGATAGAGAGAGAGAAAGCATTAGGGAAGGAGAGTTTCCTATTATTATGGTTTAGCACAACTATTGGAAGTGTACGAGGACTATCAGGCCGCCTACTGTCTCCTTGCCAGAATGAGAGTTCTAATGGAAGGGGTAAGAATC
Organism: Palaemon carinicauda; assembly: GCF_036898095.1. Taxonomy (NCBI): domain Eukaryota; kingdom Metazoa; phylum Arthropoda; class Malacostraca; order Decapoda; family Palaemonidae; genus Palaemon; species Palaemon carinicauda. Next base: position 117,113,895 of record NC_090731.1, on the reverse strand, counting down.
CATCTGATTCTAGCTTCCATCCATCCACAAAAGGCCTGCCGCCAGCCGTACCGCCGACGGCAATAATTGTGGATGGTAGACCAAGAGAGGGCTGAAGACTTCTCAAAAGTATGTTGGGTTTCCCACCGGCAGCCGTCAGGGCCGGTTCAATCTTCCCCCTGTGACATTCACTTCCGTTGAAGGAAGGACATAAGGGGGAGGGTGGCTGAGGCGGCTGAACTAACTGCTGCCGGTAGGGTCCCGGCCGGCAACGCAGACAACCTGGCAAGCCGGATGACTGTCAGAATACCGGTGAAAGAATGCTGTGACGGCTAGTTCACTAGGAAGAGAGGTGGCGGTAGTTATGCCACCTACCTTCGACAGTGGACTGGGAAAGCATGGGTTCCTGTGCCGACGACGTCGTCGGTGGCAGATGAAACATATTCCTTTGCTGGCGACATCGTCGGCGGCAAAACAAGGGCACCCTAAGTTAATTACTATCTAACTCAAAGCCGGAGTTCTACTTAACGGCAATGAAGAAAGACGGTGTTTTATTACTATCTAACCCAAAGCCGGAGTTCCACTCGACGGCAATGAAGAAAGACAGTGGTTGCTGCCTGTAATGGCGGCGGTACTCAGGGAGAGAGGAAGTGTTTAGCCTTTTTTCTCTAAAAGAGAATGTATATCGAACCTTATCCATAAATTCTAGGGGATGTCAGTCCCACTCCGAATTAATAAGGAACGATAGGGTGAGGCTAAACATGGAGAATTACTTTATTAACGCATATATGAGCGAGGCTAGCCTAGCTCTGGTGGGAACCATGGCCATGGTTGGTACCGCCGGGGCTCTCGCCGTACACGAAAAGTAAAGTTACATAATCGGAAGAGGAATAATGATATTTCTGTATGCACAATCTTCACATGTATAATTGCCCAACTAGCTAATATTATAGCTAAATACTGGGAAATGTCGCCATACTGACTAAATAAAATGCAATGATAATCGGCAACAAGACAAGGGCACCCTGAGTTAATTACTATCTAACCCAAAGCCGGAGTTCTACTCGACGGCAATGAAGAAAGACAGTGGTTGCTGTCTTTAATGGCGGCGGTACTCAGGGAGGGAGGAAGTGTTTAGCTTCTTTTCTCTAAAAGAAAATGTATATCGAACCTTAACCATAAATTCTAGGGGATGTAAGTCCCCATCCGAATTAATAAGGAACGATAGGGTGAGGCTAAACCTGGGGAACTACTTTACTAATGTATATATGAGCGAGGCTAGCTTAGCTCTGGTAGGAACCATGACCATGGTTGGTACTGCCGGGGCTCCTGCCGTATACGAAAAGTAAAGTTACATAATCGGAAGAGGAATAATGATATTTCTGTATGCACAATCTTCACATGTATAATTTGCCCAACTAGCTGATATTATATCTAAATACCGGGAAATGTCGCCCTACTGACTAAATAAAATGCAATGATAATCGCCGACAGCGGTCGTAAAATGGTCGCCTCCGCTCATGGCAACGCTCAACAAAACACACTTAAATTATTGGAATCTAACAGTAGAAGGGAGCCTAAAATTATACACAGGAAAGAATTAATACTCAACTTTCCAGAGGATGAAGATGCTGGAGATTGCTTGATTATTCCGAAAACTTGCAACAAAACACCGGGAAAAGGTTGGGAGCACACCTAGCTTATAACGCTATAAGTAAAGGAATGGCGGCCGGTAGTAGTACGAATAGGAGGTCCACTGGGTACCTAGATTGGCACCCCTTATTTTCTCCACTCTTCCCCCTTACATCAAAGAGTTAAATCTATTCGGGGTGAAGATTGCTATGTGTCGTATCTAAAAAATACGTCCCCTGATATTATGTGATATCCTTAACTGGATACTTGCGCCATGAGTTAGAATCCTGGAGACCTTCGGTTTAATTCTATTTGAGTATCATTGTAGCAAATATTCCTTAGAAAGCTACCTAAAGGAACCTTCCATCAGGACGACAAGGCCGGGCCCAAAAAGGCTGGTAAGCTATACAACCTCTTGAGTTCCAAACTCACCTGTTTGTTTTCACATTAAATCTGTTACATTTGAAAATATTAACTCCCAGACAGCAATATATAAAACACTGAATATCCAAAGGTCTCTTAAGTACACTCAAACAAAACTTGGTAATTATTCTTAAGAATTATTCAAACAACTCTTACTTCGATTCTTTTTAGGACATGCGTGAGTATGTAATAAACCCTGATGACTGAAATAGCACACTCTTTACAAAAATGAATATATTCAATATAAATTACAACACTTTGAAAAGTCAAATAAATAAATCACTCGAAATATTAAGTCTGGACAAAATTGGATTAGGACAAAAATGTTACAATCTGAAAATTATATAATCCCTTGACTTAAAATATTAAATCTGGATAAACCCTAGACTAAGACAAAAGAAATTAAGCTTGATACTTAATGAAAATAGATAACCAGATACCGATACAAATGCCTTTCACATTACTACAGGGCTAGTTGGGAAACTTTACACAATGCCCTTTGACTTCTTTCGTTACGTGTCACCACACGATTTACGTTGGGGCACAGAATCACTTTCGAGAGGGCACACTATAGGCACTGAGAGAAAGTGAGGGAGGCACTTTGGCTCTTTCACAGGACAGCTGCTTCTCTACTGCAGCTATGCAGCCCTGGGGGATGCATATTTAAGACTTAGCTACTTCCAGAATGTTCCAAGTCTGAGATCTGGAAGCATGGGGTGTTGGTCTAGGGGCGTAAGTTTGCTAAGGATCACTCTCATGAACGCGTACCCTCGCAGCAGGAAGACAAAACACTTGGGCAAATATAAGAATTGGGTGTTTTCTCTCAAATATGATGCAATACCTCATAAAAATATAAAAGAACATTACATAAGCCCTTTTTCTAATCTCATATGGTCAAATAACACTCTCATACAAGTTATGTAAGACTTCGTAACAAAAATATGTGAAATAAAAAGTTAATCATTAAAAATAATGTAAATTTACATATACTGACTTGAATGAAGAATACAATGGAATAACGATGAAAGTCTTACGTAATTTACATACAAATCTTAAATCTACACGAGAGGAACTAATCTTAAGAGCTGGCTTACCTCTTCAATGCACATATGAAAACATAAATAAATCATGAATAAACTACTGTATCTACTCTACACTAGACCAGCTTCGTAAAAATATATATACATACATATATATATATATATGTATAAATATATATATATATATATATATATATATATATATATATATATATATATATATATATATATATATATATATATATATATATGTAAGCACACACACGCACACACACACATATATATATATATATATATATATATATATATATATATATATATATATATGTATGTATAAATATATATATATATATATATATATATATATATATATATATATATATATATATATATATACATGTATGTATACATATATATATATATATATATATATATATATATATATATATATATATATATATATGTAAGCACACACACATATATATATATATATATATATATATATATATATATGTATAAATATATATATATATATATATATATATATATATATATATATATATATATATATATATATATATATATATATATATATATATATATATGTATGTATGTATAAATATATATATATATATATATATATATATATATATATATACATATATATATATATATATATATATATATATATATATATATATATATATATATATATATATATATATATATATGTATGTATATATATATATATATATATATATATATATATATATATATATATATATATATATATATATATCTATCTATCTATCTATCTATATATATATATATATATATATATATATATATATATATATATATATATATATGCATATATATATATTTATACATACATATATATGTATATACACACATACATACATATATATATCTACACACACACACACACACACACACACACACACATATATATATATATATATATATATATATATATATATATATATATGTATATGTATTGTAGTATGTAGAGAGAGAGAGAGAGAGAGAGAGAGAGAGAGAGAGAGAGAGAGAGAGAGAGAGAGAGAGAGACTTTAACGCATGTGTAATTGCTCACTTGAGATAATTGGGAACGATTATCGATTTGTACAGAGGAGAGCAATAGAAGTGTTGAGCAATCTTCCCATGAAATATTTGAATTAATTTTACTCGTAAGAACGAAATTACTCATATATTCAAAGTAAATAAAACTTACTTCATTCTTTACTACCTTTTCTGAATTTTGCTTACACTGCCCAACTCATATTCAATATTCTACATTCTAAGTAGGACTTAGATTAATTATCAGAATCATTAAAATCATTACTATTATTAAAAGTATCATTATTATTAAAGCATTATTAAAACTATTATTAAAATCAAAATCATTATTATTATTAGATTTATTAAGATCATTATCAGTATTAAAATTATCAATATAAATATTATTTCCTTCTAAGGGGGGTGTATTACAGTTTAGTATGAAAGGAAAAAATCTTGGTTAATGTACTTATATAGTTCATCTGAAATACTTTGAAACATTAGAAATTGTAAATGTTAAAAGTGTTAAGAAAATTCTTCTTGAACAACACCTGTTATACCAAGTGTATCACTTCAGGAGATCGCTCTCATGAATATTTGAATTAGCTGACCACCGACATAAACTCGCTTTTCACTTGTTTACTGGACGTGGCACGCCCCAAGTATTTTAGACATCAACACAATCGCACGTCAAGAAGTGGATTCTGAAATACCTGTGCTGCCCTCGTAAAACCTAAAGGAAATTTGTATAGATTGTTGTTATTGCATCAAAGGATAACATATCGAGAACCATAAAAAGTAGAGGAAAAAAGTGGAAAGGTGTCACAAAAAAGGCAAAGAAAACATCGCAGAAACATATGGCTAGTACATCACCATCGAAGAGGATCAAGAGAGGTTATTCCTCTGTGTTGAAAGGTTACGCTACATGTTCGAAGAGCTGTTATTGATTATAGAATGCTACATTTATTTCAGGTTATTGATCGTTAACAAATACTGAAGCATAGGCTTTCTCAGATATAATCTTTCATATAGGCCTATCCTAGACATAAATCTTTAATATGCTATTTATTTGAGCCATTGTTATTTTTTCTCTTAAGGTTGATTTTGGACGATTCTACTGACATTTACAAGTAATAAACAACGCGAGTTATTTTATACCTCAACATTGAATCTAGTTATGATCTATCTGCGACGACAAAGTGCGAGAGATGACATTATGTTATTTAAAATCCCTTGCTCGTTCGTCACTACCATTTTTCAATACACTTTTGATGAAAATCAAATCATCTACATCAGACTCTTATAGGTCTGGGAGAATGTAAGCCTTGTATGTATCTAAGAGGGAGTACCTAAGGAATTATATTACAGTAAAAATGGGAAAATGTTCTTTTCCACACTTTCGAGTATCGTTACCTTTGTTTCTCTAATTATTTGCTTTATCCTTTTCCACATTATTTTTTGGTGATGTTGCTTCATTTATTCTTAATATTCCACTTTCTTATGAGTTTAGTCAAATTATACCCATGTTGAATAGGATTGGTTGGATTTCTTTTCGCTTTAATTCACCCATTTCCAAATAAAGATAGCCCTTATCCCAATAATCTAATTGAGGGTTTTAAGTGCAAAATAAATATCTTATTTTTGTGTAGCTATACTTGAATGACTTCAAAGCATTAATTTTATGGAACTCAGTTAGCTACAGTCGATAAAGATTTCGCCTTTCGCTGAGAATTCAATGCGTCCTGCCGACCCTAATGTTGTCGGATTTACATAATGTTAATGAGTGTCTCTTTAATTGTATGGGGCTCTTTTACTTGAAGACCTCCAAGATCAGTAGGTCCTTGATGAAGAAGTGTGGCTTTCTTCTTTTTTCATTTGGAAAATACATATGAAAATTCGTAAAATGATAATTTTGTTCTTGATGATATATCATCTTTTGTAAGGAAAAAAACATTTAGAGACGTTTGTAATGATATTGCAAAGACTAATTCGATATGCATTTCATACGATCTCTGTTATAATCTCATTTTATCCTTTATCATATCTTTAATGAGAAAATCATATAACTTAGAGACAATAGGTAGAAAGCCTACAAAAGATTATAGCTTTGCAAAACAAAAGTAGTGAAGTTTGGACGATGAAGTGATTGATAAGTAGAATTTTATAATAAACGATAATTTTTGATAATATAATGTGTTTTGTTTTTTAAATAAAAATGGAAATCTTTCCTATCTAAATTTAGTATCACTGCTTCAGTGGATATTGTTCCCTTGAGGTTTTTTCTTTCTCTCTTAACCTCCTCTGTTTAAATTATTTTCTTTACCTCATGTCACCTTTTTTTGCCCTTTCAGATCATTCATTATTTGTACTTCCAATGCTATATAGAAAAGTTACTTTAGTTAGGCAATGCAACATACATTGGTTATAAAGAGTTATTTTTTTTTTTTCAGAGTACCACGCACTTGGCGAAACTTAGCATTGTGGGCTACATTCCAATCCAAGCATATTTAAGCTTTGACACAGGTGGCCTTATCATCCTTTCCTTTATTTCTACCCTTCCTATTGGTCAGTATTATAAAATGTCGAGATGATACTTAATCACAATACCTTCCTCAAACTATTTATGGCTTTGAAATTAAAAGGAAAATATATCAATTTCAATTTACTTTAACCTCAATCCTTTCATCAAACATCAAGATTTTCTTTTGCTAACAACCAGTGAAAGAGTAAGATATATAGCCCAGCGGCATAGTAAGAAATATGAAACCAATTGTTCAAATTGTTCTAAAAGCACCAAAATTGGCACACATGTGGATTAATACATTCTGAACAATTTTGGATATGGAGGCATTCAAGATTCTCCCCGTAGCACATTTGGCGGCCATTTTTCAAAATGGCCGCTATTTACCGTTAGCGTCATTGAATATGTACCATAATTTGTCTTTTTGTGGATGCTAAAGGTGATAAGTGTGCTAGAGGTGATAAGTATTGTACAATTACACATACTTCTGTGCTTACCAAATAATTTGGCTACCATTTCACAAGAAAATGAATTTTACTTTGCAGCGGCAGCGTTGGTGGCAGTGACGGCGGCTGCAGTAATAGTATAGTGTTGATAGTCATGGTGCTTGTAGTAGTAACTTGTGGTAACATGGTGGTGTTTTGTGTCTTTGCAGGTGAGGCAGCAGCAGCACCACCTGACATCAGAGACGCGTTGTTCCAGACTGCAGCCATGGCAAAGAAGTTCCAACTGGTCGATACTTTTGAGCAACGTACTCCCACAACACCTCCTGAGACAAACTGGAAGCTGTGTCTTGTATGTCAAGAGGAGACAACAGAGTCACTTGTCTGCCCAGTACTGTCTAAACGCCGAGACCCTGGGAGTGGATACACGACAATGGCTGCAAACTTGGTCAAATTTGATGAACTCGGAGAACTGCCAAGAACTGTTCAGTTACAGAGACTAGATGAAGGACAAGGTGTTGAGGCGACAATGGTTGCCCACCAGGCCAAGTGGCATAAAACATGCATGCTCAAATACAATAACACAATGCTACGAAGAGCAGAGAAGAGACGCATCGCAAGCAGCTCAGCATTTGATAGTACTGACAATGTCCAGGCCAAGCGCGCCAGAACACACTCTTCAGAAGCCACTACCAGCGGCACCTCCTGCTTTTTCTGTGGAAAGTCTGGCACAGAGACCCTACATGAAGTAACAACCTTCCAGGTGGACACACGCGTACGGAAGTGTGCAGCGCAAGTTGGGGACAATGAACTCATAGCCAGGCTCAGCATGGGTGATATGGTGGCTCTGGAGGCCAAGTACCATTCCAAGTGTTTGTTGGCTCTTTACTATCGTGCAAAGACCACTGTAGAAGCCGAGCAGAAAACTGACCATGAAGGTGTAATGTCAAGAATCGTACTGGCTGAACTGGTCCTGTATATCGAGGAAACCCACCTAGAAGAGGGCACCACCCCAGTCTTCAGACTCGCAGAACTTGTAAAGCTATACACAACAAGAATGGAACAGCTCGGGGTTGTTTTGTGCCAGAAAGTTAATAGCACAAGGCTGAAAGAGCGCCTGTTAGCCCAGATACCAGGCCTGAGATCCCACAGCAAAGGCCGAGATGTTTTACTAGCGTTTGATGAAGACATTGGTGAAGCGCTAGGCAAAGCCTGCGAGCAAGACTGTGACACTGAGGCAGTTCACCTTGCGCGTGCTGCACAGATAGTTCGTCGATGTATGTTTGAAGACACTTACCAATTCCGTGGATCATTCCCGGGCGGCTGTCAGGAGGACTCTGTGCCAAACGTACTAGTTGCAATGGTAAATATGGTGCTGGATGGCCCCACCATCAAGAATCAAAGCCATTCCTCTTCAACACAAGCAGCTCTTTCCATTGCGCAGCTTCTCAAGTTCAACAGTGTCAAGCAAAGTCGGAAGCAGGGAGCAACCAAGACACAGGAGCCTCCAGCTGTCAGACACAGTACGTCTCAAGAAACTCCTCTTCCAACCTATGTTGGGCTGATGCTGTATGCTGAAACACGCAAGAGAGGACTTGTGGACAAGCTCTTCTCTCTGGGCCTAAGCATCTCATATGACAGAGTCCTACGTCTTTCTGCCCAGATGGGAAACAGCGTGTGTCAGCTGTACCGCATAGAGGAAGTGGTCTGCCCGCCTACCCTGCGTAGCAATGTGTTCACAACTGCGGCTGTGGACAACATTGACCACAACCCAAGTGCCACCACAGCCAAGAATTCATTCCATGGAACAGGAATCTCGCTTTTTCAACACCCAACGTGTGCAGATGAGGGAGTGGATCGTAGCATTGCTCTCACTGGGCGTGATACTGGATCAAAGACGGTTGAGCCTCTACCAGAATATTACACGGATGTACGTCCTGTTGCTTCTTCTGTCAAAGGGCAAATGATCCCAGCTACTTCTGTGACCTCTCTTAGACGCCACAACTGTGAGCAGCACATAGAAGATGAGTATATGTGGCTGGAGAACACGAGAAGTGTTCTCAAAGATGATGTTGAGGCCTGTGAAAACACATCATGGGCTGCATACCATGCAAGGCACCAAGATCCAAAGCAACCAGTCATCACACCAACGTCCCTGCTTCCCTTGTTCCAGGAGAGTGCTCACACTGTGGCAATGATCAGACACTCTATTGATGTAGTCAGGAGTGCAGTTAAACATCTCAACCCAGGCCAAACTCCAGTTCTGACTTGCGACCAGCCACTATTCACTCTAGCAAAACAGATCCAGTGGAAGTGGCCAAACACATATGGAGAAGACCAACTGGTGGTGATGTTTGGGGGGTTGCATATTGAGATGACGGCACTGAAGACCCTGGGTGACTGGTTGCAGGGAAGTGGGTGGACCCAAGCACTGGTACAAGCAGAGATCACAACTGAAGGAATAGCAGACTCATTTCTTCGAGCAGCTCACGTCACACGCACCAGAAGAGCACACCAAGTCACAGCGGCTGCGTTGTATAACCTCCAACGGCGTGCCTATGACAAGTACAGCACCACCAATACAGAAGATGATGAGCACCCTGAAAGCTTCGAAGACTGGTGCAGTCAGAGAGAACAGAGTTATCCGCAGTTTCAGTACTGGTCAACAGTCTTGGCACTGGAGCTGTCCACTCTGATCTATGTGCGATCTCTGAGAGAAGCCAATTTTAGCATGTACGTGGATGCTCTGACAGAACTGGCTCCGTGGTTCTTCGCACTAGACCACACGAACTATGCCCGATGGATACCAGTGCATCTACGGGACATGGCAGAACTGGCAAACAAACATCCAGACGTCTTCACAGAGTTTAGCAAGGGACACTTCACAGTCCAGAAGACCAAGAGGATCTTTTCAGCAATCCCTCTTGACCAAGGACATGAGCAGAACAACGCGTATGTCAAGGGTGATGGAGGAGCCATCGGCCTCACAGACAATCCAACTGCACTGAGGCGCTGGATGGTTGCCGGACCGGAGGTCCTAGAGTGATTGTGGAATTTGACGACTTCAATCTGCATCCACACGATCAAGAGGAGACACGTCACCACGAAGAGACACCAAGTGTGCAGAACACTTTTGCCAGAGATGTGCGCTCACTCGTGGCCGTCATTGAAGAGCTGGGCAACCCTTTCGAGGAGGACAGTCAGGACTTGCTGGTGCTCGACACAAAGGAGATCGCAGACCCTGCAGTCATAGAAACAGTCCGTAACGCCAAGCAGATTGGCCAAGACCAGTTTGAAGCATTCTCAAAGGAATGCATCGTGGACAGAACCAAGTCCATTGAGGTGGCAATCCACCGGAACAAGCTACCACTGTTTGCGACCAAGAGAGGACCCAATATACCCAAAGGAAAAGAACAGGTCAAATCTCTGAAGAATGATGTTGCGCTCTTCGCACGATTATATATCGGCTGCCAGACCCGTGATGGGAATCTAGAAGAGTTCTTCAGGCATGAAAATCAGCAATGCCCTCCAGCTTTATCTGACGGAGGGAGACTGTACCTAGGGAGCAAGAGTGACTTGCTGGTGTGCCTTGAAGGCCATGCTGAGCCTCAGTTTGAAGCTCCTACTGTCACTGCTGTTGTCCTCGATGGAGCAGTAATCGTACAGATGTTGAAGCCGGGTACTGCCAACACGTTCGAGGAATATGCACAGCAAGTGTTCATCCCATACGTTGTACAACGTTTCCAACATGTATCACGTCTTGACCTTGTGTGGGACAGCTACAGAGCAGATTCCCTGAAGGCATCAACCAGAGAACAGCGTGGAAAGGGAGTACGTCGGCGTGTTGTCGACTCAGCAGTCATACCAGGAAATTGGCAAAGTTTCCTGCGAGTTGATAGCAACAAAGTGGAGCTCTTCAGCTACCTCTCCACCATGCTTGCAGAGTCCTTTCAAGAAGAAGGCAAGGAACTGGTCGTCACTGATGGGGAGCAGGTGATCTGTGTTCCACAGCAAGAGGATGTCAACTCACTCGCACCATGCAACCAAGAAGAGGCAGACACCCGCATGATGCTACATGTAGCACATGCTGCACAACATGGTCACCACCAGATACAGGTTCGAACAGTAGACAGTGACGTCGTGGTCCTAGCAGTGATGGTAGTCCAGAAACTACCAGCTGGAGACGAACTCTGGGTAGCCTTTGGGACAGGCAAGAACTACCGCTACATTGCAGCCCATGAAGTAGCTTCCTCCCTTGGTCCAGAGAAGGCATGTGCTCTTCCAATGTTTCATGCCATCACAGGGTGTGATACTGTGTCAGCCTTCGTCGGACATGGGAAGAAATCTGCCTGGGCAACATGGAACACGCTGCCAGAACTCACTGATGCCCTGCTGAGTCTGGCAAATGCACCCACAAGCATCCAAGAGGATACAATGCATGTCATCGAGAGGTTTGTCATACTCCTGTATGACCGCACAAGCAAATGCAAGGACGTCAACAAGGCGAGAAAGCAGCTCTTTGCAAAGACGAACTCTGTTCAGAACATCCCGCCAACCTACGCTGCTCTGGAGCAGCATGTGAAGAGATCTGCCCTTCAGGGTGGTCATGTCTGGGGCCAGGCATTGGTACCAACGCCCGTGCTCCCTCCACCAACAGACTGGGGCTGGCATCGGAGTGATGATGGGCTCTACACACCACTCTGGACCACACTCCCTGAGGCATCCAAGGCCTGCTATGAGCTGGTGTCTTGCGGATGCAAGAAAGGCTGCAAAAACCGCTGCAAGTGCAAGAACGCTTCACTGCAATGCACTGGTCTATGTTTCTGTGAAGGCGAATGCCAGTAGATTGGGACAGAAAACTTGCTAACCAACATTATGATCTTTAGACATTCATAATTCTGGTGACCAGATTTGAAAAGTTCGGAATCATAATTAACATAGTGTGGCAAAATCTACGTTATTGTATTACATGTATTTACTGCAGGATTACATCAGTACTGTGCCTAGAGACTGGGCTTTTGGTCGACTATATAACTACAATCTGACCATACTGTAAACTTCCCGTACTCTGTGTATTATTTTGACTAGCAATTTTGCCAGCAATTTGAAATAAAAAAGCAACTTGAGCAATTAAAGTGTGTTCCTGAAATCAGGTACGGGTTATTAGAGGTATTATGTCATTGAGTATTGAAATCTTCATCAAATGTCCACTTTTTCCACAAAATGGCGGCCAGTTTGGGGGCCATTTTTGAGAAGATTCATCTAAATATCTGTTAAACATTTATTGATGTTAATTCTGATGTAAAAAAAGGGAATTTTGGCCCATCTAGCACCAAACTAACGACACATAATGAAGTCTATGTAATGACGCTAATGTTAAATGGCGGCCATTTTGAACAATGGCCGCCATATCTTCCTAAGGGCTAATCTTGAATGCCTCCATATCCAAAAATGTTTAGAATATATTAATCTACATGTGTGCCAATTTTGGTGCTTTTAGACCAATTTGAACAATTGGTCTGCTATGCCGCTGTACTAATAGAAAACTGTGATGTAATTTCAATATGAAAGAAAATAAGTACATGTACTTAGTTGCTTTCTTAACATAAATTGAACAGAGGACACACAGCAAACCAGTACTTCATGCCTGGGGTCACGTCTGGTCTAATTTGCTCTACTGGGACAAATAAGGAAGTTGCGATGATAGATTTCAATAGGCAGATTACATCTATGATTGCCTAAAATACCTCGCTTGAATAGTCCCAATGATGGATGTAGTAGACTTCTGCTGAAGATGATTTTTTTTTTTCTTTTTTTTTGAAGGGTCCTTTTGTTACGATGAATGCTATGGTTGATTTCCCTCTTTACTTCTCTCTGCTACCAATTCGTACTTTCTGATTTAAAAAGTATCCAGATATCTTTATTTATGAAATTTTTGAAGTGACAAGTTAATAAATATCATCAAAAGCTGAATAACTCAGATGAATTTCAGCGGCCGATTTAATTTATATGAAGCCACTGATGATTTGGAGTTCAGAAATGCTTAAGCATGACTATGTTGTATGCTTAAATGCTTTCATAACGACTTAAACCTTTAATGATTACTTATACTCTCTCTCTCTCTCTCTCTCTCTCTCTCTCTCTCTCTCTCTCTCTCTCTCATGAAACTCTTATAAATTACGCAGGGTTTAAAACTGAAGGCAGTATAGTAGGTATTGCAAATACCAAAGAATTCCTTTGTTTGGAGATAGTAAAAGTAAGAAGTATAGAAAATTAGTGAAATATTAACTTTACAATAAACTATAGAAAACAAAATTTCATTCAATTTCTAAGCTGATATGCCATAATTTTTCAAGATAGCGACATGTGAACTTTATATAACAAAAATGATAAAATAATTATGACAATCAAGTTGATGATTTTGAAAAAAATAGTCACAGTATCCATCAATTAAATGCCTCATATGGTCGTTCTAAGAAAATTATGTTATGCAATGAAGGGAAGAAGGATAAGTTTCAGATTTTCTTGAAATCAGTTGAATTACTCAGGATAGTTTGGGAATTTCTAGAGTATTCTCAATGAGAAATTATTAAGCCATGACATTTCTCCGTAACAGTATTTCCTTAATAAATGATAAAGTAACTTGATATATGTATTCTAGTAGCATTTAATTTTGCCCAATTCAGTATATGACCAATGGACATATTCAAATGGTAACCTTTTCATGACATGGGGTGAAATTTTAATTTGTGGTGTCTATTAGAAGATCACTAAGTTAGCATTTTTCATCTATATAGTATAGCCTTTTCTACTAAGTAGTTGAACATTTGCCATTTTACTATCTATATTCACTATTCTTGCTTGCATCCATAGCCAATACCGATACTGAAGTTCGAATGATTCTTTCTGTGCATTTCATCACTGTGTTTCTTGAATTTTGTATATGTAACTAGCAAAAAAAAAATTGTATATGTATAATTAGTACTGTTTTACTGGCTTTGAATTTATTGGTATGAGTCTGTTCTTGATTTTAAGATCCTAGCTTTTGAGAATAGAGCATGTAGTACTCTTAGGCAGTAACCGGAGGGCTACATACCAGCATGCTTTAAATGATGGGCTCAAGTAAGGCACGTGTATGATTAATGCAGATGGCGGTGTTAGATTACAGGAAGAAAGTTGTGGATATACTAGACATGGCCGCTCAGTTTAGGTGCACTAAGCTGACTGAGCGGAAAGGGAAAGTAAAGGGTGTGGGGGTGGGGGACTAAAGATATGTAATTTGGATGAAGACAGTATGCAGAGATGATATCTCGCTTGACAAAATTATTATGATTAATTAGTAAAGGTCATGAAAAATTCAGCTACATGTTAGAACAAAATCTATATAAAAGTACAGCTTCGTTTCACTGTGAAGGCTGTATATCTTAGATGGCAAGATTTCTAAAAAGTTTATTTGGTTACTTAATAGAGTTTTGGAACCCTGATTACGACATCATATTAGTTTCACTTATGATTTGATTCTCCATCTTTATATTGCTGGCTATACATTTACTTTATTCTACTTTTGTTTCGACCGATGTAAAGATAGTTTCATATACTATACTGAAAGGTATTTTACTATAACCTATGTAACAAAAAGGGAACATTTGAGATATATTCAGTTTTCCATTTCGGGTCAAGTAAGAAATAATACCAGCTACATTAGACACCAATTAATTGTTTACTTTTCATTGAAAGACAAAGAGCATCTACTAATCTCTGTCTATTGGATAAAGTAGTTCTGGGTCGATATGAACCACTATATTTAGACCTCATTTGCCTACATTACACTCTTCACATCATTGCCTCTGTTTTTAAGGTTATACACCATTCCTGCCTCCTTTCGAGATTTATGATGTTGAAGTAGCAGTGCTAAAAACAGCAATAAAATGATATATTTTTTATTAAATTCTAATTAGCAAACATTATCGATAATATCAGTTATTTTGTTTTTAAGTGGCAATTATAAAAGGTTATTTTGTAGCGATGGTCATATGTTCATCGTAGTCTTCCCAAATCAATGCATATCAATCGAACATTATACTGTATTGTCCGAGCTTTTGATCTCTCTCTCTCTCTCTCTCTCTCTCTCTCTTCTCTCTCTCTCTCTCTCTCTCTCTCGGTATGCATATTCGTTTTTACTTTGGCATATTTTTTTCTACTAGAAAAATGTGACGCCCCTAATCAGATAATGTCTAAATCACTCCGGAATTGGCCAAGTGCAATCACCATTTAACAAGCAAAAGTGATATGGTTGTCATCGTAAATCTGAATTCCACCATTAAAGTAGACTTAGGACTTGGGTGTTACCTCAGTATTTTACGACCAGACGGCTGATTGCTTCTTTTCCGTCTAGTCTCTCTCTCTCTCTCTCTCTCTCTCTCTCTCTCTCTCTCTCTCTGGAAATATTTGCTGCTTTTCTTAGTAGTCTGATCCTCTCCAGAGATGATTCTCTAATTAGATTACTTGTTTGCACTGGCGATTCCAATACTACGAAGAACCATTTTTTTCACGCAGTAGTGCTTCCCT
>NC_090731.1:117060709-117093209 GCF_036898095.1 Palaemon carinicauda | reverse complement strand
AATTATCAGCCGTTGCTAGTCCACTGTATTAAGGCCTCAGCTATGTCCTTCCACTCTTCTCTGTTTATTGTCTTTCTATGCCAGACTATACCAGCAAATTTTCTTAGCTCGTTAGTCCATCGTTTTTTCTTCCCTCCCCTGCTTCTTTTGCAATATCTAGCGACCCATTCAGTTATTCTTAATGTCCATCTATCATATGTCATTCTCATATGCCTTGCCCATGTCTATTTCTTTTTCTTACATGTTTATTTTTTCAATATCTTCTACTTCATCTTGCTCTCGTATTCTTGTTACTTTTTTCCTGTTTCTTTGCGTTAATACCATCATTATTCTCTCCATAGCTCTTTCTGTTGTAACTAGCTTATATTCTAAGAATTTTTAAGGCTCTGATAGGACATCTGATAGAACATTTCCTTTTTAGTGAAAGTGGCATTCTACGTTTCCTAATCTCATTTTGCTTCCCAAAATATGTATGTGGATGTCATGAGATTCAGGTAATAAAAGTTTTTGGTAGGAATAACAACGTCTATTTGTGTTCGATCTACCGGAATCCAGACATGGGTGATACTATCTTCGAATGTCTTCTTACCATTATGGCTAAGATACAAGAAGATGATAGAAAGGCTTCTTTAGTTTTTATTGGTGATTTCAATGCTCACTATGGGGAGGGGTTAAATTCTTTCTCTTCTACTGTTGGCCATGGCTTAAGAGCTTTGGTCTTTGCTTCTGAATCAGGCTATGAGGAAATCTTAAGTGAAGCTAGTCACAAGTCTGGTACCTGTTTGGAACTCGTCTACACCCACTCTCCTGGAATGGAATTTCGAGGGATCTTTTAGGCTTGAATATTGGTCACAATTGTATAATAGTGTTGATCCTGTGGTTCCTTTCAAAGAGATTCTAGTCAACATAATTGATAACCGTGTCCCTTCTTGTGTGCTAAGGTACCGAGTGAAAGACAGACCATGATTTAATGATGGTTGTAGATGTGCTTATTTGTGGAAGCAGGCGGCCTATAGGAATGATTATACTCAGCTTGGAGCTTTGACTTAGAGAGTTTATGCTTCAACTGAAAAGGAATACAATTTAACCATAAAAGAAACCCTTTCTGGTACAACTCAGGAACATAAGGGTGGACTACCTTAAAATATGGTGTAGATGCAATGGTTCCTCCTTTATTTAAGCAAGATGACTCTGTCACTAACTGTCCAAAGGAAAAGGCTACCTTTCAGGCTGATGTGTTTGACAGTAGGCAGAGTAATGAGAAACTTGATCTTCCCCATTCTTGTTTTCCTGAGGCTAAGCTAACTACTTTAGTTTTTCGATTTCGTGAAATTAAAGCTCTCTTCATGGACCTTGATGCTTATGGAGGTGTAGACTCAAAAGGAATTTTTCCTTTGTTTTTATAAAGACTGCAGATTTCTTAGCTCTAAAGTTATCCGTTGTCTTGGGCAAGTTAGCGAGAAGAGGAGCTTTTAGAACTTGTTGGAGAATCGGTAATGTTACTCCATTATGTAATTGTGCTTGTGGTAGCTCAAGTCCAATTGATTGCCGCCTAGTTTCCATAACTCCCATATTATCTTAAGTTTTTGAACGTCTTTTGGCAAAATGTATAAATAGGTTTGCAGAAGGCAACCATCTTTTACCTACTTTGCAATTTAGCTTTCGTAAAGGTTTGGAGCATGTGATGCCCATCTTTCAATCTCCAATGCTATACATAAATCCCTTGATTGTGGTCAGGAAGTTCATATGGTTGGCCTTAATTTTAGTGCTGCCTCTGACCGTTTTAATCATAAGGCCCTTGTTTTCAAACTTAAACAGTTGGGAGTGGGTGGGCCTTTCCTTAGCATTATTATTAAATTTCTGAGTAATAGATCGCAAAGACTTGTTGTTGATGGGCACTATAGTGACTTTAGGAATGTGATATCTGGTGTTCCTCAGGTAGTGTTATTGGCCCATTACTTTTCATACTATATACACATGACTTGTGGTTTGGCCTAGAGAACAAGAGCTTGTTGCATATGCAGATGATGCTACTCTCTTTGCATCAATTCCATCTCTAGAACGGAGATCTGGGGTTAATGAGTCCCTTAATAAAAATCTGGCTAAAATTAGTGCATGGTGCAAATTATGGACTATGATGTTGAATCCTAACAAAACTCAAAGTATTATTATAAATAGATCTATGACAATTGCTCCTCAAAATCAGGATCTAAGCAATGATAATGTTTCTTTAACTCTGTATGACTCTTTTAAAATTTTAGGTGGGATTCTCGACAACAAATTTACTTTTGAGAAACACATTAGGTCTGTGTCTTCTTCAATTGTACAAAAAATGGTATATTGAGAAAGTCTTTCAAGATTTTAGGTGATCAGTCTATTCTGCAGAAGTGTTCTAATTCTTTCATTCTACCTTGTTTCGATTTTTGTTCTCCTGTCTGGTCTACATACGGTCTATTAAATTTCTTATTCATGATCTAGATATTAATCTCTGGCACTGTCATTCAATTAGCTCGTTATGCATGTTGCATAAAATTTTCTTATAATTTAGACCATCATTTACATTCAGATATTCCCGGACAGTGCCTCCCTGTTCGTAATACTAGGTATGCAGTTAATTCTAATAGCCAGGCCTCCATCATAAGGCCCAATACCACAAAGTATTCTAGAAGTGTTATTTCAGCTATGACCAAGTTGTGGAATGATTTTCCTAATCGGGAAGTTGAATTAGTAAAGCTTCAAACGTTCAAACTTGCAGCAAATGTTTTTATATTGAACAGGCTGACATAAGTCTGTTTTTATAGTTTATATATAAAAGATCTATTTTAATACTGTTATTGTTTTTAAAATATTTCCTTTTAATTCTTTATTATTTTTCATATAGTTCACTCATTTCCTAATTTACTTTCCTCACTGGGCTATTTTTCTCTGTTGTAGCTCTTGGGCTTATAGTATCCGGCCTTTCCAACTCGGGTTATAGCTAATCTAATAATAATAATAATAATAATAATAATAATAATAATAATAATAATAATAATAATATTCCCTAGCATATCCTTTTAATTTTGGTCTCATGTCCTTAGGAAACATAAGTACGTATATCTATTAACTATCTCTAGAGGTCTTTCCATAACCATTATTTGTTGCCCGTGCATTTTCATTGAAAATTATCTTAGTTTTACTTATATTAATTTTCAGTCCTTCTTCAAACCTTCTATCATCTTTTGCATTTCTTGCCATGATTCTCTGAATGGAACTGCTGTCTGCAAATCTCAAGTAATTAAGACACAAAAATTTTAATTCCTATATTTTCTCAATCTAAAATCTTAAAATCTTTTAGGCATGCTGTGATTAATTTAAGAGAGATGTAGTCTCCCTGTCTAACTCCTTTCTTAATCAGAATCTATACTATCTTTATGTAGATTTAAGGTTATTGTACTTCCTGTATAGATCTTTGCAAGTGTTCCAATACAAGATTCATCTATACCTAGTCTTTGAAGGGTTTTCAATGCTGTTGAAGTTTTTGACAGAATTAAAAGATTTCTGATAGTCTAAGCTGGTCTTCATGAAAGTAAGATATGTTATTCACGTATTTTATTTGTGTATTTAAGAGATGTATAGCCAGCTCGTGTGGTGAGTAATGTATGTAAATTACATAAGACTTTCGTCATTCTTTTAATTGTATTTTCATTCAGTTCCATATATGTAAATTAAAATTTTTTTAAAGAATTAAATTTTCATTTCACGTAGCTTTGTTACGAAGTCTTTTGTAATCTTGTTAAAAAGGTATTCTGTAT
Organism: Palaemon carinicauda; assembly: GCF_036898095.1. Lineage (NCBI taxonomy): Eukaryota > Metazoa > Arthropoda > Malacostraca > Decapoda > Palaemonidae > Palaemon > Palaemon carinicauda. The sequence goes on along the minus strand of NC_090731.1, from coordinate 117,089,415 downwards.
GACACATGCTAGGGATTGCCCCATGTTTCCACGTGGTTGGAAGTTACATGGAAATACTAGACTAAAGTTTAATTTATTTTCTTTTTAATGTTTCAAATTACTAAATTGTCAACCTTGACGCCACTAAACCATGCCCCCACGCTTCCAGTAGGCCAAACTGGAAGGTTCTGGAATGAATTAAGTTAATGTATAAGGACCTAGCAATGCATAGAAGACAGAAAAGATACCGCCTAACCCTCAGAAGAGCCATCGTCCGACCATCCTTTCATCAGCCTCTTTCCAGCCACTATGCGCTTAGTGTATCCTCTCAAACGTGAATAGTGATTTCTTTCCAATATATAACGTATATAGTGTTGAATCAAACATTGGTGATATTATTGTATGCCTAAATTAAAAGTGTAGTGTTTTAATGTAAGTACATTTTATAGCACAAATGTTTGTTACTGTCCCTGTGAGATTAAGTTAAACAGTGAAGTATATTTATTTTCCTCATCCGTTCGGTAACCTTGTGTGACCCCTAGGACATAAGAGTAACAGTTAAGTATATATAAGTGTTATTCTGATTATTTTCTATAATTGTTAAAGTGTCACTTATTCATTAATTGTCAAGAAATGAGTTAGCAGCTAGAGTGGATATGAATGTGTTGAGGTGGTTTGGACATGTTGAGAGAATGGAAAATAGCAGTCTGCTAAAGAAGGGGATAAATGCAAGAGTTGATGGAAGAAGTACAAGAGGAAGGCCAAGGTTTGGGTGGATGGATGGAGTGAAGAAAGCTCTGGGTGATAGGAGGATAGATGTGAGAGAGGCAAGAGAGCGTGCTAGAAATAGGAATGAATGACGAGCTATTGTGACGCAGTTCCGGAAGGCCCTCCCGCTGCTTCCTCCGGTCGCCTTGGATGACCGTGGAGGTAGAAGCAGTAGGGGATTCAGTGTTATAAAGCTTCATCTGTGGTGGATAACGGGGGAAGGTGGGCTGTGACAGCCTAGCAGTACCAGCCGAACTCGGTTGAGTAGCCTATCAGGCTGGGAGGAACGTAGAGATGAAAGGTACCCTTATTTTCATTTGTTTGATACTGGCTAACCCCCAAAATTGGGGGAAGTGCCTTGGTATATGCATGTACAAATTAATTTCTAGTGAAACAAGCGAATGTATAATTATTTAAAGTGTCAGTCCGTTTTAGTCCAAAATCTAGTTCAGATTCAATATTTTGGGTGATTTATTTTGGTGTTATTTTTTTGGAATTTGTTAATTTTTTATATGATATATTTATTTTTGTAAAGCGTGTATTACTTCAATCACTAATATTTTTCTTAAGTGCTTTCCTCGTATCCCCTAACTAAGAACCGAAGTAAGAGGTTGATTCAAGAATAGTTCTCGTTAAAAGAAAAGTAATCCTCCAGTTTTGTTTTGAGTGTAATGTAAAGAGACCTTTTAGATTTTCAGTGTTCATATACATTATCGTCTGGGAGTTGCGTATTATTCTCAGAGCTCGGAGGTATTTTTCTATTGTGTATTAAATTAAGTAATATATAGCAGGTGAGTTTGGGAGCTCGGGAATTTACGTAATTCACTAGTCATAATAATATATTACAGTATGTATATATATATATATATATATATATATATATATATATATATATATATATATATATGTATATATATATATATATATCTACATATATATATATATATATATATATATATATATATATATATATATATATATATATATATGTATATATATATATATATATATATATATATATATATATATATATATATATATATATATATATATATATATATATATATATATATATATATATATACAGTATATACAGTATATATGCATATTTCACAACAACAGATTTGTTACCTTTGTAGAAATGAAAGTTTATCGAGTGTAATAGGCATACACACACACACACACACATATATATATATATATATATATATATATATATATATATATATATATATATATATATATATATATATATGTGTGTGTGTGTGTGTGTGTGTGTGTGTGTGTGTGTGTGAGTGTGTGTGTGTGTGTGTGTGTGTGTGTACCCATTGCACTCGATAAACTTTCATTTCCACAAAGGTAACAAATCTGTTGTTGTGAAAGAAGAAACCATTGTAAGTTTCATGAAAAGCGAGAGAATTTAAAGCATGGGAATGGTGTTTGAAATAAGGTCACCAAATTTCCCTACCCTCAGCGAAGTAGATATTGGACAAATGGCTCACAGGAGTCATAGCAGATGAGATTTATGAAGACATAGATCATGGCAAATATATGGATAAAGAACAAAAGGGATGTATAAGAAACAAACTTGGAACCACAGATCAACTGCTAATTAACAAAACAATATTAGAAGATTGAAGAAAAGGCAAAGAAACCTTAATATGGCTTGGATAGATTATAAGAAGCCGTTTGACAGCATGCCACGCACCTAGATACTTAAATGTCTGAAATTGTATAACATCAATGAGGAAATAAGATCCTTCCTCTCAGCTCAGATGCTTAAATGGAAGACCACCATCTGTCTTAAACACACCGAGGGCCAGATAGTAATTATGGACGTAAAAATACAAAGAGGAATATTCCAGGGTGACAGCCTTTCACCACTTCTCTTCTGCTTGACCATAGATCTGCATAGTAAAATCTTGAATGACCTTAACACTGGCTATGACCTAAGCAAAAGCAGAAGTAGAAAAGACAACAAAAGAGTAAACCACCTGCTCAACTAAAGAGTGAATCACCTGCTCTTCATGGATGATCTCAAACTATATGCAGACAAAGAAGAAAAATTGAAAGAACTACTTACGGGAGTCCACAGATTTTCAAGTGAAATCTGGGATTAGATAAATTTGCTAATATTTCCAACAAGAAAGGGAAGAAAGTAACATTAGAAGGAATAGAAGTAGAGGAAGATATGGTTGTAGAAGATCTGTCAGAGGAGTCTGCATATAAGTACTTGGGAATAGAAGAAAATGACTATATAGTACAAAAGAAAATGAGAGAAAAGAAAAAGAATGAGTCCATCAGCCGCATGAAGAAGATCTGTAAGTCAGAATTAAAACCAAAGAATAAGATCATTGCCATAAATAAGCCAGCAATACCAGTGGTGACCTATGGATTTGGTATTGTAGACTGGCCACAGGGTGAGATAGATAGGATGGATACTAAAATCAGGAAGATTCTCGCCCTGCATAAAGTCACATATAGAAACCAGTGTATGGATAGAATATACCTCCCACACAGAAAGGTGGACTTGTCTTAACCGAACTCAATCAATCGTACAGAGCAGCAATAGTAAGTATAGGGTAATACTTAGAAATTTCTCAGGATGATATTTCCAACAAGAAAGGGAAGAAAGTAACATTAGAAGGAATAGAAGTAGAGGAAGATATGTTTGTAGAAGATCTGTCAGAGGAGTCTGCATATAAGTACATGGGAATAGAAGAAAATAACTGTATAGAACACAAGAAAATGAGAGAAAAGAAAAAGAAAGAGTCCATCAGCCGCATGGAGAAGATCTGTAAGTCAGAATTAAAACCAAAGAATAAGATCATTGCCATAAATAATCTAGCAATACCAATGGTGACCTATGGATTTGGTATTGTAGACTGGCCACAGGGTGAGATAGATAGGATGGATACTAAAATCAGGAAGATTCTCGCCCTGCATAAAGTCACATATAGAAACCAGTGTATGGATAGAATATACCTCCCATGTAGAAAAGGTGGACTAGTCTTAACCGAACTCAATCAAGCATACAGAGCAGCAATAGTAAGTATAGGGCAATACTTAAAAAGTTCTCAGGATGAAAACATCAAAAACGTTGCCCAACATCATAATGTAGCCTGAGCCAGCTAACATCAATAACAAAGCAGGCTAAGAACTTTGCAGAAGAATTGATAAAAGAAACAAAGGGCACTAAACAGACTCCAGTAATAAGGATAGCCAGGAAGAACAGGCAAACCTTCAGATCTAGAGAGGAAAAACTTAGAATGGAGAGGTGGAAACACCATGGGAGGGCAGAAAGATTCCAAGAAGAACTGGAAAAAGGTTATATAGATAAAGAAGAGTCACTCAGATGGATAAGGAATGGACATTTAGGAGCACAATACCAAGGCCTCCTAACAAACAGCTTCAAGAAAAGGGCGGAATATCAGGAAACGACCAGTGTAGTTTTTGTCATGCAGCAGTTGAGAGCATTGGTCATCTGGTTTCAGCCTGCCAGACCCTACTTGTAGATGGTCACTACACAGCTCGCCACAATAATATCTGTAAGTATATATATTGGAAAATATGTAAAGAATACAAAACTGAAGTAAAAAAAAAATAAAGTATGGGAGCATGAACCAGATTCAGTTACCTCCAGCAGATGCATTACCATCTTTTATGATAAGATAATCCCGACAGGATTTATATATAAGGAGGTGCTATAAGACCTGATATTGTGATCTGGAATAAAGAAAAAAAAAACAAAGATTATATGGGACAATACCCAGTGATTTTTGCATCAATAGAGCTGAGAGGCAGAAAATTACAACAAATTAAAAACTAAATAATGATCTGAAAAATACTTGGGAACTGAAAGAAATACGAAGAATACTTGTGGTGGTGGGGACAACAGGACTTATGAAGAAAAACCTGAAACATTACCTTCAGGTGATACCAAATTGCCCAAGCATAAATGACGTGCAGATTGCTGCCATCAAGAGAACGGTGACCATCTTAAAAAGAGCCCTCTGATACAAGGGCAGTGGAGTATAGAGGTGCAACCGTAGACCCCAGGTTAGGGTTCATTGCATCACTAATATAAAGTAAAACCAATTAAGGTATTAAAACAAAGGGAGAAGCAAATATGAATTTAGAGATTGAGAACTCCTTGCTACGGGTCAAAAAAGGCCTCAGAGGAGAGGTGAAATCGTGGTAAGTCATCATATCCATTTCATTTGTTTCAATTTTGTTACGAAAGGAAAGCAGGATGTGAATGTGGGAGGACACATATCCCCAATATAAAAAAGCAAATATCTGGCTATATATATATATATATATATATATATATATATATATATATATATATATATATATATATATATATATATAAATATACATATATATATATATATATATATATATATATATATATATATATATATATATATATATATATATATATATATATATATATATATAGGCTATACACACACACACACATATATATATACATATATATATATATATATATATATATATATATATATATATATATAGATATATATATATATATAAATTTCTATCCTGTCACAATGAGCCACATTACCAAACTTATGACTAGTCGGTCTCACCCCCGTCCCTCAGGTAGGAGGTAGAGGGAGTTGTTAGGAAAGGGTAAGGGTGTGGGAAGGGTTGAATCTGTGAGTGCGTGTGTGTGCATATCTATATAAATACTTAACCGTCATGTTTTACAGGTCTAGTACACTCGTACAGTTTAAATCCTTATGAACCCCCCCCCCCCAATGGATAAGAAATTTAGGCTACCATTTTCACTTATTTTGTCCCTCTGTAACTAGTGCATGCTATCATGAATCCCCAAGATACTTTTCACCAAACTCACCAAACAAAATCATAGGTCAGTGTAGCAAAGGCATCCGAGAAATTCAATATTAGAATGGCACTGAACGTTTCGAACTCAGATATCCCAAGTTAATACACAATGATGATGACTTAATATGTATTTGAAAGAAACGCATTGGCATACACAGCTATTGTACACACACACACACACACACGCACACACACACACATATATACATATATATATATATATATATATATATATATATATATATATATATATATATATATATATGTGTGTGTACATATATATATATATATATATATATATATATATATATATATATATATATATATATATATATATATATATATATAATATATATATATATCTGTACATACATATGTATATATACATATATTTAGATATATATGCATATATATATATATATATATATATATATATATATATATATATATATATATATATATATATATATATATATGTATATATAATAATGGTTCCCTGATCTGGGCACTTAAAATATATCATAATATGACTCGTGACCGAAAACCAAACATATAACATATATATTACAACTGGCCAATTAATTAACCTCTTGCATTCCAAACTTCCTTGTTTGCTTTTACATTAAAACTGTTACACTTTATAACATTAATACACAAATTCTGGGACAGTTAAACAACTCCCAGACAGTAATAAAGCACTGAATATCCAAAGGTCTCTTAAGCATACTCAAAACCAAACACGGTAATTAATCTTAAGTACTAGTAAAAATTTACGGTGGTTCTTAACAGGAAACGAGCGGACTCTGATTCCAAAAAATGGTGATTGGAATAATACACTCTTTAGAAAAACGAAATATATTCTATATAAATTATCACACTTTGAAAAAAATTACATAATAACAAAATAAGTCACTGAACAAAACTTAGATTGAGCCAAAAATGCTCAAATGAAATATGAATAAAATTATAAATAAACTATTTTATTTACTCAACACTAGACCAGCTTCATGAGAATATATATACAAATATATCTATATTTATATCTATATCTATCTAAATATCTATCTATCTATCTATCTATCTATCTATATATATATATATATATATATATATATATATATATATATATATATATATATATATATAATATATATATATATATATATATATATATATATATATATATATATATATATATATATATATATATATATATATATATATATATATATATATATATATATATATATACACACACACACATACACACATATATATATATATATTTACATATTTATATATTAGGGCTTGAGCCAAGTCGTCCTTATCTGAAAATTATATATTAACTTGACTTGAACTATTATATCTGAAAAAACATTAGAATAAGAAAACAAATAATGCAATGTAAATTATACAAAAACTTGAAATTAAATCTGATTAATACAATATTCAAGTTTGACACTTGATGAAAAATAGAGAACCAGATCACAATACAAATCTAATATCCTTACAGGACCGATTACAAAAAACTTTATACAAAGCCAACACTCACCTTAATACAATGAATTCAAAATCACCGTTCCGTTCTACGTATCTTTTCGACACACGATTTGCTTTGATACACAGAATCACTTAATAGAGGACACTCTAAACGTACTGAACACTTTAAAAAACAATACACTGGGTGGCGAGCAAGAGTGAGAGAGGTGAGGAGATGTCAATCTTAAGGCTGGTAATCTCCATCTATCTGTGTAACCTAACCTTGGTGTCACCTTTTATATGAAATCTAACTGCTTCCTGAAACTTCCCCGAGATTTGGGAAGCGTTGGTGGGCTGTCAAAAGGCGTCATAGTTGCCAAGTATTACTCTCCCGAACGCTACTCACGCCGCGCCAGATGGCTCTCACAGTCAGGTAACTCCGCCCACCTTTTGTCTCCGAAATTAAAAAAAGATAACATCCTATCACAAAGCCTTTCGCTAAATTTCTAAAGCATATGTTACTGAACATTCTCTCTCAAACATGATGCAATACTTCATAAAATTTAGAAGAACATTACCTAAGCCCTTGTTCATATCTTGCACGAATACCACAAGGCTCTCAAGCAAATTACGTAAGACTTCGTAGCAAACATACGTGAAATAAAGAGTTAATTCTTAAAAATAACGTAAATTTACATATACTAACTTGAATAAAGAATACAATGAAATTTATGATGAAGGTCTTACATAATTTACATAAAATACTTACATGTAATGGAGAGGATCTCATTTTACGGGCTGGGTATCCTCTCTTCAATGCACAAATGAAATATAAATAAAATTATAAATAAACTATTGTATTTACTCAACACTAGACCAGCTTCATAAGAATATATATACATTATATATCTATCTATATATATCTATATATATATATATATATATATATATATATATATATATATATATCTATATACATATATATATATATATATATATATATATATATATATATATATATATATATATATATATATATATATATATATATATATATATATATATTAGGGCTTGAGCCATGTCGTCCTGATGGAAGTTCCTGAATGGCAACTTTCTACTTGGGATATTTCTGCGAGTGATATTCCAGAGAATTCTGCCTGTAGAGGTATCACAGAGTATACACCAGGGATGTGTTTAGAACAAACCCCGGCTATCCTTCCCCGAAGAGAGTTAACCTTGTCTCGAAGGATATGGGATAGGATTGGATACTAGGACGAGAGAGCTGTTACAACTCCCGATCCCAATGTGCTACAACCAATACGTTTCCTGTAAAACCATTCCTTTTTCCAGACGCCATCTTGACAGCTGCTAGGAGTTTTTTCCACTTGTTTTCTTAGCTTTTAGAGTGATTTAGCGATCATGGATGCTCCAGCTTCTTCGTCATCGACTAAGTTGAGTACCCTTTCCTGTGTGTTGCAGAATTTCGCGTCTCCACCCCATTTTTTACTCGATGTGAATGCTTTTTATTGCCTGTGATTGGCAGGCAGTCGGCGCCGGCGCATCAAAAGAGGCTTGACTTGGTCTAACTTTACCCTGGCCAGCAGCCATGACTGGTGAATTTACACTTGTGTACCATCCTCTTCTTTCACCTATCCTTACTGATTTCGTGAAACTTCCCATCCTCCTATGATGTTGATTCGTCATAGCGGGGAGCTGCGGTCCTGATGGTTCCTCTGAGAGTTTGATAGTGTTTTACAGTTGTCCTAGGGCATCTGTCTTCACTTTCCACTTAGCCTACATGTTTGGCAAGGCAGCACAGGTCTTGGGAACTTGTTCCCTGTGTCTATTTATTGTCTAACCATTGGAACTCATTACCCTTTGTTCTAATGCTGACAGGTAGATCCCCTTTGTGCTGCCTTACCCATTCTTAGGCTTCCTTTTCTAGTTTTTGGTAGGCTAACGGCTGGGTTGTGAGGACTTGTTTTTGTTCCCTATCACTGCAGACCCCTTAGAACACTATTCTTGTTCTAATGTGGCAGTTAGGCCTTCCTCTCTTGCCACCAAGCCAATTTATGAGTCTCCCATCACCACCTCTTCCACCCTTCCCCTTGGCCTGCTAGTGCGTCTACCTGCTGTGAAACTTTGTTCCCCTCCCTGTCTAGCTCCATGGCAACTGAAGTACTCTTCGTTGTCACTTTCGATGGTATAGGTTATAGGCTATCTAACCTGGCCCTAAGTGGATGAGATTTTTCCAGTACAGTATCTCTGGTCTAGTCATCTTACCCTAGCATTTGAGCTTTTTCCCCACTCGCTAGGTGGGCTAAACATTGCCTGCACAGTTTTTCCTATGGCCTAACTGTATGCAGGCAGAGAGTTGGTACACCTCGGGGTTCTCCTATACTGCCTTAGCACTTGCCTTTTTTGTGACTGCAGCTCCTCATCCTAAGCTATGTGCCTCCTGCTGTGGAGTCTTGACTCCTTTGCCTGGTTAGTCTATCTTGGCAGAAGTGTCGCCTTCTGTCCCTGCTTCCAGTCTTGTCAGCTTGAGTTATTCTAGCCTTGAATGTGTGTTGGCTATGGGGACATTCCCTCTGCCGCATTAGCGGCAGCCTTAGACTGGTCATCTGCTCCTTCTTCACCTCTTCCATATCTGAGGAACATTGTCCTCTGAAGTTGGTTAATTGGATCCCGCCTGGTTGTCAAGATATTCTTTGAATTTCTAATTCTTGGAGTCCATTCTATTCTGTGCAGCTCTTATTATCTTATGGGCTAAAACCCCCTATTAATGATAATGACCAGGTCTTGGCAGGTTTCCTTATTCGCTGCATTTTATTTCATTACCTCTCCCTTATTGTGGACCCTTCCCTATGGGATTGTCCCCTCTATTCTTGTCGACTTGACAATGCCTCTGCCGTGTTGTGTTGACATGCCTGGGGTGTTGATAGGTCAGTTTATGACACGGTTACTAGATATAGCTGCCACCTTAGACCCAGCTGCTGTTGCTTCGGGGGCAGTTGATATCTTAGGTTGTCTAATAAACTGACTTTGAAGGTACTGGTGTTCCTTTGATGTGACCCTTTCCTCCCTATTCCTACTACACTGTCATTGATAGCTTTTCATTTATCTCTAATGATTTCTGAGTTGTTTGTCATGAGTCTCCATTACTTTGTAGTCTTAGTTATATTATAGTTGGTAGGGATGTTTATTCTAGGATTGTTTTTAAGCAAAATTTTTCTGTAAATATTTTTTTATATATACTTAGTCTAAGAAGGAAAATTTTTCAATGATTTGTACTCACTGAAATTTTTCCATCTTTATAGGTTGCTGATGAAATGGAGTGTTCAACGATAACCTGTTTCAGGCGAGTCAAGTTGCCCTGTGGCCACAAGACTTGCCAGAAACATGCAGACTGTCATGTTTCCAAAGAGTCTCTTGTAAGTTGGTAACCTACCAACTGGCAGGTTTGCAAGGACGTACTAGACACCAGCTTCCACATCACCGACGTCTCCCTAGATGTGCAAGAGCGAAATCGGAAGACAATTCGTCATTGGGTTAGAGGCACATGTATATCTATGCACACATAAAAAGTTGATAAGTCATATGATGAAAATATGGGAGAAGGTCATTGAGAAGAGACTCAGAGATGAAACAACAATTGGTGAGGAACAATTTGGATTCATACTTAGAAGAAGGACTGTAGAAGCAATATTTGCTTTGAGGCAGATGATAGAAAAACATCGGGAGAAACAGAAAAGATTATATATGGTCTTTATTGACATGGAGAAGGCATATGATCGAGTACCACGTCAGGAGGTGTGGATATGTATGAGAGAAAAGGGAGTCCCTGAGAAATAGGTAAGAATCACCCAAGATATGTATGAGAGGGCAGAAGCAAATGTTAAGAGCAGTATAGGCCTAACAGAAAGTTTCCCAGTAAATGTAGGACTACATCAGAGGTCTGCATTGAGCCCTTATCTATTTGATCTGGTCATGGATGTAGTAACACAAGGTATTAGAGATCAGTCTCCTTAGTGTATGCTTTTTGCTAATGATGTTATACTGTGTAGCACTAGGCGAGAGGTAGTAGAAGAGAAACCGGAGGAGTGGAGAAGAGAAATAGAAAATAGAGGATTGAAGATCAGCAAGAAAAAGAGAGTATTTGAGATTGAAAAATGGGGAGAATGAGGAAGTTAGTTTATAAGGAGAGAGATTAAAAAGAGTTGAAAATTTCTGGTATTTAGGATCAACAGTTGCAGAGGATGGTGATCTAGGGGCAGAAATAAACCACAGAATACAAGCAGGATGGAAGAATTGGAAAAAAGTGCGTGGAGTACTATGTGACAGTAAAATAGGGATCAAGTTGAAAGGTAAAGTACACAGGACCGTTGTGAGACCGGCAATGATGTATGGAGCAGAGACGTGGGCAATAAAGAAGACAGAAGAGAAGAAACTGGATGTGGCAGAGATGAGAATGTTGAGATGGATGTGTGGGGTCACAAGAAGAGATAAGATACAGAATGGAGTAATTAGGGGTACCACAGGAGTTAGAAAACTATCAAATAAGATCCAAGAAAGTAGACTGAGGTGATATGGTCATATTATGAGAAGAGATGAATAGTATATTGGGAGGAGGGTGATGGAAATGGAGGTACAGGGAGCGAGAAGGAGAGGGAGACCAAAGTGAAGGTTGATGGACTGTATCAAGGATAACCTTCGATCAAAGGGATTAACCGGTGATGAAGTGTGGGACAGAGGTAGATGAAGAAAGCTGGTCAGAAACATCGACCTCACATAAAAGTGGGAAAAGATGCAGACAAAGAAGAATACATACATACATATGTATATATATATATATATATATATATATATATATATATATATATATATATATATATATATATATATATATATATATATATATATATTATATGAGGGTGGCTCCCTGGTCTGGGCACTACGAATATATTACACTATGGCTTGTGACTGGGAACCAAACATATAGTATTATATATATTACGATTGGCAAGTTAATCAACCTCTCGAATTCCAAACTCCCTTGTTTGCTTTTACATTAAAATTGTTACACTTTAAGAGAATAATACATGAATTCTGGAACAGTTCAATAACTCCCGAACAGCAATATATAAAACACTGAATATCTAAAGGTGTCTAAAGCATGCTCAAAACTAAACTGGGTAATTACTCCTAAGTACTATTAAAACGTGTTTAAACTTACTGTGGTTCCTAATAGGAATCGAGCTTCTGGGTATCTCGTTACTGGACACATCAGGGTTAACATATATTCATGACCTTTTTTCGTCCTTGGTAAAGGTTCTACAATGTTGATCATTACCTTGCTGAAGGGTTTTCCTAGCACTTCTATCGGATGTAAAGGAGCTTTCTTAATGCACAAGTTCGGCTTTCTAGCCATTTGACATACGTGACATGCACGGCAAAACTGGCTTACATCCTTATGCATGCCAGGCAAGAAAAAGTGTTTCATTTCCTTCTCCGTCGTCTTCCTTATCCCCATATCTCCTGTCTAATGCGCGACGGTGATCACCTGTCTTCTCAACGGTGCGGGAATTAAAATCTGCCGATATATCCCCCATTCGGCATTCCCAGGGATGTCGGCTGGTCTATGCTTCCTCGTAAGCAACCCATCCTTAAGATATAACTGGTCGGCGACTGCTGTGCCTCTGTCTTGTCCACCACACAGTACAATAATTCTGTTAACGTTGAATCCTTCCATTGCAATCCTATCAGCCTTTCCCTACTCACTTGTCCTACTTCTAACGCTGAATTTTCTATCCATTTTTTCTTTGTCCTCTTGTCTGCTCGTCTGTCATTCCTCTTCGCTCGGGCCTAATCAGGAGTTCTCTTCTTGCGTCCCATCAAGGAAATCCTCTTCTTCAGAAAACAAATCCTTCAAGTTCATTGCTCCTTCGATTTCGTTTTCTTCTTTTTCAGCAGCCACTTTCTTCTTCATACTCCTAGTCGTAACACAACTAGGAAACAGATATGGGTAGTCCTCTTTGATTGCAGTCATAGGACTATACTTCAAAGGTTTCTCCATTACAATGGGGCAATGCACGAACGGCGCTCCACCAACCTCATTACCCAGCAGGATGTCTACTCCTTTGACAGCCAATGAATCCTTTACCACAAAGACAAAATTACGTGTCACCAACTTACATGGCAGTTTTAAAGGGCAAATAGTGGTGACCTCCTCACCTCATATTCCCTTCAAAAATAATTGAGTCCACTGTGAGAGACTGTTCCACCAACGGGTGTGCTCCCCGTACCACCAGACTATTGTTAAAACCTGTGTCGTGCAATATTCTGACCGGGGTTTGCTCACTCCCGTCCATTGCTGCTAACATACCTTCATAAATATATGGTTTAAAGGCATCAATGCTGTTTGGGTTCGTCCTGTTCGTCATGTAAATGGTGGCTGGTTCATTTTCCTCTCTGTCCTCTCCCGATTTCTTCTTAGACTTCGCATCATATGAAGTCGAATTATCCTTAATCACTTGGGCAACTGCTTTCGGATGGTTTGACCAACTTTCCTTACTGATGTGGCCTCTCTTGCCACACTTAAAATAGACAATATCAACCTTCTGCATGTCTTTCCCGATACTTGAAGGAGGACGATTCGACGTTTGTTGCTGTGGTACTATCGTATTCTGCTTAGGGACAGTATCAGTACTACTTCCATTGTAACTGTTGAACTTGTTCTCGGAATTATTTCCTAACAGGTTTACATAGTTCGGCGAATACTTGACACTTGGTCGGAACCACGGTTGAAACTTCATGCCCAAGGAGGGTTTACGACTGATAATATATTAATCTTCACTCAGCGAAGCGACTTTATCAAGTTTCTTCACCTCTCTCTCTCTCTCTCAAGTATGTTCGAATGTGTTCAGGAATTGCTTGTAGATACTACTCTAGTATTATCAATTCTTCTAAATCAACCTTCTCCTTTACATTAGCAGCATCTGTCCATTTCTAAAAACATCGTCGCACTTTATGAGCATAATCCAGGAAAGTCCTTTTTTCGTCCTTTTCAAACTTCGGAACCTTTCATTATAATATTCAGAGGTCATCTGATACACTACACTTGCAGCACGCTCCTCTTCACTGAGATAAGGATAAGTAAGCACTGCAGCCCTTCCCAAAGAGCACACACTGCAATAACACAGACCATTTATCTTCTGGCCATTTCATCGTCACTATGACCGTTTCAAAAGGATCAAACAACTCATCTAGAGACTCTTCTGTGCTTCCGACACGTTAAACACGGTTTCGTGCCTAGCAGGAGTCGTCTCGGTTTGCCGGGTCAAATGGGCCCGCGCATGCAACAATTCCAACTCCCGCGCATACTTCGCTTTTTCCATCATCTTTTCTTCCTGTCTTCTCTCTTTTTCTTCCCGTTTTCTTCCTTTTTCTTTATGCCTTGCGATTTCCCTTGCTTCCATCTCTATCGCATGTCGTTTTTCTTCTCTCTCTTCTTCTTCTCCCTTTACTATCATCTTCAACTTGATCAAATTCTCCTCCTCTGCAATTCGTCGAATCTCAGCCCCAACATCCCTATCTGCTTTCATGCCTTAAGTTTGAGGATCAACCAGTCTTTGCTTTGCCAAAAATTCTTCCTTATCTTCGTCAAACAGTTCACTAGCTTCCACAATATTTTCTTCGACAACTTTCCCGAGTTTATCAATGCCTCTAAGGCTAGACACTTGATTTGGTCCTTAATCATCCCACTAGTAGCATGGATGCCACATGCCATTAAGATAGAGAGCCACTGAGCTTTAGTTACTTTAGCTTCTGACAATTCCTGAACACTTGGGTTATTCAAAAACTCTTCTATATTAAATTGTGCCATCTCGTAATTTTACAATAATTAATGTCTCTCCAAAAATAATATACTAACAATACTCAAAATCCTATCAACACTATTATTCAAAAACCTTTAATCAAAACACGGCCCTGTTATCACCAATATTTAAAACAGACTCGCTTGATTCCAAGGGTCTGGGCACCAAAATATATTATATGAGGATGGCTCCCTGGTCTGGGCACTAAAAATATATTATACTATGGCTCCTGACTAGGAGCCAAACATATAATATTATATATAATACGACTGGCCAGTTAATCAACCTCTCGAATTCCAAACTCCCTTGTTTGCTTTTACATTAAAAATTGTTACACTTTAAAATAATAATACACGAATTCTGAGACAGTTCAATAACTCTTGGACAGCAATATATAAAACACTGAATATCCAATGGTCTCTTAAGTACACTCAAACCTAAACTGGGTAATTACTCTTAAGTATTATTAAAACGTATTTAAACTTACTGTGGTTCTTAACAGGAGTCGAGCAGAATTTGGTTCGAAATAATGATGATTGGTATAATACACTCTTTACAAAATTAAATATGTTCTATATAAATGACTACACTTTGAAAATAATTTACCTAACAAAAATAAGTCACTTGAAAAAATTAAGTCTGAACAAAACTTAAAATAAGACAAAAAATGTTACGATCTGAAATTATTTCATAACTTGATAAGAACTATTATATATGAATAAACCTGTCTAAAAAAATAAATAATGCAATGAAAAAATCATACAAAAGCTTTAAATTAATCTGAATAATACAATGTTCAAGTTTGACATTTAATGAATAATAGATAACCAGATCACGTTACAAAATCTATCCTTCCTACCGGGCCAATTACCAAAAAACCTTATACAATGCCAACACTCACCCTAATATAATGAATTCAAAATCACCGTATCTTTTCGACACATGATTTGTTTTGGGGCACAGAGTTACTTAGGAGAGGGCACACTAGAACGTATTGAACACTTTCAACATACATTGGATTGCAAGTGCGAGAGTGCGAGAGAGGGAAGTTATCTGTCTTAAGGCTGCAATCTCTATCTCGATCTCTATCTAACCCAACCTTGGTGTCACCTTAACATGAAATTTGGCTAATTCCAGAAGGTAGTGTGGGGGTTGGACCAAGCATCAAAGTTGCCAAATATTACTCTCCCAAACGTTACACATATCACGCCAGAGGACTCTCTCAGTCAGCTAGCTTCACCCACCCTTTGTCCGCGAAATAGAAAAAAAAGATAACATCCTCTCACCGGGCCTTCGGGACGTTTCTAAAGCACATGGTAGAGAATTTTCCAAAGCATATGTTACCGAATATTCATTCTCAAACATGAGGATATACTTCCTAAAATATAAAGGAATATTACCTAAGCCCTTGCTCATATCTCGCACGAATCCCACATCACTCTCAAATAGATTACATAACACTTCATAACAAACATACGTGAAATAAAAAGCTAATTCGTAAAAATAACGTAAATTTTCGTATATTATCTTGCATAAGAATACAATGAAATTCACGTTGAAAGTCCTAAGTAATTTACACAAGATATTTATACCTACATGACGGGAGCTCATTCTACGGGCTGGGTATCATCTCTTCAAAGAACAAATGAAAACAATATAAAATATAAATAAAATCATCAATAAACTACGGTATTTACTCTACACTAGATCAGCTTCGTAAGAATATGTACACACACACACACACACACACACACACATATATATATATATATATATATATATATATATATATATATATCTATATATATATATATATATATATATATATATATATATATATATATATATATATATATATATATATATATATATATATATATATATATATATATATATATATATATATATATATATCCAGGGGTCAGATTTGCAATGAAAACTGACCAAGACCCCGAGATGAATAAAGCAACCTCGTTTCAGCCCCCAGTCCCCAGTGACAATAGAACAACTGCGAAAGATAGTGGCCAGTTACATCCCACTCCAAGGCATGCTAAAAATGTCTGGGCTAGAACAGGCCACCTATGGAAACTGAACTTGCAACATACAACGTCAGGACTCTCTCTAGGGAAGAAGATTTTGCTGTGTCACAAGAAGAGATGAAATAGATAGATGGGGTATTATAAGATTGAGTGAAGACAGCCATATATTTGGCTTCAAAAGACATGAAAGGAACAAAGAAAATGGGGTGGTTTATGGTATTAAAAAAAGTTTGCAGGTAATAAAGAAGACATTTTTTTTTCTACTAGTGATAACATTGGAGGATTATCAAACAAATAAGAAGTATAAACTGACGATAATTCAAACGTATGAACCAACAACATACCATATGGAAGAAGAAATTGAACATTTTTATGAAGAACAAGCGATATCTATGAACAAACATGGCTCAATTTACATTTGTTTCGGGTGATTTCAATGCTAATGTAGGTCAAAAGAAGAACGGAGAATAAGCAATACATAAATTTGGAGTTGGCACAAAAATGACATGCTTGTAGAATTTGCTGAAAGAAACAATCTTAAAATCATGAACCTCCTTTTTCTTATAAACAGAAAGAAAATGGACATGGAGAACCCTAAATGGAGAGTTGGGAAATTAATTAGATTTTTTTTCTCTCAGTGAAAAAGTTAAAGCTGTAACCGTGTTAAATAAATTAAAATTATGAAGCCATAGAATGGCGAGAAAGATTTGCTTACATCTAATGAAAGAAAGAAAAAAAATAATTTTAAGAAAGAAAATAAACACTCCTGTAATAACAGAAAAATCTGATGAGTTTAGTTCAGCAATACTAAACAGGTACTCCTAGCTACAGGATGAAATGGAAGCAAGTAAAGAAGAAATGAACAGTAATTTAACAAAATTTGTATTAGAATCAGCACAAGAGATAGGTGGAAAAGTTTCTAAACAAGGGCAAGAAAATTATCAGCAAATGCCATAAACCGAATAAAGAAAAGATTGGAAATGATGCTAAAATCAAAGAGAAACGAAATAGAAATAAAAAAAAAATAAACTATTTAAAGCAATAAACAAACTAAAAATCAAAGACATTCGTAAACACAATCAGACCAAAATTGAGGAGACAGTAAAGAAAGGAAGAAGCAACAAATTGATGAAAAGAAGACTTGTAACAGATGTTTGCTTTCAAAGAGGAAAATAAAGATATCATCAACAATAGAGATGAAGTGATAAAAATTACAGAGGATTTCTATACAATGCCATACAATAGTGACATAAGAAATAACTGTGCCAATAGAGATAATAAAACACCTGAATCGTTTCAACAGGAGAAGTAAAGAAAGAATTAAAATACATGAAAAGAGGCAAAGCATCAGGAGGTGGTCCAACAATTGATTTAATAATAGATGGAGGAGATTTCATGGAAGTAAAATTTCCTGTTCTTTACACAAAAAGTCTGCAAGAATGCTCTAAATTACAGCTTAGAAAAACTTCATCATTATACTAATTCAATAAAAGGGAGATGCAAACGACCTGAAAAATTACCGCCAAATAAGTAATATAGAGAATATTTACAAGGGGTTAAGCCGAATAGAAAAACCGTTAGACTATAATCAACAGAGAGAGCAGGTAGGCTTTAGAAGGGGGTATTCAGTAACTGACCATATTCATGTAATTAACCAGGCAATGGAACAGTCAACAGAGTATGACAGACCTCTTTAGATGGCATTTATAGACTATGAGAAACCTTTTGTTTTTGTCAAAACCTCAGCAGTAATGAAAGCCCTTCAAACACAAGGCAATAAATAAATCTTATGTTAGAACACTTGAAAATAGCTATAAGGAAAGTACAGCGATCGTAAAAGTACATAAAGGTAAAGAGATAATTCTGATTGAGATAGAAGTTAGACGGGGAGAAGTTTTTAAAAACTTAGATTGGGAAAATCTAGGAATTAGTATTACTGGGGAATGCCTTAATAACATAAGATTTGCAGATGACATTGTTCTGTTTAGTGAATTATTGAAAGAATTGCAGAAGATGATAGATTTGAATAGAGAAAGCAGAAATGTAGGACTGAAAATGACTATGAGTAAAATTGAGATAATTTTCAATAAAAATGCAAAGAGACAACAAATAAGAGTTATGGACGAACCCTTACAGATTTTAGATGAATATGTATACTTAAGAAAGACAGTAATTGTTTCCCCAAGACACGAGAACAAAATTAAAAGAAGGATAAATATGGGTTGGAGAGCTTTTGGTTAGCAAAATGAGATTATGAAAATTGAAATGCTACTTCTCTAAAAGAAAAAACATATAATCAGATAGTACTACCAGTTTTAACGTATACAGCAAGAACTTGTATCTTTGTTTAAGCCTTAAAACTTAACCTAGTTGCAACACAAAGACCTATGAAAAAAATACTTATAGTGCAGGAAAAGAGCAACATGGATATGAGACCAAACTAAAGTAGAGGATATTCTAACAACATTTAAGAAAATAGATGGACATGGGCAGGACATAGAGAATGACAGATTAAGAATAACAGAAGGGTCTGTAGGGTTTGCAAAAAAGGCAGGAGAAGGAAAAAGAGATGATAGATTAACGAACTAAGAAAGTTTGCGGGTGTAGACTAGCATAGAAAGCCCATAAACAGACGCAAGTGGAAGGACATCTCTGTGGCCTTTGTTCTGCACTGGGCTAGTAACGGGTGATGATGATTATATATATATATATATATATATATATATATATATATATATATATATATATATATATATATATATATATATATATATATATATATATGTATATATATATATATATATATATATATATATATATATATATATATATATATATATATATATATATATATATATATATATATATATATATATAGTTCCCTGAAATATCTACAACAGTTTTATTCGCAAATTCTGCTATCCTCTTTTTCCGGTTTATGAAGGGTGTTTCTATAGGACAGATAAAAACGCATAAATGAATTAAAAATAATCGGATAGGAAGTGGCCTGTTCTACAGAATAAAACTAGTTAGAAGCAGCTTGGCAACTTTCAATTTTCAAATGCAAAAAGTCATTTCTAACGACATTTCCTTCAAAACGGAATGCAAATTATGCTAATGATTCCCATCATTCGTATTTTCCCATAACACAATTATTCGGTAAATTAAAAAGGATAGTGCATCAGGAACAAATAAATATGCTCAGTTTCTGAAGAATACCAAGGCTTTGATTACTCCAGACGGACGTTTTTTTAATGTAAACATTCCAACGGACATCTGTTCATTCTAATTCGCATTCACTGGACAAATAAAGTTCTATTTGCGTCTGTTTTTTTCAATATTTTTCATGCATTATGATAACTGTATGTTCAATAGGCATAAAACTTCCATCAAAGCAATTGTCATAAACATGTGATAAACAAACACAGACTTGAAATTTCAACAGGAACATGTGAGTCATAGATTTCTTCGCGAGGACCCCCCCCCCCTTCACTCTCTCTCTCTCTCTCTCTCTCTCTCTCTCTCTCTCTCTCTCTCTCTCTCTCTCTCTCTCTCATTAACAAACACACACACACACACACACACACTCACATCCTTAACCTTTCTTTGAATATCGTGGTACTGACCCGGGTGAGAAAACAATAGTATGATCCATATCCGTTCGTTGTTAAATGGAAATCGTGCCGTCGACAGTTGAGTCAGCGTTTAAGAATCCCCGTTTGGTTTTACCCTTCCATAACCTTTTGAGATACATTTCTTCAGAGAAGTGAACTGTCTTTTATCTCCTTTTCTTCGGCGAAGCCTGTTTTTTTTTTTTTATTATATTTTCATCCGATTTGGAAAAGGAATGTATCACTGATATTTTTGTATCAAGTACATGGATTGCAATTGCACACTTGTTTGAGATGAGCTCAAAAGATACTTTGAATTAAACGGCAAGTACCTTTTTACCTGTTAGGTGACTGTTAATAATTGCTAAGTCAATAGTGCAAGATGATTGCAAGAGACATTTGATATATTTGAGATCTTTGAAATGATAACTATTGTGATTAAATCTATCATCGTTTTAATAATGAGGATATTATTATTATTATTATTATCATTATTATTATTATTATTATTATTATTATTATTATTAATATTATTATTATTATTATTATTATTATTATTATTATTATTATTATTATTATTATTATTATTATTATTTTGAATAATCATAATGATAAAGGGATTAGGCAATTTTATGGCCTTAATACAGTGATCATATTTTCCTGACATGGTTGAATTCCCAAGTAAACGTGAAAAAAAAAAAAAATCGAGATTAAAGAGAGTGTAGGTTATGACTGAGGGAGTTCTAACCCGCAGACTTTATGTTGAGTTTTTCCGTCTAATTGGCTTATGATGTATACAGTGGAATTATTAAACTTACAATAATCTTCCTATCGTATGCATAATAAACTGATCTTAGATGCATACAATGAGATTAAATGTCCCAGTTTATTTCCATTACAATTCGTCTTTTGTTATTTGAAATCTTATTTTACCCTCTTACCGAGATATGTATGTCTCCATGGACGTTTTTTACCTTTATGAATGGAAAGATGCTAGAAGTAAGAGAAAGGGTGGTGGATGTAGGTGTGAAATTGTTGTGTCTTAGAATGTTTTTATGAACTGAATGTGGGATACCTTTTAACTACAGGTGATTATCTGCAAATTTGAGATCGTAGAGAAACTGCAAAAGTTGGGAAAATTGTAAACTGTTTGCAAGTCTAGCAATTTCAGAGTGAATTTGATGAAAATTAAGGTAATAATAATAAGTGGAAACCAGGAAGATGGAATAATGAATCTTCCAGTAAAAATAACAAATGGTGGTAAGATGAAGTAAGAGTTGATTCACTTTATGGGCAAACCAAAATAGATGACAGAATATGTGTAAGATTGTCTGTGGTAAACAAGGAGGGAATGAATGAAGAGGATGTTGAACCAGTTTTTCTTTATGGAAGAGAATTGTTGATGTTGAATGCGAAAGAAAAAATAAAGCTTGGAGCTGTTGATATATTCGCATATTATCCGTGGTGTGAGAAGAATTGATAGGGTGAGAAAAGTAGAGATAAGCAGATTTGGCAAAATGGTTAGCATGGGACATACAGCATGTGCTAGGAGGGAACGGAGATTATTAAAGTGGTTTGGTCACATAGAGGGATAGATAGCAATTGCAATGAGTGAAAAGAATTCGTTATTCAGAAATGATGAAAGGTAGTAAGACAATATGACCTAATAAAGGCTGTTTAAATAGTGTGACCAGCATACTATAAAGGATGCAGAAGGGTAAAAACAAAAAACAAAATAATAAATGGTGCAGTGTATGGAGAAGACAACTCACTGTTGAAGAGCTTTTTGCGTAAGTGTATTAAACTATGAATGATGTTGATATTTTTCTGCACTGGGGGTCCATCACGATTTAGTACTTGAAGGACGAATGTTGAAGTTAATTGTGTTTGTCTGTGGTCACTAACTCAACGTTGAAATACACACACACACACGTATATATATATATATATATATATATATATATATATATATATATATATATATATATATATATATATATATATATATATATATATATATATATGTACATATATATATATATATATATATATATATATATATATATATATATATATATATATATATATATATATATGTATATATATATATATATATATATATATATATATATATATATATATATATATATATATATATATATGTGTGTGTGTGTGTGTGTGTGTGTGTGTGTGTGTGTGTGTGTTTATGTTTGTGTGTATGCGTGTGTCAGAATACTTGGAAATAAGAGTTACTCTCATTATTTTCCTTCTAATCCTACTTAGTATGTAATAATAAGTGCAGTACAGTAATCGACGTTACATATTGTTAATAATTTGATCTTCCGATTTCTATATTTCCAATTGTTATGAAATTGAGTGTATGTAATTTTATGTAATCTTTCATGATTTGAAAGCCCATTTTTTCTTCAAGTCCTCTCGATCATAACGTTGCTCTTAACAATTGCATAGGTGTCCAGTACAGATTCATTTGCCTTCTTTCAGTGTGCCAAGCTTAAGTTATCAAAGGTATGACCTGCTCAAGTAGAAAAAAAAGCTACTGTGACGGGCCGAGAGAGGAGTTGTGAAATCAAAGGCAGATTGGAAACGACTGAGTTATATTGTTGTGGAACACTCTCCTTATATACAAAACCTCAAGGCAACAGGACATGACAAGTTCACAAGACAGACAATATCACAGAGGAAAAACCAGACAGGAATTTTCATGTTCGTTTTAGTGCGAGGGAGGAGCGAAGATACAAGCATAATATATACAAAAGGAATTATGTACAATTGTGTGAAACACGGTTGGTACATGGCTCCCCCCCTAAAAATGACATACGGTACATGTTAAATAGGGCGCCCTGATCTAGAGAGGCGAACTGTAGGCGGGTCATCTGGCAGAAGATAAGCAGGTTTTAGACGATCAATGGAGACCCAGTCTTCTTTGCCCCGAATGTTTAGGAGGAATGCTTTCGGACTGCGTCGGATCACAAGGAAAGGTCCCGTGTAAGGGGGCGTTAACGGTGGCTTGATGGTGTCGTTGCGCAGGAAGACGTGCGTTGCAGAGTGCAAGTCCGTTGGTATGTGATGCTTCGCTGGGGGCTTGTAAGTCTGGCGGCACGGAGTAAATTTTCCCACAACGTGACGTATGCGCTGGAGATCGTCGGAGGAGGTTGTAGAAGGAAAAAACTCGGCAGGGACGACCAACGGGTCGCCATACACCATTTCGGCTGCCGAGACGTCGAGGGCGTCTTTAGGAGTGGTCCTTAGTCCAAGGAGGACCCAGGGAAGCTGAGTAAACCAGTTGCAATCCTTGCAGCGGGACATCAAAGCTGCTTTGAGGGTGCGATGAAAACGTTCAACCATTCCATTGGCAGCGGGGTTGTAGGCCGTTGTCTGATGTAGGGTGATGCCCAGGAGATTCGCTAATGACGTCCATAATTGAGAGGTGAAAGTGGTTCCCCTGTCAGAAGTAATATGCTCAGGGATACCGAATCTTGAAATCCATCCAGAGAGTAAGGCAGATGTACATGAGGCGGACGTTGCAGTTTCCATGGGAATGGCTTCAGGCCAACGAGTGGAGCGGTCGATGACGGTAAACAGGTAACGATGTCCTTGTGATGTGGGTAGGAGGCCTACAACGTCGACATGAATGTGTGCGAAACGACGCTGAGGTTGAGGGAAGGTGCCCACTCCTGAATCCGTGTGTCGATGTACTTTGGAAGTTTGGCAAGAAGTACAGGCACGGACCCAATCCTTAGCATCCTTAGAAATGCCGTGCCAAATGAACTTTGCCTTCAGCAGCTGTGCAGTAGAACGGCACGAGGGATGTGAAAGGCCGTGGATGAAATCAAACACCTGTCGGCGCATGGGAGCAGGAATCCAAGGTCGCGGTCTACCAGTACTGACGTCACAGAGGAGGGTGGTGTTGGAGTTTTCGAGGGGAAAATCCTCCCAACAGAGGGACGTGCAGGATGTCCTACAAGCTTGATACTCTGGATCCTGTCGTTGGGCTTCAGCCAGGGCGTTGTAATCCAATCCCAGTTGAACGGCAGCCAACGTGTTTCTTGACAGGGCATCGGCAACGGGATTAATTTTCCCAGGGACGTATTGGAGGGTGCAATTGTATTCAGCCACGGCGGAGAGATGTCGGCGTTGACGGGCGGACCAGGCGTCAGACTGTCGAGTGAAGGCGTGCACCAGAGGCATGTGGTCTGTGCGAATGACGAAGGGCGTACCTTCTAAGAAATGGCGAAAGTGACGGACAGCCAAGTGCACCGCCAGCAATTCTCGATCGAAGGTAGAATAACCCGATTCTGCCTTGGACAGTTTTCTGCTGACGAAGGCCAATGGGCGGGGCGAGCCTTTGACCACCTGCTCGAGTACTGCACCAATAGCGACGTCGCTGGCATCGGTGGAGAGAAGGAGAGGGGCGTGTGGGATAGGAAAAGTGAGAGCCGCAGCAGTTGATAGGGCCTTCTTTGCATTGCAGAAGGCTGCTTCTTGAAGGGGACCCCACTTCAGGTCCTTTGGCTTGCCCTTGAGGGAGGCGTAGAGGGGAGCAAGAGTGGCGGCAATGGCTGGCAGAAAACGGTGATAATAGTTGATCATGCCCAAGAATTCCTGCAGAGCTTTGACGGTCGAGGGCGTGGGGAAATTCTGAACGGCTGCTAACTTCTCAGGGAGGGGATGGACTCCTTCAGGAGTGATACGGTGCCCTAAGAACGACACTTCGTTGGCGCCAAAGGTACACTTGTCGTACCGGACTACAAGGCCGTTTTGTTGCAGGCGGTCGAGCACGATGCGCAGGTGACGGAGGTGTTCCTCTTTTGAGGAGGAGAACACAAGTATGTCGTCCAAATAACATACACAGAAAGGGAGGTCCCCTAAGATGCCATCCATGAGACGTTGAAACGTTGCCCCAGCATGACGAAGGCCAAAACAGGAGTAATTGAAGGTGTATGTGCCAAACGGAGTGGTGATCGCGGTCTTGGGGATGTCTTCTGGGTTCATAGGCACCTGATAATACCCCTTCAGGTGGTCGAGCGTAGAGAAAACCTTTGCTTTGTGCAGGTAGGAGGTTACATCGGCAATGTTTGGGAGGGGGTAGTGATCTGGTTCTGTTTGCGTGTTCAGGCGCCTGTAATCCCCGCACAGACGGAGGGAGCCGTCTTTCTTCAGAACGATGTGTAAGGGTGACGACCATGGGCTGGAGGCCTTTTGGCAAAGGCCCATTTTCTCCATTTCGGCGAACGTCTGTTTGGCGGCTGCCAATCGTTCCGGTGCCAGACGTCTGAATTTTGCGAAGACTGGGGGTCCCGTCGTCTTGATATGGTGATAAATACCGTGCTTGGCAGGAACCGTGGGCGTTTGGCGAAGTTCTGGACGGAAAACTTCCGGGTACGACGTGAGGAGGTGGGCGTAGGCATCCGTGGGTGCGCTGATGTGGAGAGCGAGGTTAGAGGGGGCGGGTTGAAGAGGTGTCGACAAGTACGAGTCTGCGTTGACCAATCGTCGGTGGGCGACATCGACCAGAAGGTGGAAATGAGAGAGGAAATCCGCACCGAGGATTGGCATTGTGACGTCAGCAACGAGAAACTTCCAATTGAATTTACCGTTTCCGAACGATAATGTGAGGCTCTCGTAACCGTAGGTGGGTATCGCAGATCCGTTGGCAGCTACCAAGCGGACGTCAGCAGATGTAGACAGACTACGTTGTGCCTTGAAGAGTTTCCTCAGCAAAAGAGAACGACAAGCACCCGTGTCTACCAAAAATCGCACGCCCGTTCCTGCATCCTGTAAAAAGAAAAGATTAGAAACATGGAAGGCCACCGCCACAAGCGATGGCCTACTTACACGTTTTTTGGCCACTGATAATCTGTGGCACATTTCTTCGCGGTTGCCCCGAATCTGAAGTGGTAGTAGCAAAACTGCGGCGGATGGGAGGTAGTAAGTGGCTGTAGAAGTCGTTCGTTGGGGCGCGAGCGATTGGTGGGTGGTGGGCGGCTTTGTCGCCGCTTCGGCACGTCACGGGGTAGGCGTGTATGTCCCACGGCATTCATGTCAGCTTCGGTTGACGTTGAATAGGCATCCTCGTCGTCAGGGGTGGAGGCGTTGATGGAGGTCTTGAAGTGGCTGTCCATAAGGGCGTCGGCTTTGGTCATCAAGTCCTTTATGGGTAAACTATCGACATCGGGTATGGCAGCGCGCACAGGTTCAGGTAAACGGCGTATCCAAAGGGCACGGAGTAGGTTCACCTCACGAGGAGAGCCGTCTGCGGCAGGTTGAAGGCGAGTGATACTGGTCATTTCCCTGAGGGCAAGCGAAGCCCTTTGGTCCCCCAACGGTTGTTGCGAGAGCTGAAAAAGCTTTGCTATACGGGCGGCTGGCGACGGCGAGTACTGTTGCAGAAGGTATGATTTGAGGTCGTCATACGCTATTGGGGTGTCTCCTTGTTCACAAAGTCAGTCGGATATTTCTGGGAAGGTGTCCTCGGGTATCGCCGCGAGAACATAATCCGCTTTGGTGGTTGAGCGAGTCACGCCCCTGATACGAAACTGGACTTCTGCGCTCTGAAACCAAGCAAACGCCTCTCCGCTGGCAAACGATGAAAGTTTGAATGGAGCGTCCGCAGCACCAACTGCCGTAGAGTCCGCCATAGTACCAACGATGAAGGGGCGAGGGGGTGGGGGTGGAAGGCGGTGGGAGCGAGTCGACTTCCGGGGTCACCAATGTGACGGGCCGAGAGAGGAGTTGTGAAATCAAAGGTAGATTGGAAACGACTGAGTTATATTGTTGTGGAACACTCTCCTTATATACAAAACCTCAAGGCAACAGGACATGACAAGTTTACAAGACAGACAATATCACAGAGGAAAATCCAGACAGGAATTTTCATGTTCGTTTTAGTGCGAGGGAGGAGCGAAGATACAAGCATAATATATACAAAAGGAATTATGTACAATTGTGTGAAACACGGTTGGTACACTACGTCCTCGCTGCAACGCCCGATGACACCTTCCCAGAAATTTCCGATTGGCTTTGTGAACAAACTGATGAACCCATATAGTATGATGCCCTTAGATCATACAGCAGTACTCACTGTCACTAGCTGCCCGTTTTGCAAAGATTTTTTACCTCTTTCAACAACCATTGGGGGGATCAAAAGGCATTGTTGGCCTTCAGAGAAATTATCAGTATCCCTCCTCAAGTGAACCTACTTCATACTAGTTGAGTACAACGCCTGCTCAAACCAGCATGAGTCGCCCTTCCCGATTTTGGCACCTTGCAATGAGGGATCTGATGACTAGAGTTGACACCGTTAAGGGTAACCACTTCCCCACCATCAAGAGCTTCATTAACAATCATTAACAACTCTATACCTGTCAAAGGGTACAGCCACACAATGCTAACTGAAGATGAATTGAATGTTGTAAACCATCGACGTCTACCTCGCAACATACTTAGGCAGCATGGAAGCAGCCTAACACCCCATGCCCTCAGTTGTGCTACTACCACTCCAGATTCATGGCTGTTTCTTAGAAATGTGCAACCAGATGTCAATGTTAAAAAGACATGTAAATAGTCCATTACCTGTGGATGTGGCCTCCCTATCAACTAATCTCATCTTTTTGCATGATTCAGGATTTAATGTGCACTTTAAGGTAGATATTAGTGTCTGTTGTTTCGTTCTGTCATGTTTCCTCTTGCACCTGCTTCCACTGA
Organism: Palaemon carinicauda; assembly: GCF_036898095.1. Taxonomy (NCBI): domain Eukaryota; kingdom Metazoa; phylum Arthropoda; class Malacostraca; order Decapoda; family Palaemonidae; genus Palaemon; species Palaemon carinicauda. Next base: position 117,061,062 of record NC_090731.1, on the reverse strand, counting down.
CCTCCAACTTCACATCAGTATGTCCACAGATACCTATGCCCACCTCCTCGCTTAACATCCCATCGTCTTCTGCTCAGAACTACGCCAGACACCCATGGTTCCCACTAGGCATAGTATCTATCACCATATCAGTATGACAGGGTTCCCAGTAATTACAAGATTCGGACGTTTGTCTGCAGATCGCTTGGCAGCTCTTAAACATGCATTTGTTGAAATGGAAGAAATGAGCCTTTGTTAAAAATCCTCAATCCCATGTTTGTCGTCCCTACAAATTGCCCTAAAGAAAGGTTGGTCTCTCTTCCATTGTGGGGAATACAGACATCTTAACAAGCAAACAGAACCAAACCCCTATC
>NC_090731.1:117050709-117053209 GCF_036898095.1 Palaemon carinicauda | reverse complement strand
TTGGTATAAAGAAAAAGCCCCATCAAGTGCCAAATAAACAGCTCAGGCAATGGCAATGTATAGGCGCTATTAGGGTTAGAGTTCACGAAGTAATTTTCGCTAGTTCACCATTTTTTCCTTAATGTAGACGAAAATCACTCAGATTAGACTTAAAGACGGAGAGCAAGACAGCTTTACTAAATTATCTGTTTGAAGTGCTTGCCCCCCCCCCTCCCGAAAGAATATAATGCGAAACATCTGGACGAAACAATGGCAAATTATAGAAAAGAACTAAAAAAAGCATTAAGAGGGAAAATAATTTTATTAAAGTGAATGATGTGATAAAAATACCGAAAACTTTTCACATTGTGAAAATAAAGTTCGAAACACCGAAGATGGCAAAGAAAGCCGTAGAAAAAGTCCTTTTCATAGCCTACTAAGACATACCAAGTCAATGTATTGAACAGGATATGTTTGTGAAATTTTGTTATAAATGATATTCTATTGAGTATCCGTATACATACATACATATACCAAAAGCACTTCCCCCAATTTTGGGGGGTAGCCAACATCAACAAATGAAACAAACAAAAAAGGGGACCTCTACTCTCTACGTTCCTCCAGCCTAACCAGGGACTCAGCCGAGTTCAGCTGGTACTGCTAGGGTGCCACAGCCCAACCTCCCACATTATCCACCACAGATGAAGCTTCATAATACTGAATCCCCTACTGCTGCTACCTCCGCGGTCATCAAAGGCACCGGAGGAAGCAGCAGGGCCTACCGGAACTGCGTCACAATCGCTCGCCATTCATTCCTATTTCTAGCACGCTCTCTTGCCTCTCTCACATCTATCCTCCTATCACCCAGAGCTTTCTTCACACCATCCATCCACCCAAACCTTGGCCTTCCTCTTGTACTTCTCCCATCAACTCTTGCATTCATCCGTATAAGGAATGTTTAAAGATAAAAACTTCAAAATATGCTGTGAATGTTCATCATATGACCATATATACAAGGAATGTACAGGAAATACAAAGAAATTTGTCAACTGCAATCGACAACATAGAAATTCAGCATGGAAATGCCATGTGAGAAAGGATCTAATGAAAAAGGAAATGCAATAGATAAAGTCGAACAAACATCCACTACAAAGAACGGCACAAGGGCTGCGCTAAGAAGGATTTTACCCCTTAATAATAAACAGCATATTAGCAGATAACAATTTACCAACAATGTATTTCTCTGAAGACACAAAAACTAAGGTATCAAGCACCATGAAGAGGAATAAAAGACAACAGAACCGTACAAGCAAAGCAGGCGAGTTTCAATCATCTCAGAATATACAGCATGATTTGCAGGATTTAACACAACATGAAGATATCACAGCAGTATGTTCAGAAGACGACTCATCAGATGAAGACTTCAAAATGAACCTAATTCGGACTCAAACTCCCCCTCCGGAGGTAAAAGTAATTTGTAAGAAACACATCATCAATCAACAGAAGAAATACAAGCCTCACTACAAAGCCTCCCAGGTCTCTTCAACTCTCTTATTTTTACAAAATCCATAAGGATCAATTTCATTGTCAAAAAATACTATGCCAGTAGCCAATGATACCAGAAAACAAAAATTAAAAGAAAAGTAGAAAATTTATAAGATCACCGTATCCCGAATACAAAGCAAAACCAATTATTCAGTCGATATATAGGCTGGTAACCAAAACATCGAGCAAACTATCTCAAGACAACGGAGAGTTAATGAAGGAAAAGAAAATATGAGAGAGCAAATACCCGAAAACAACAACACAGATCACAGATTGCAGAGACGGGTATCTCCATAATGTTCGTCATGTACTTCAACCATTCTACTAATGAAAAATGTTCCTGTGGAAAATATAGTTAGTAGAAATTACTATGTTAGTATTTTGTGAGATCATAATTGTTAATTCTAAGATTAGAATAACGAAAATGGCAACTTCATCTTAAAAGAATAAACTTCCGGTGAATAATAAAAATGTTACAAAACATTATTGTACTGTGCTAATTCTAAGAACAAAACAAGAAAAATGTACCTATATACGAATAGAATTGTGGCTAAACCACACTTTACATTACTATTACTAATACTTAACGTAGGATAAGTATGTATCAGTAATGAATCGAGTGTTATTATGTCTATGGTTAGCACCGCATTACCTAACACCGTTGCGCCAAGACTTCGGTTTTGGCACGAACAGCAGTTGCCTTGACCCACCTTAGGATTAAGACGTGTCTGTAATAAACCATCAGCACGGGAATTGTGCTTGTTACTTACCCTGCCCATAAAATATCCTTTATTAACTTTCTAAACGATTTCTTACCATGGTTAGTTAGCTAACTGTCACCCTTCTTCTTTCAACCATCTTTCCTATAAAATTAACATTACTTTATAAAGAATGAAATATACAGAAAACTTTTGAAATGGGTTTATTTTTGTTTTGCTTGTTGCTAGCAATGCTAACACTGTCATAGTAATTGGTT
>NC_090731.1:117023209-117035709 GCF_036898095.1 Palaemon carinicauda | reverse complement strand
TTCCAAACGAACCCTCTTCCCTGGTGACGATTGCTCAATGTTCATTGGTCGGAGTCTAGCTGGCTTCACCCTCCCCAAGGAAAAAAAGGAAATATTTCCTTAGCATTGAATATTCGTATTATTATGATTTTATTTGATGTTTCATGACCTGATGTCCAACACCTTATAGGTAAGCTCTTCAAGAAATCCATTACTCTTGTTGTGTTCAATCAGTCTTTAGCATATTTACTTCGTTATTTGTAGTTATGAAATTATTGTAAACACCTGGAGAACAAATGTATGAAATATTGTCGTCTTAGTATTTTGTTTTTTAACTTCCACCAGAAGGATCTTATCATAACTACGAGACCTTTAAACCTCGAACATGTGCGGATGGGGTTGGGATATAATCAGGTGGTGGTTAAAGATGATGGTGGAGAGGTGGTAACTGAGTGATCTTAATGTATGGCTTTACGAGGTTTGTTTATCAACATTTGTGAAGAGATGAAGGTTATGTGATGATGATGGTAATACCCTTATTGATAACAATTAATATCAATGATTCCATGAAATAAATCAAATTGTTATTCATTTATTATTTTTTACATGCAATATGGCACAAAATGCATCCAATTGAAATGATGGCGATGTTTAAAAACTATTGCTGGTAACTCAGCTAAGTTTTGTCATATATGCAAATCCTATACTAGATTAGGATATCCTATAGTGTCTTCTCAGTCTAGAATAATTAAATATTACAATTGCTAATTTGTAGCCATGATGACTAATAAAAACATCGGTTACAAAACTTGGCGTGTAACATTTGTTTTGGGTAACATATACCTGTATAGTCCAGGCTAAAGATGTGGCTTGGGCTGGTTTTAGATATTCACACTAATTGTCCAAAGAATCGGTAACCAACAAATTTTATGGTCGCCGGCCTTTCAAAACCAAACCAATATGCAAGAAAAGTGTAAGATCAAAATTATTAACTTATTTCTTCCGGTATTATTATTATTATTATTATTACTTACTAAGCTACAACCCTAGTTGGAAAAGCAGTATGCTATAAGCCCAGGGGCTCCAACAGGGAAAATAGCTCAGTGCGGAAAGGAAAAAAGGAAAATAAAATATTCTAAGAAGAGTAACAACAATAAATATCTCCTATATAAACTATAAAAACTTTAACAAAACAAGAGGAAGAGAAATAAGATAGGAGAGTGTGCTCGAGTGTACCCTCAAGCAAGAGAACTCTAACCCAAGACAGTGAAAGGCCATGGTACAGAGGCTATGGCACTACCCAAGACTAGAGAACAGTGGTTTGATTTTGGAGTGTCCTTCTCCTAGAAGAGCTGCTTACCAAAGCTAAAGAGTCTCTTCTACCCTTACCAAGAGGAAAGTGGCACTGAACAAGTACAGTGCAGTAACCCCTTGGGTGATGAAGAATTGTTTGGTAATCTGTGTTGTCAGGTGTATGAGGATAGAGGAGAAAATGTAAAGAATATGCCAGACTATTCAGTGTGTATGTAGGCAAAGGGAAAATGAACCGTAACCAGAGAGGAGGATCCAATGTAGTACTGTCTGGCCAGTCAAAAGACCCCATAACTCTCTAGCGGTAGTATCTCAACGGGTGGCTGGTGCCCTGGCCAACCTACTACCTATAACAAAGGAACAAAGTTTTCGTAATTAGGGATATAATTTTCAATAATTGGACTGTCAATTGTCGGAATGTGATGAGTCATATATGACTTACAAATAGCTTTAATCTTTACAAGATGAACCGAAAACAAAACCTAAATAGCAGATGGACGGACAGCAATCCTTAATAGCCACAATTCATGACAATGCTATCAACAAAGTTATGAATGACTTCGCTCGATGTTTCTTTAACATAGGTGCCTGTTCCCTCAAGAGGTGTGTGGCCGGTTCCTAATCTTATGAATATGAATAATTAGAACAAAAATATTTAGTTTTATTCGCAGGTTTATTTTTTTCCTGTGAAAACAGTAATAGAGCATTTGTCGTAGAAGCAATTTTTCATTTAATACACAGCAGATCCTCTTTATATCAAAGCGTTTACGCGTTTTTTCTCTTTCATTTCAACACTTCAGGGGTGCAAGAATTTTATGCTGATTTGAAAAGAGAGCATGCATTAAAAAAAGGTTAAGAACCACTGATCGGTATGAGCGTTCATGAAATAAAATAAGACAGTGGTTCCTTACTGTTGTTACGATTCAATAAAAGAGAATATGCCGGGGGGTTTTCAGTGAAGTAACAAACCATTCATAACCAAACCGCGATTTGATTAAAAAAAAAAAAAAAAAAAAACCACGTGACCAAGGACCGCCTAAAAATCAACCAATATCACACGTGGTTTAGGTTTGCTTGTGTTTTTAGGTAGTTATTGAACATCTTTAGAACTTGGGATTTCCCCCTAAAAGAAATGCAAATCCAGCGCAAGCTTGCAAAGTAGTTATCGGTTTTGTGTGATCCTTGGACACATCCAAATAACATAAAAAAAAGTGTGTCCTTATCTAACTAATGGATACAGGTAGGAGAGAGAGAGAGAGAGAGAGAGAGAGAGAGAGAGAGAGAGAGAGAGAGAGAGAGAGAGGAGAGAGAGAGAGAGAGAGAGAGAGAGAGCAGCTGCTAGGATAATGCAAACGAAGGCTTTATCATTCTGACTTACATTAATTGGAATAGTCAGTTCCCACAGTATTTAAGGATGTTCTATAGAGAAATATATTAAGGAATTAAAATATATCAGTGTGATTATACCTTTCGATCACTATTATCGAAAACGATTGATTTCTTATTGGAATAAGAGATAAGACCTCTTTATCTCTCTAATATATATATATATATATATATATATATATATATATATATATATATATATATATATATATATATATATATATATATATATATATCATTAATCATCGCATTTCTTTGAGTGCTATTGGTCACTTCACCAATCCTCACATTCGAACCATCAAACGATGTCTTGGTTGTATAAACGTCGGCCACCTTTCAGGGCAAGAAGGGCATGATCTCTCCAAGTCAGGTCTGGCGAGGCGACACCGCTTTTGTTGCTGGGTGTACAATGTAACGGTATTTTTTTTTTTTTTTCATTAAATGTAACCTCACTGTTAATAGAACCTGTTTAAGCCTTCCTTTTGATAAATTGTTATTTTGTGACCTATTTGTCCTGAAGCTGTTATATACAAACTCCCAATCTGTTGAAATAAAGTTATTTTCATTCACATCGACTCTCAGTTACAACTTAATGGTTCACTCTCACAATGATGACCATCACAATGACAAGCTCCCACACGCTTTCCCCCTCACTGCTGTGTCTTACTGTTTCATGATGCCACCCTCTAATCCTGACTCTCCTATCAACGCCACTCCCATGAAACTATCACCCTTCAATAGTACAGAAGCATTTGTCTGGTTTCAGCACACAGAGTTTCTTTTCTGCATCAAGGGTATGACTCACTGGAGCACCAAATCAGATTATGTTTTCGTGGCGATCCCTGAGTACACTTTCTCGGAAATCTCTGATTGGCTTTGCGAGGAAGGGAACACCCCAGTGGCGTAGGACACACTCAAATCATACTTACTGGAGCTTTACTCGCCATTACCAGCTCCCTGTATAGCCAAACTTTTCCAGCTATCTCAACAACTGTTGGGGGACGAAAAGGCTTTGCTCGTCTTCAGGGAAATGACCAGTATTGCTTGCCTGCAACCTGCTGCAGACGGCTCTCCTTTTGGTAAACACGGGTACTTGCTATTCTCTTTTGCCAGGGCCACTCTCCAGGACATGACTAGTCTGTCTAAGTCTGCCGATGTCCACCTGGTAGCTGCCAATGGATCAGTGATACCCACCCACGGTTACAAAAACCTCTCATTATCGTTTGGAAGTTTCTTGTTGCAGACTTCACATTGCCAATCTGCGGTGCAGATTTCCTCTAATATTATAGTTCACTAAGTATGATTAAAAATATCAGTGTTATATATTTCTCAAAATATCTGCTAAATCACTTTAAAAAATAACAGAATAATTCATAATTATAGTTAAAATGAAAGGGTGTAAATACTCAATGAATTTGACGTTTTAGCCACCATAGTAATTTATTTGATGAACTGAGCGTATCAATGATGTAGAACTAAACTGGCCTTTATATGTTGACTTCCAGACATCTGTCAAAATGGTTTGAGCTATCCAACGTCAACAGGAAACACCAACCACAACTTAGAGAGCTATAGTTGTGCAGGATTCCGCCAGATTTCCGGAAAAAAAGACATAATCAATCGTCTTAACATCAAGGATGTCTAAAATGATACAATGAAGGAGAAAGATTGAAAAGATATTCTTGATCTGGGAGACCATTCTGCACAACCGTAGAAGAAGACGAAGAGTTAACTAATTTTATTACTGAGCATCCATTTTCATAGTTATTTTCTGTTCTCAATGGTAAACGAGCTGTTGCTTGTCATTCTGGGAGTCGTTGCGTCGGGAAAATGTTTGCAAAAGATTGGTCGACATTATTCCGAGAAAGAAAGGCTAACCTAGGCTCACATCCTAAAGTCATCTCTCTCTCTCTCTCTCTCTCTCTCCATATATATATATATATATATATATATATATATATATATATATATATATATATATATATATATATATATATATATGTATATATATATATGTATAGAGTATATATATATATATATATATATATATATATATATATATATATATATATACATATATATATATATATATATATATATATATATATATATATATATATATATATATATATATATATATATATATATATATATATATTACAATAACAACTAATGCAGAAGCAATTTCTGGTCCACTGTAATACAAAGGCCTCAGACATGTCCACTCACTTCTGGTGTTTGGGCAGTTTTCATCACCACGGTGATTAGTGTTGGTGGAAGATTTCCATCTGAAAGCTCAGAATTAACCAAAGTAGTATGGATAGCCTGACTAGTACAGATTTGCTGATCATGGCAATATGCTAACTCTTTCACCTTTTCAGTGGTTTTAATTTTTTTTTTATCATCATAACGGCATTTTGCCAAGAATTGCAAGATAATCATTCTTTATGAGAGGGATGAAATCACAAGTAAAAGTAACTTTCTTTACTTAACAAAGAAAGGGACTTTTACTTCAATTTTCTTCCCTTCTAAAGAATGACTCAAATTCTTTATAAATTAGGAACATTTTGTTCCTTAAGTATATTTTGTTTATTGTGTTTATGACAAGGAACCATTGTCTAAAACATGAGTTCTGAGACCTTTACATAATAAATGAACCTCTAAAGGTTCGGAAATATCTACTGATACATAAAAGTAATTAGATTTCGAATTAGCTTTCAGTACATGATCAGATAGAAAAAGCTGTTTCATATTTTCTATACTTGCAGATCCCTCAAGCAGTTGTATACTTAGTAGACTGCGGGAAACGGCAAAATTGAAAATCTATTCAAAACTAGCACTGTAAACTTAAAAATTTATTTTTAGAAATTTCTTAATTTACAACGGAAATAGAGATATGAAGTATCCTAGATTCATTGTGTTTGACTTTTACCATAAGTTTAATTATTAATTACAGTATTTTGACTTTGCTGATGTACAGTAAGGATAACAGAAGATAACTGGCTAGTGTCAAAGCTGTATAGAGGAAGTCTTTATTGATAGAAGTGCTGAAAGTTCTGAATGATACTCTATATCCCTTCTTATCGAACACATTGTTTTAATATTTCATTTTTCGTGGCCCCTTTTTCGAGAGAGAGAGAGAGAGAGAGAGAGAGAGAGAGAGAGAGAGAGAGAGAGAGAGAGAGAGAGAGAGAGAGAGAGAGAGAGAGATGTAATCATACATGTTGAACTTTAAAAAAGAAAATTTAGTTTTCGACACATCCCCGCGTGTTCTGTTGACGTATTTATAAAGTCGACAATGTTGTGGATTCTGCCTTTCCTATAATCATCATGTTGCCTGTCAGAAGGAACAAGGTTATCGCGTATCCATCTGTGTGTGTGTGGTCAAGTCAAGTTATAAAGGAAGGCGTTCCTTCTGGACTTTTTTTTTTATCTATGTAAAAGATTTCTTTTTTTAAATTGGTGATATCTAATTGTGTTTGTTTGTTTATTCCGTAACTTTATTTAATCAGATTTCGGGTAGAGCTCTATTACTATTATCATTATCATTATTATTATTGATTACAAAAACTCTTAGGCATCATCAATTTGTTCTGAAAAGCTTTTTAAATTCAGATAATTACAAGGTTTCACAAGAGGAATCTTTGCTTCGCGGTAAAGACATCGTGTTTATTTCTAGAGAGAATTTACTTGACATTATTCAACTGTGGATGATCTCTTGGCGAATTATAGAACAATCATAATGAATATTTATTATGATTCGGCTGCTGGAATTACAATCTTAATGACTGATTATAGATGATTATTAATTATTTATAATATTCTGTTGCGTAAAGGATCTGTTCATCACTATCGGAGATAATATTTCGTTGAATCTAATAATATAGTTTCCCGAAAAAAACTATATGATATTACTTAATGATTAGTAATCGAAACCATTGTCTAAAATTGAACATGTAGGCTATATAATTGGAGTTTTCCTTGCTGGTTTTGCTCACCTATGAAAAGGTGCTTACTAATATCAGAAGCTTATCAGTTGTGCTATATATGCAATTGCAAGTCTAAGGCAGTTTTATATCTGATGTAATCCATTTCCTCGATACTCTCCTTTTGTTAGTGTACCAACCGTGTGTCACACGATCATACATAGTTCATTTTGTGTATATATTATGCTTGCATCTTCGCTCTTCCCTCGCACTAAAAAGAACCTGAATAAACATGCCTGTTTTTCTCACCGATTTCCTGTTGCCTTGAGCTTTTGTATATAAAGGAGTGTTCCATAATAAACTCTCTCAGTTGCTTTCATCCGGTCTTTGAGTCACAATTTTCTCTCGGCCCGTCACATTGGTGATCCCGGAAGTCGACTCGCTCCTCCCGCCTTCCACCCCCCCTCGCCCCTCCATTGTTGATACTATGGCGGACTCTACGGAAGTTGGCGCTGCAGCTGCCCAATTGAAACTTTCATTATTCACCAGCGTCGAGGCGTTTGCTTGGTTTCAGCGCGCAGAAGTCCAGTTTCACATCAAGGGCGTGACTCGCTCAACCACCAAAGCAGATTATGTTCTCGCGGCGATACCCGAGGACGCCTTCCCGGAAATATTCGACTGGCTTTGTGAACATGGAGACACCCCAATAGCGTATGACGCCCTCAAAACATACCTTCTACAGCAGTACTCGCCGTCGCCAGCCGCCCGTATAGCAAAGCTTTTTCAGCTCTCTCAACAACCGTTGGGGGCCCAAAGGGCTTCGCTCGCCCTCAGGGAAATGACCTGTATCGCTCGCCTGCAACCTGCCACAGACGGCTCTCCTCGTGAGGTGAACCTACTTCGTGCCCTTTGGATACGCCGTTTACCCCGAACCTGTATGCGCTGCCATACCCGATGTCGATAGTTTACCCATAAAGGACTTGATGACCAAAGCCGACGCCCTTATGGACAGCCACTTCAAGATCTCCATCAACGCCTCCACCCCTGACAAAGAGGACACCTATTCAATATCAACTGAAGCTGACGTGAATGCCGTAGGACATACACGCCTACACTGTGACGTGCCGAAGCGGTAACAAAGCCACCCAACACCCACCACTCGCTCGCGCCCCAATCAACGACTTCTACAGCCACTTACTACCTCCCATCCACCGCAGTTTTGCTACTACCACTTCAGATTCGAGGCAACCGCGAAGAAATGTGCCAAGGATTGTTAGTGGCCATAAAACGTGTAAGTAAGCCATCGCTCGTGGTGGCCTCCCGTGTTTCTAATCTTTTCTTTTTACATGGTCCAGGAACGGTCGTGCGATTTTTAGTAGACACGGGTGCTTGTCATTCTCTTTTGCCAAGGGAACTCTTCAGGACACGACGTAGTCTGTCTACGTCTGCCGACGTCCGCTTGGTAGCTGCCAATGGATCTGCGATACCCACCTACGGTTACGAGAACCTCACATTATCGTTCGGAAACGGTAAATTTAATTGGAAGTTTCTCGTTGCTGACGTCACAATGCCAATCCTCGGTGCGGATTTCCTCTCTCAATTCCACCTTCTGGTCGATGTTGCCCACCGACGATTGGTCAACGCAGACTCGTACTTGTCGACACCTCTTCAACCCGCCCCCTCCAACCTCGCTCTCCACATCAGTGCACCCACGGATGCCCACGCCCACCTCCTCACATCATACCTGGAAGTTTTCCGTCCAGAACTTCGCCAAACGCCCACGGCCCCTGCCAAGCACGGTATCTATCACCATATCAAAACGACGGGACCCCCAGTCTTCGCAAAATTCAGACGTCTGGCACCGGAACGATTGGCAGCCGCCAAACAGACGTTTGTCGAAATGGAGGAAATGGGCCTTTGCCAAAAGGCCTCCAGCCCATGGTTGTCACCCTTACACATCGTTCTGAAGAAAGATGGCTCCCTCCGTCCGTGCGGGGATTACAGGTGCCTGAACATGCAAACACAACTGGATCACTACCCCCTCCAAAACATCGCCGACGTGACCTCCTACCTGCACAAATCGAAGGTTTTCTCTATGCTCGACCTCCTGGAGGGGTATTATCAGGTGCCTATGAACCCAGAAGACATCCCCAAGACCGCCATCACCACTCCGTTTGGTACATACACCTTCAATTACTTCTGTTTTGGCCTTCGTAATGCTGGGGCCCACGTTTCAATGTCTCATGGATGGCATCTTAGGGGATCTCCCTTTCTGTGTATGTTATGTGGACGACATACTTGTGTTCTCCTCCACAAAAGAGGAACACCTCTGTCACCTGTGCATCGTGCTCGACAGCCTGCAACTAAACGGCCTTGTAGTCCGGTACGACAAGTGTACCTTTGGCGCCAACAAAGTGTCGTTCTTAGGGCACTGCATCACTCCTGAAGGAGTCCATCCCCTCCCTGAGAAGGTAGCAGGCGTTCAGGATTTCCCCGCGCCCTCGACCGTCAAAGCTCTGCAGGAATTCTTGGGCATGATCAACTATTATCACCGTTTTCTGCCAGCCATTGCCGCCACTCTTGCTCCCCTCTACACCTCCCTCAAGGGTAAGCCAAAGGACCTGAAGTGGGGTCCCCTTCAAGAAGCGGCCTTCTGCAATGCAAAGAAGGCCCTATCAACCGCTGTGGCTCTCACTTTTCCTATCCCACATGCCTCTCTCCTTCTCTCCACCGATGCCAGCAACGTCGCTATTGGTGCAGTACTCGAGCAGGTGGCCAACGGCTCGTCCCGCCCATTGGCCTTCTTCAGCAGAAAACTGTCCAAGGCAGAATCGGGTTATTCTACCTTCGATCGAGAATTGCTGGTGGTGCACTTGGCTGTCCGTCACTTTCGCCATTTCTTAGAAGGTATGCCCTTCGTCATTCGCACAGACCACATGCCTCTGGTGCACGCCTTTACTCGACAGTCTGACGCCTGGTCCGCCTGTCAACACCGACATCTCTCTGCCGTGCTGAATACAATTGCACCCTTCAATACGTCCCTGGGAAAATTAATCCCGTTGCCGATGCCCCGTCAAAAAAACACGTTGGCTGCCATTCAACTGGGATTGGATTACAACGCCCTGGCTGAAGCCCAACGACAGGATCCAGAGTATCAAGCATGTAAGACATCCTGCATGTCCCTCTGTTGGGAAGACTTCCCCCTCAAAGACTCCAACACCACCCTCCTTTGTGACGTCAGTACTGTTAGACCACGACCTTGGATTCCTGCTCCCATGTGCCGGCAGGTGTTTGATTTCATTCACGGCCTTTCAAATCCCTCGTGCCGTTCTACCGCACAGCTGCTGAAGACGAACTTCATTTGGCACGGCATTTCTAAGGATGCTTAGGATTGGGTCTGCGCCTGTACTTCTTGCCAAACTTCCAAAGTACATCCACACACGGATTCATGAGTGGGCACCTTTCCTCAACCTCAGCGTCATTTCGCACACATTCACGTTGAAGTTGTAGACCCCCTATCCACATCACAAGGACATCGTTACCTATTAACCTGATCGACCGCTCCACTCATTGGCCTGAAGCCATTCCCATGGAAACTGCAACGTCCACCTCATGTACAGTTGCCTAACTCTCAGGATGGATTACAAGATTTGGTATCCCTGAGCATATTACTTCTGACAGGGGTACCACTTTCACCTCTCAATTGTGGACATCATTAGCGAATCTCCTTGGCATCACTCTACATCAGACAACGGCCTACAACCCCGCTGCCAATGGAATGGTTGAACGTTTTCATCGCACCCTCAAAGCAGCTTTGATGTCCCGCTGCAAGAATTCCAACTGGTTTACTCAGCTTCCCTGGGTCCTCCTGGGACTAAGGACCACTCCTAAAGACGCCCTCGACGTCTCGGCAGCCGAAATGGTGTATGGCAACCCGTTGGTCGTCCCTGCCGAATTTTTTCCTTCTACAACCTCCTCCGATGATCTCCAGCGCATACGTCACGTCGTGGGAACACTTTCTCCATGCCGCCAGACTTACAAGCCCCCAGCGAAGCATAACATACCGACAGACTTGCACTCTGTAACGCACGTCTTCCTGCGCAACGACACTAGCAAGCCACCGCTAACGCCCCCTTACATGAGCCCTTTCCTTGTGATCCGACATAGTCCGAAAGCATTCTTACTAAACATTCGTGGCAAAGAAGATTGGGTCTCCATTGATCGTCTAAAACCTGCTTATCTCCTGCCAGATGACCCGCCTACAGTTCGCCTCTCTAGATCGGGGCGCCCTATTTAACATGTACAGTATATAAAGGAGTGTTCTATAATAAACTCACTCAGTTGCTTTCATTCTGCCTTTGAGTCATAACCTTCTCTCAGCCCGTCACATTAGGCTCAATAACAGCCTAACGCCCTAAGAATGAATGACAAATTACTCACGTGACGTTTAGTATGCTTTTTAATTCCAATGATTATTCCCTTTCATATTTGTTAATTAAACATTCTCTCTTTCTCTCTCTCTCTCCTCTCTCTCTCTCTCTCTCTCTCTCTCTCTCTCTCTCTCTCTCTCTCTCTGTTTTCCTTTAAATCTTATATATATATAAATATATATATATATATATATATATATATATATATATATATATATATATATATATATATATATATATATATATATATATATTATCATCATCATCAGTCGTTACTAGTCCATTGCAGAACAAAGGCTTTAGACATGTCCTTCCACTTGCGTCTGTTCATGATCTTTCTGTGCCAGTCCACGCCTGCAAACTCTCTTAGTTCGACAAACCATCGTCTTCTCTTCCTTCCCTGCTTCTTTTATAATACCTTGGGACCCATTATGTTATACTCAATGCCCATCTGTTGTCGGTTATTCTCCTTATATGTCCACACCATTTCCATTTCTTTTTCTGACCTGTATGAATATCCTCTACTTTAGTTTGCTCTTGTATCCATGGAGCTCTTCTTCTTACTTTTAGTGCTATTCCCATCCTTAGCCTATTATTTCCAAAGCTGTGAGTTGTAACTAGCTTATGTTTTAAGGCTTTAGTAAGGCTCCAATTTTCTGAAATATATATATAATATATATATACTGTATATATATATATATATATATATATATATATATATATATATATATATATATATATATTATATTTTATATATACATATATATATATTTACTGTATATATAAACAAATATATATATATATATATGTATATATATTGTATATATACATATATATATATATATATATATATATATATATATATATATATATATATATATATATATATACTGTATATATATAAATAAAAAAAAAAATATATATATATATATATGTATATATATATGCTTTATATATATATATATATATATATATATATATATATATATATATATATATATATACATATATATATATATATACATACATACATATATATATATATATATATATATATATATATATATATATATATATATATATATATATATATATATACATATATATACATATATATATATATATATATATATATATATATATATATATATATATATATATATATATGTATGTATATATATATATACATACATATTTATATATATATATATATATATATATATATATATATATATATATATATATATATATATATATATATATATATATATATATATACAGTGGAACATAAGTGCTAACTGTATTTCAGGATATACCTACAATGCAATTAACATTTATATTCTTACATGGTTGGGTGATTGACATTCCTTGCCTTTCATTTGAAGAGATTCAGATTCGATCTTAATGTCAGGTAGACATTTATCTATATTTGAACACGATATCCTGATGATTTTCATCACACACACAT
>NC_090731.1:117003209-117018209 GCF_036898095.1 Palaemon carinicauda | reverse complement strand
GAAATATCTTCATCAAGTTTGGGCAAGAATTGAGTCATCTTTGAAGCTAAAAGGGAGAACAATAGAAGTATTTCGGGAATATGTTCATACGTTCATCTCTTATTTACTACCACAGTATCGTTTTAGAAACCTTTCTCATCAGTGGTTGATGGTTGTCAGTCTGTGCTCTTGTGACTACAGATCTTAAGTCTGATTATTTTATTTACTTTTAAGTCTTCACACGATAAATCATGTTTAATTCCCCGTGTTTTAAGCCTAAAGATCATTCATAAATTAGCACAGAACCTACAAAATAGACGTTCATATATATATGATATTACTTTACAACTTGAAATACGAGAGATCTTGAATTTTCCCCTTGCAAATCTTTTTTTAAACTAATTCCATATCCATTACACTCATCTTCATGGAAATCATCCTTTACCACTATATTGATTACTGTATATTTAGATATAAACAGACCTGAGAACTACCTTCATTGTTAAAAAAGTTGACAAATTACCTTATATCTGCCTTCTCCGCTACATTTTTTTTTGGGGGGGGGGTAAGTATCCTATTCGTTTGGTTTTTACACAGCTCAGTTACTCAACCTCTTACATACATATGCATTAGTAGCCTCTATTATTATCATTATTATTATTGTCATCACTAGCCCAGCTACAACCCTAGTTGGAAAAGCAGGATGCTATAAGCACAAGGGTTCCAGCAGGGAAAATACCCCGGTGAGGAGAGGACTTAAGATAAACAAAATATCATGCTTAAATGTATCCTCAAGCAAGAGACCTCTTGGCCAAGTTCGTAGAAGACCATGGTATAGAGTCTATGGCACTAACCTAGGACTAGAGAACAATGGTTTGATTTTGGAGTGTCCTTCTACTATAGTCAATTCTTTTTAGTGAGGCAGTTTTGCACCGACTCGCAGGGGTGCCACTTTCGCTCGGAAAAGTTTCCTGATCGCTGATTGGTTGGGCAAGATAATTCTAACCAATCAGAGAGCAGGAAACTTTTCCGAGCTAAAAGGGCACCACTGCGAGTCAGTGCAAATGCGCCTCAATAAAAAAAAATTGAGTATAGATGATCTCCTTACCATATCTAAAGAGTCTCATTTATCCTTACTAAGTGGAATGTAGCCACCGAACAATTACAATAGCCAACAGTACGGCAGTGAAGAAGAGTTTTTCGGTTATCATGGCGTTGTTAGGTGTATGAGGAAAGAGAAGGGTATGTAAAGAATAGGCCAGACTATTCGGTATATGTATAAGCAAAGGGAAAATATGAGCCGTAACCAGAGAGGGATCCAATGTAGTACTATATGGCCAGTCAAAGGACCCAATAACTCTCTAGCGGTAGTATCTCAACGGGTAGCTGGTGTCTGGGTCAACCCACTACCTCTATTCTGAAGAGAAATAAATATATCCTACACGGGAATTTCAATTTTCAAAGAGAAACCCGCAAGTTTTTAGATACAAAATTACCAATACTGCGATATATTTATTCATAACGGCATGCACGGTGAGAAACTGAATATATATTTCTTATCTCGCGACAATTAATCTTGATTAAAGGCAACAAAGAATGCAGTCTTCAGACACAATAGTTATTTTTTTACTCAATATCTCCTGAGGTGTCTGTAACAAAGAATAAATGTGTAAAGCCTGCAGTGGAAATCCAAATAGAACCCATTATCTATTACTGCAATTGCGATCAGTATAAAACATTTCTGTGAAAAACTGAAATAAACTTATGTGCGTTTACATTCTCTTCAACCATTTGGTTTCAGACTTTCCATCGCCCCACTTCTCCATAAAAAAGTCTAGAAATATGAATAGAAGCGGCATGATTTTCGTGTATTGCTCCAAGGCGTCTTGCGACTAAATATTCATGTCAAGGTAACGCGATTTATTTTATCCTTTTGTGTTGCATAGGCTTATTCTTACATTGGCTAAATGTAAATAAAACCAGGATTATAATATTTCTAAGATTATTTTAAGAAACTAAAAACCTATCTTGTAACAAAAGACGAGCAAAATTTAATTTCCTATCATTATATCATAACCTTAAATGTATTCAATCTATTTCCAAGAATTATACATAAGGGTTAAAGCCGCGTCTGAGCACCTGGATATGCAGATGATGCATCGTAATCTCTTTGCATTCCATTAATGCAAATGAGCGGCCGGATCAATGTGTCAGTATAGGATGATTGGCCCTCCACTGTTACCTAAATAACACGTCGAAGCCTCCCAGGTGGTATGGAGAACCGCCCGGGTCACTCAAGAAGCGATTTGTATGAAGGGGGGAATCGCAAACGGGTGTCGGTAGAGAATTTTATGTTCGCATTTCTCATGTTGATGATTATGAGGCTTCATGGAAAATACCTTTGCTGAGAGGAGACTTCTGTAGCCGACAATAAAATGATTGTTAGCGATTGTTAGATGTCAGGGAAGTAATCTGGCAAAGATAGGTAAGATAAATCATATGCCTCATTGGACAGATGCTTAAAGGCGATTTCTAGAAATGATCATCTTTGGCTAACGACCTTACAAGCGAGAAAAGGGTCCTTGGAAGTTATTCCAAGTAGGTGATAACAACTCTCTCTCTCTCTCTCTCTCTCTCTCTCTCTCTCTCTCTCTCTCTCTCTCTCTCTGCTTTTTTGTGTGGAAAATTAACGTTATTTCCTTCTATCCCTCCCCATATGATCCTGGGTAGCAGGTAATTCATGAAAATTTTATTGTTGTTGTCAACCCAAGTAAGTATATGGCATCGTTTTGGTTTTAATGTTAATCCTTAAGCATTTTATTTTGGTTCATACCATTAAAAGCCTATTTTTGGACGAAAAGAAAAGCTCCAAAAATTCAGATTTTAAGCTGGGTCCATCGAGTCATCTGCCACATCGAAAGTACAGTATTTGATATAATCTTCAATTGACATCCACCAGCAATATCCTGTAGAGAGAGAGAGAGAGAGAGAGAGAGAGAGAGAGAGAGAGAGAGAGAGAGAGAGAGAGAGAGAAAGCTCTAAAAGTAAGTATTTATGTTTACAACTGGAATGAAAAGATGTAGAAAGCTACTGGTAGACGAAGCGATTTTTCACCTGATTACGTCACCACCAGGTCACGTGTTCACAGGATACGAATCTGTTATTTAATCAGCACATGACGTGAATGATACTTGCTCTTGGTATCGAAGTTATAATAATAAATTATTAAGAAGGGGGACCAACACAAGTGACTCATCGCCGCCAAGCTAAGAAATGATAGCAAAAAATGCCATCGTTTAAAGAGGTCTCTAATGAATCTGAACTGACCTTATCTACATCACGTTGCCAATCACTTTCTTATGGTTGATGGACTGCCATAAGAAAAATGGATCTTATAATTTTGCGTTTCTGCTTTATGCGGAAGGATATTGCAGAAAGGATGAATGGGATTTATTGCTCACTAAATACTTCATTTTCGAGAACAATAAAGACTAATTATTTTCTCTGTGGAGTTGAGTTATTATTATTATTATTATTATTATTATTATTATTATTATTATTATTGATCCCACACATTCCGTGTTGGGTCGAGTTAGCAAATCCTAGCTATGTTCTCTTTATGATATTTTCAACACAATCCTTTAATCTTATATCAACATTAACAGAAGAAAAACTTTCATTCCAACTGCATTGAGCTGTCTATTACTGTTGATCTAGAATCATTGTCTGTGCTTTGCCAACACATCCATTGTCTGGCCCCCTTAATGAACCACTTTGAATGTCTGATGCATGACTAAGGTAGGTGGAGTTCTGTCCCTTAACTAAGCAAAGAGGATTCTTACCCTATATGGACACTGAATCAGGTTCTCAATTTTTTACCCGCCGTGCAAGTCGACCATCTATCGCATTTGCTCTTACCTTCTTCAAAGCCGCCACCCACAGACCTCTTTAGTTATTTTCCAACCCCTCGTCAGACTTGAGAACCATCAGAGGGTTGCCAGTTCCATCTTTAAAACGGACATGGCGATGCTTATGGAAGACTGCAAATACTGTTGGTGTCTAATAGTCTGTACTTTTTTTTTAAGTTTTGGGAAACACTGTCTTCATATTGACAAAAAATCCATGAAAATATATTTCAGCTCAAGTGTATTAAGTATTTCTGCATTTCACTGCATTACTGCTTCATTACTTTTTTCTTGACTCCAGGAACATGGTTATACACTCGGGTTTTATCCCCTTTCCCTAAAAGTTCAGGATACGGACACGCCTACAGTCTATCACGCGAGAAACAAAAGGTTTTAGGGAAGATTTTCTACTACGTGTACTCAAAGTCTAGATATTTTACAGATAATTCCATTAATCTGTGTAATTAAGATAAGACAGGCTGTGAAAAAATGCATCACTTATTAGCCTGAATCCATAGACTTTTCATTCTGTACATGGTGATAATTCCCTTACATGAACAAATGTTATTTTACCTGCTGAAGTTTTGAAAAATAACCTGACAATCTTTTATTTAAGGACAAAGACCAAAGACCTAACTCCTGGACTCCGATCTTACTTTATTTGTCTGTAGGGCCTTCAATCAGTTTTATTTGAATTTTCAAATGTTCATTCTTAAGTAGTTTTACTCAACATTCAATTTACTAGTTTACTCAAAGTAATAGCCAATGTGGCTAAGTTTAATCTTTGGCGCTGAGAAGATATTGCACATTTCAGATTTCTACATACCTCTGTCTATGCTTTCGGAATGCCAAACAAGCCTTAATCTTTCACTTAATTCAAAGGGATGAACAGATAAATGAAATAAATGTCAAAGTTTACGGGTCCTCAGGTTAATGCAATGCGACATTTGTCGCAATTATAAGTAAAGCAGACAACTATTTGCTTGATTGTACAGAATCTGTTATGTTCAAACAAAGAGAGGGAGGGAGAGAGTCCATAAATACCGATTGTGCATAAGTATTTTACTGTTTAGGTAAGTACAATTTTTATAATCTTTATTCATAAAATTTTTTTTCATATAATATATATATATATTTCTTATATATATATATATATATATATATATATATATATATATATATATATATATGTATGTATATATATGTATATATATATATATATATATATATATATATATATATATATATATATATATATATATATATATACATATACACACACACACACATATATATATATATATATATATATATATATATATATATATATATATATATATATATATATATATATATATATAAAAGAAACAAAGACTAAAAATAATGCAAGCATTACGGGGTTAACACTGAATCGTAAACCTTGTATTTCCCGGGGGATAAATTGGTAGATGGGTTAGAGTAAGTGGCTTTGAACTTCAAGCCATGAAGCAAAACCTCCTTTGGCATGGAATACCGTAGGGCAATATAAAAACTTCCGTCCAAAGATACAAGTTACATCACATTCCGTATTGTAAATACACGCATTCTTTTTTTTTTTCAAAATGGCCTCCGGAAACATGTCAAGTTCTATATCTCAGCTTCTTTTGGGACTACATGCACAAAATTGGTATCAAAATATATTTTTGTTTTTGTCAGAGAATTAAATTAAAGGGTTTTCAATACTCTAAACACAATATTTGTCCCCTTACAGTAGAGCTAGAGTTGAAAATAATAAATCATCAACAATTAAAACACCACTATGGTACCATAAATATTTTTCAAACCTATATGAATGCCTGTTATGTATCACATTATCTTGCAATGATACGCATACAGTTTCATTTATCCTTACAGAATACAATGTAGAAGTTTCTTTGAATGATGGCAAATAAAACAAAATTGTTATTATTGACACTCGTGACTTGAATAGACTGTATGATTTTTATGTCAATCTGAAATCAATGAAAAAACTTTAGATCCCAATTCATCTATTAAACTGAAAAACAATCTTGATAAACAAAATGCATGTTTCAAAGAAATTGTAGATAACATCCAATTGGTGACAGTATCAGGTGGGTTGCCTGATTTTGTAGTTGTGAATGACATTAGTGGTGGTAGTAGCAGTGCTAGTGATGGCAGTGGTGGTCACTCATAACATGTAGTACAACTGATGATGTCCAATAGAGTAGTATAGCACAAAAGTTGCAGAAATGGTATTTATAACCAAAACGTGGAAAGAGCAATAAGAGTACAAATGATCTGTCATGCCAGTATAAACATGATCTACCACACAGTCGTCACGTTCACGCTCAACATCTACCATGCAAGTTTCTTCTGTAAGAGAATATGGTCAGGTAGTAGGTGACAACCATTTATTGGCCTAAGTAGTTGCCAATGACTTGGTCCCAATTAATGCAGTATGTTAGCGAACAAAAACTGTTGGCTGTGACGTTACAGAAAGAAATGCAACACAAGTAATCCAAGGATATGTTATGAATAAGTTACTGCACTTAGTAGAAGAATATCATTGCTCAGGAAAGTCACTACCTATTGCTAACTTGACAAGACTGTGATAAACGTATCACTAGTTTCGGCTTCCCAGACATCACATACTACACCACACGGCTATGTAAGGATAGAACATCTGATTTCTGATATTAAACCTATGCAAATGTAGAGAAGATAGTCCCTTGTGTTTGATGACGACTTAAGCAGAGCAGCTGTTGACATGAAAGCCAACACTACAAATGTCTCACTTATTCATAAAGCAGCCAAAATATTCAGGCGTGAATATTTCCCCATTAAACAGGTTTTTGCTGGATCCTTCCCTATATGTGAAACTGATTTAATGCCCCCATGATGAAATCGTTCCCGCATGTGCTCCTTGACGGATTGGGCATTGATCAGCCTTCTCATAGACTTGAGGAATCGCAAGTTGCAATATCTATTAGGCAGTAAATAATCTTTAACTCTGTAAGACACAGGTCCAAGAAGCCTGACAGTGTTTCTCATGACATAAAAGAGACAGAAACACCAGCATCACTATATCGGGCAATAACATTGCACCTTCAAACTGGAAGTGCATCTCTGGTTGATTTCATACATCAATATGAGCTATGTATATGGTATGACATCTTAAAGGTCTTCAGTACAGACATAAGAAATTTAATGATTAGTCCTTGGGAATATATTGATGTGGTCCAACCTCAAGCTGTTAAGGGTGTGCTCACAACTGGTGGGTTTGACAACATTGATCACAACCCTTCATCAACCACAGCAACTACATCCCTCCATGGAACATGCATTAGTATTCAGCAATATTTCCAGTCATAATGTCCAAAATTCAGAAAATTCTATAGATATTCCAAATCGTGTTGCCATGGAGCAAAACATGTGAAACTATTCCCACTATGCTACACAACCATGGACCTAGATGTTTCACTGCCCAATGATGAGAGCATGTATGTTCCGCCCTTTGCACCAATAGCTATTTTCATCCAATTGCTGTCTCTCAGTAATACCATTGAAGAAGGCTAACAGTGGCTGGGGCGAGCCCAAAACCTTCTAGCAAAAGAGAATCTTGTGACAAAAGAATGGATTTCATAGGTTGCACATTATACCAATACCACAGTACCTACTCCATTTCCTTCAGATAAATCATACATGTTACTGTTTTTCACAAATCTTCCACGAGTCCTACTATGACTTGGCATGTAATGAAAGTCCTTCTCTAAGCAATCCGTTACTTGAATCCCGGCCAAACACCAGCTATGGTAGCTGATCAAATACATTTTAGCTGGCCAAGAAACTTCAGTGGAAGTTTGTCCAATCACAGTTTGGAGATGACTCCTTGATAACAGTGGGACTAATGCATACATAGATGATGTGGGGTGTGTCTGGGAACTGTGTATATGGCAGTGGATGGACTACAGTTCTTACCAACAGTTGCATCTTAACAAGTGTTCACCACATTTGCAGAATGCAATACATGCATCAGGCGTCTGATACTCCTCCTTTTGTTTTCTCAAGGAAGGCATATGATCTGACCCGTATGTTAAGCAGGCAACAAATGATAATAATGAGCCAAGAAAAATCATTCATGTGCCTTTTGATGATTGGGTCAAACAGCTATCTATAAATAAACTTCGAGCAGTGTTGGGAGCTCGCTCTCCTCATACTTCAAGTAAAACATGTTTAAGCCAAATATTTCATTCTCTCCTTGGATTAGTCTATTTTAAAAAGCTAGGAGTAAAGTTTCTCTGGATATGTTTAATACTTTGTATAAATAACTTAGCTCTGTCATTTTGTTTCTAGTTTGTCATATCCGGTCACTCAGCAGACTTTTATCTCTACATGGAGACGTTAGAATTATTGATTCAATGGGTTTTGTACCTGAATAATGCTCGTTATGCCAGGAACCTGCCAATCCAATTACCAGAAATTGTTATTTGCAAATAAAGCACGGGCTGCAAGGCACCTTGTAAATGCTGCTTGCAGATACAGCCCTGTATGTCTCTTTGTGGCTGTAAAGGTTCATACTCCTGGAGTGGGGATAGTACCTGGACACAACATTTGTTTCCAGTATTTGCCCCAGGCTATTAATAAAGCCTTATGAATCTTAATGCACTGAGGGCATTTGCACTAATACACTGTACTTTCATTTGAATGATCATTATAAAAACCATTTGAAAAGTTCAAAGTTTTAATTTTCTATTCTTTATATACCTATATTTCAAATCTACTTGTCTGCATGGACAGGCCTGTGTAAAAGTAGTATATATGATTACTAGCAAGCATTAGTGTTTATTTTTAGCTTAACATACCCTTTTATTGAATTCCTTGACCCCCAAAAATATATACCTTGATAACAATTTCATCATGATAGTCACGAAAGATGCTGAGATATGAAACATTTTATGTTTCCAGCAGCCATTTTGAAAAATGTGTATATTTAAAAAAACGAATGGCAATCTAACTTATGTCTTTGAATAAATATTTTTTCTATGACCCAAAGTACTTCCATGCCAAAAGGCCCATCTTTCCCATTCACTATATTGGAGGAATGAAATCGCTCTCAAGAGTCTTCAAGACCAGTGAAATTTGTGATGGCATTATAAGCATTGACAACATTTGTTTGGGAAGTTTGAATAAAATAAGAAATCTGTATTTATTGAACTTGTGAATAGAAAAAGCCTATGTTGAAAAGAACCTCGTTGCTTATGCAGATGATGCTACTTTCTTTGCATAAAGAGAGTATAGATCTAAGATTGCTAAATCCCTTAATAGAAATCTAGTTGAAATCAGTGCATGGCGCAAATTATGCGGCATGAAGTTGGACCATAACATAGCTCAAAGTATGATTGTAAGTAGGTCGAGGATAGTGGGTCAACATCCAGATCTTTGCGTTGACAATGTCTCATTAACTATATACAACTCATTTGAAATTCTAGGTGTGACTCTTGATTCAAAATTTACTTTTGAGAGACTCACTCGCTGCTTCTTCTCCAGTTGTACAAAACATGACTTATGGAGACAGTATTTTAAGAATTTTGGTGATTACTTTATCATGAAGAAACATTTTAATTCTTTCATTCTACCTTGTTTTGAGTATACTTATTGTTCCCCTGCCTGGTTGTGAGCTGTTAAGTCTCCTCTTAAGTTGCTAGACAGAAACTTGCAGTTTATTAAATTCCTTATTCCTGACCTGGATATTAATCTCTGGCAACATAGTTTAATTAGGTCTTTATGTATAAGGCGCTAGGTTTTTCATGATTCAAACCATTGATATCTTCCTAGACTGTACCGTTTATTCTTAATGTAATGCTAAATATGTAATTAATTCTAGCAGTCATGGCTTCTCTATCATAAGGCACAATACTACACATTAATGTATAAGTTTTATTCCAATTGTGACCAAATTGTGAGATGATCTTTCTAATCTGGCAGTTGAATTTGGGGAACTTTAGAAGCTCATACATTTTATTAATACCTTTCTGTTGAAAACGTTGATAATGTCTCATTTTATAGTTTATATATGATTGTTCTAGTTTAACGTTGTTACTGATCTTTAAAACATCTTAGATATCTTATTCTTTGCTTATATATAGTTAATTTTCTATTACGTTATTTCTTTTCATTATTGGGATGCCTTATTAGCTTGAGCCTTCGAACTTAAAGCATTCTGCTTTTCCAACCGGGATTGTAGCTTGAATAATAATAATAATAATAATAATAATAATAGTAATAATAATAATGATAATAATAATAATAATAATAATAATATAACTGAAAGTTATGTAACGAGGAGATTGATGAGGATTATGATGCCGTCAGAAGATTCTTTTATGAAAATGAAGCTCATAACAATTCGTTATAAGAAGAGGGATTTGTTTGTTGTAAAACAGACACCTAGAAAAGAGAATCTTATTAACATGATAAACTGTATATTATGTATTAACATAATCTTTGCTTTTATTTTCGTCAGCCTTGTTACTGCATTTTTGTTGTATGTAAAGTTATTATAAGATTTAATCTATAAGGCTTTAGTTGTAAATTTAATTTTTTTCTTTTGAAGTGCTGTTTTAACCTCCTCCCCACTTGTTTAAAGTTTTATAAGAGTCTAGTTTAACACTTGTTTCTTTTCTGTGTTTTTCGAGTCCTTGGTGAGGAGAGCCACCTGTGTTTACCTGTGAGGAACTCGATTGCTAAAACACACAGTTCGAGCTCAAGGTTACCAGGACCTACTTCAGCAGCTGGCTTTTCCGAGGATTGCAACACCAACGTTCGATGGCTTTTAGCAGGTGTATTTCTGCCACCTGGGGTGACTTGCATTTCCTGTGTATTCTCTTCTGTGGTCCGCAGCGCCGACGCTGGAATCCCGGCTTTCAAGGTGGACCCACAAGAGTCACCACCGTCGACACATCCTCGCCATAGTCAGCTGCGGGAGCCTTGGAGCTCGTGGTGTCATGTAGGGAGGCGGTTGCCAGGTAGGAGAGATTATTTACCTTTTTTTTTTGTTTGGGACTGCATTTCCCTCCCTTTGATGAGGAGTCCTGCAGAGCTGCATTCCCTATGGTAACAGAGTGAATTGGAGTCGCTTCTTTGTTTGGAGCGGTTGGTGGTTACATCCAACCTCAAAGAGTGTGAGAATATTTATATATTTAGTGTTTTGTTTAGTTTTTAAGTTATTTGACTCTCTCTAGTTAAGAGTGTGTTGTTTCCCGTCGGGGAATTTTGTTAATTACCAATTGTGTGTGGTTAATTATCTGAATGCTTGACTCTCTCGTTGAGAGTGTGGTGTTTCCCATTGGGGAGTTTTGTCATTGATTAAGTGTTAATTGTTAATTGTTATTTAGGTGTTAGATGTTAATAGTTAGTGTTAAGTTGTTAGTCAAAGTTGTCAGGTAGTTACAAATTTTTGTTTTGTTTTAGTATTGCCTTTCTCCCCTGAATTTTTTCTTTGTTTTACAAGATGGAGGGATTTGTTTTTGATCCAGCTGAGTTTTTTGGGTCAGCTGATTGCCTTAAGTATTTGACCCTGCTAAGTAAGAAACAATTAGTAGAGTGTGCAGAGATATTGGTATTAGTTAGGGCTAAAATAAAACAGGAGTTAGCTAAAGCTGAACATTCAGGGAGTGAGAGTGAGGTAATAGGTGATAGTGAGGAGAGTTTGAGTGAGGGTTTCGAAGAGGACAAAGTAAGTATGAGGGCTGGCCTAACTTTGTTTGAGGATCATCCTGTCATAGGTACCATTTACGAGGGTCCAGCAAATTTTCCCCATGTTCCGGGTAATGTGTCCTCTAATCCGTTTTTGGTCCCCCCTGATTCTGTACCCTTAAAATCTCAGGCCCCTGTTAATGTATTGGATGACTCCAAGGAGGAGAAGGAATATAACCTTATTTGCAAACGTATAGAGTTGCAAAAAAAATTGAGTTTGAGGAGAACGAGCGGATAAGGCGTCATGAGTTGGAGATGGCGAAATTAAATATAGAGATGGCTAGGTTGCAGGGGGCCAATTTGATAAGTTCCCCTAAAAACACCTTCCAAGATCGGTTTAATATAGGTGCTGCATTAAAATTGGTGCCGGTGTTTGATGAAAAGGATGTCCCTGAGTTCTTCAAGGCATTTGAGCGTGTGGCCTCCTGATTGTCTTGGTCCGCAGAAATGTGGACCATGTTAATACAGTGTAGGTTAGTGGGCAAGGCAATGTGGGTGTATAATGTCTTTGAGGAAGGAGTAGCTCGGGATTACCAGAAGGTAAAAGCCTTAATTTTAAAATCTTATGACTTGGTCCTACTGCCTCCGGTTTTGCAACTATACGAAACACCCTGCGCAGTCTTTCGTGGAGTTTGCGCGCGTCAAGGAGGTAAAGTTCGACGACTGGCATAAAAGTCGTCAGATAGTCACTTTTGCTGCGTTACATGAACTGTTGCTCCTTGAGGAGTTTAAGAAGGGAGTTGAGAGTTCACGTGGAGGAGGTAAAAAGCGTGAAATTGATGAAATTGAGTAGTGCCGCTCAGTTAGCGGATGAATTTGTATTGACTCACCGGTCAGGTAGCGGTAGTTTTAATTATAAGACTTTAAATAATCAAACATCTTGCTCCCTTAATAGTGGTAAGAGAGGGGTAACCTCGTCGACTCCCCATATCCCCAAGAATGGTAACATTAATTATAATTCTTTTTCAGGTGATAGGGATATGGGTAGAGTCCCAGGAGGTCCTCCTCCCCCGAAAAGTTTTGCTAATAAAGACTTCCCAGGCGGGGGGGGGGGGGGATAACAGGTATAATGGGAATAGAAGCTCAGGCCGTAAAGGAAGCTGTTTTTGGTGCAACAAGCCCGGGCATTTCCAAAACCAGTGTAATGTTCATAGGATGTACCTACAGAGCAATAATCAAAGTCCGGTAGCCTTGATTAATGATAAGTCAGCGGTTAGTAGCAGTAGTCCTGTAGACAGACCTGTAGTAAATAGTAGTTTAGTAAATAGTAATAAGCCTAATGTTCCTAATCCCCAATCATGACTCAAGTACGACAAATATGTGTGGCCTGGAAAGTTGATTTTTGACTCTCGTGTTGTCCAGGTGAAGTTTTTTAGGGATACTGGTTCTGCCAGGTCATTAGTCCTGAAGAGGGCTCTTAAAGGTATAGAAGAATATACTGGAAATTTTGTATTGTTGGGAGATTTTCCGGATTCAGTTTTGTCCTTTCCTTTGGTTAATGTCCGCATGTCTTTTCCAAGATATGATCGCGTCACTGAGTTGGCTGTGGTGGATAGTCTACCTATTCCGGGTATTGATGGTATCCTGGGAAATGATATGCTGGATAGCGAAGGACGGGAGCTGTTCCCTATATTATCAGTAAATGCTTAGTCCTGTGGCTGTAATGACTCGGTCCGCAGCAAAAGCTGCTAATTTACTTGTATGTGGAGAGCGATGATGACTTAATGTTAAGTAGTGTAGAGTTAGATGTTTTAAGGCCCGGGCCAGTAGAGAATAGTTGCAATGAAGTAGTTAATATGAGACTTGATTGGGACAGAGCTGCTTTTATTAAAGCTCAAAATGATGAATTCAATTTTGATTTGGGCGATGTTGAGGATCTGACTAAACCTAGGTTTGGAGTTGTAAAGGGTTTTGTTATATAGGTTTAGTCGTCCCTCATCTGATAATTTGAATAAAACTGGTCGGGTGGAACAGATTGTGGTACCTTCTCAATTCAGAAGTTCTATTTTGGAGTTGGCTCATACTAATTTTTTTTTTCAGGTCATTTGGGTGTGTTAAAAACTTTTCATAGCTTGGCTAGGTATTTTTGGTGTCCTGGAATTAAATTTAGTGTGAAGCAGTTTATCAGAGAATGTGAGACTTGTCTGGTTATGGGTAAACCAAATCAGGGGTTCCCTAAAGCCCCGTTGCATCCCATACCTGCTATAGGTGATCCTTTTTCTGAGTTAGTAATTGATGTGGTAGGTCCCTTACCCAAAACTGAAACAGATTACATATATTTACTAACTATCATGGATAGAGCCTCTCGCTTTCCTGAAGCTATACCTATGATGCATATCACTTCCAAAGTTGTCTTTGAAAAATTAATGGATTTCTTTTCCAGGTATGGTCTCCCTCGTGTAATTCAGACCGACTGCGGGATAAATTTCAAGAGTAAGGTATTTAGGGGTAAGTTTGCTGAACTGGCCATTCACCACGTTACCAGCGTACCTTATCACCCGGAGAGTCGAGTAGTGGTGGAAAGGTTCCACCAAACCCTCAAGTCAGTCCTGAAGAAACATTGTTATGATCATGATAGTGACTGGGACAAAGCCCTTCCTTTTGCCCTCTTTGCTATCAGGAATCACCCTAACTCTTCCACTGGTGTAGCTCCTTTCGAGTTGGTATTTGGGCACAAGGTTCGTGGAAAATTGGAAATTGTTTTTGAAATGCTCAAATCCAACCAGAAGGAGGAAATAAATGTAAAAAGGTTTGTGGAAGACTTGAAGGGAAGAATGGTTATTGGCTGGAAGTTTGCCAGGGAAAATTTGGAATGGTCCCAGTCAGTAATGAAGAAAAACTTTGACAAAAAGGTAAAGGTACATTCATTTGAACCTGGGGAGTTGATTTTTGTGCCGAGTATGGACCCGGATAGTTTTCTCGAACCAAGATATAAGGGCCCTTGGAAGGTTTTAAGGAAACTGTCAGAGGTTAACTATGAAATTGAAGCTCCCGGTTCAAGCCGTAAATGTAGAATATTTCATGTTAATCGTCTGAAACCTTATATTGGTAAGCTAGGTGATCCATTAGCGATAGTGTCCGAGCCTGTGTCAGTGGTATTGGATGTGTCTCCCGAGGACTCTGACGAGTTAGGGTGTCACTTTCCTTTGGATGCATTGGGTGAAAATATGCAAAATTTGGAGATGTTAAAAGTAGGTTAGATCATTTAGATGTTAACAAACGGGAAGATGTACTTAATTTAATTTATTCCTTTTCAGATGTTTTTCAGGATGCTCCAAGTAGGACAAATATTTTAAGTTTTCTCAAGTGTTTTCGTTTCCAATAACCAATTTTTATGCCTGATATTTTGATAATCACTGAC
>NC_090731.1:116995583-117002709 GCF_036898095.1 Palaemon carinicauda | reverse complement strand
CCTCTCTTATAGTGAAATAAGAACTTGCACCACAGCCCGACAAGGGTCGTAACATATTTGGCGACCGTGACAGGATCCGAACCTGCAATCTCCGGATCCGAAGTCCGATGCCTTATCCGTTCAGGATGCTCCATGTTGGACATATATTTTAAGTCATGAAGTTGATGTAGGTGATGCTTCCCCTGTGAAGCAGAGTCCTTACCGGCTGAACCCAGTAAAATGGGATTTGGTGAGTAAGGAGATAGAGTATATGTTGAAACATAACCTTATTCAACCATCTGTAAGTCCCTGGAGCTCTCCTATTGGACTAGTAAAGAAAGCAGATGATATGTTTTCCGCATGTGTGTGGACTACCCTAAAGTGAACGCCAATACGAAAAATTATTCTTTTCCCCTCCCTGGTATTGATGATTGTCTGAATCAGATTAGTTCTGCCAAATACATTTCTAAGTTGGATCTTTTAAAGTGTTATCAGAAGGTTCCATTGTCCAACCGAGCTCGTGAAATATCCGCATTTGTTACTCCGTTTGGCCTATACGAATGTAAGGTTATGCCTTTTGGAATGAAAACTGCTGAATGTACTTTTCAAAGGCTCATGAATAAGGTAATTTGTGGTTTGGAAGGAGTGGAAATTTATATTGATGACTTGGTAGTATATAGTAATGACTGGGATACCCATATGTTAAGGTTACGTAAGGTTTTTGAAGCCCTTGGGTCTGCAGGGTTTGTTATTAATTTGGCTAGGTGTGAATTGGGTCAGGCCAAGTTTTTTTTTTTTTGGGGGGGGGGGGTGTAGAGGGCTCTGGATAGTTGTGGTACCTTTGATGTTTACCAGCTGCACTCTATCATCTAATGGGAGAGTCGGTGGCATCACTGGACCTCATCCATCTCCTAAATCTCTCACGTGCTGGCTCCAAGCGCCACAACCTAGAACACCGTCTCAGCTGGCGGACTAAACCACGTGAGGGGGTGGTGTTAACACAGCATCACTGGGCGAAAGACCTTGTTCCAAAGGCACCGGCCAGGGCGAAGAATTCCTAGACGAATGACAACGGCCACGTGTTCGAGGTCAAAGCGAGCCCCCGGGTAATGGAGGAAGTCGGCTGTGACCCGGCCTGGAGAGGGATGGGCGCCGCCAGGCTTCATCAGCTCAAGACACACTGCATGATGGACACAACAAAAAAGGATACCATGCTGGCTCGGTTGTCGCCCGGGTCAACAAGGACCGCGCCATCCGTTGCACACCAGGGCGGACGTGACAAATGTACTACTGGTGCAACATCCCCTCTGAAGATCCGAGGAAGAGATAACGTTGCAATAGCAACATGGAACGTGAGAACCCTTGCCCAGACAGGGAAACTACAGGAACTAACACACGAACTGGAGAAATACACCTGGCATGTTGTGGGACTCTGTGAGGTTAGGTGGAAGAACCATGGGTAACATCTTACCGAGGAAGGTCATGTACTTTACTACAGCGGAGAGATGGACAAACATACCAATGGCGTAGGTTTTCTTGTCAACAAGAACGTCAAGAACTCTGTACTAGGTTGCCGCCCAGTTTCCAGCAGGGCCATTTCCATCTGCCTAAGAGCAGCACCATTTAACATCACAATAGTACAGGCCCATGCACCAGCAACAGACCACGACGATGATGCTGTGGAGGCATTCTACAGTCAACTCCAAGAAACCATCGACAAAATGGACAAAAAGGAATACTTATCATCCAGGGAGATTGGAATGCGAAAGTGGGCAAAGACGCACTGAAGGATTGGAAGGAATTCTGCGGCCCCTCGTGCAATGACGTGTCCAATGAGAGAGGACTACGACTACTAGAGTTTGCCAGCTACAACAATGCAGTGCTTGCAAATACACTCGGGGAGCATAAGGCATCACGACGCTGGACATGGCATGCACCAGATCGACTACATTCTTGTACAAAATTGGTTCAGATCGGGGATAAAAAGAGCTACGACAAGAACTTTCCCTGGTGCAGATGTCGGTAGCGACCATGATCTGGTGTTTGTGAACTTCAAACTCAGGTTGAAGACCCTCAAGAAGCCCAAGAACACCAGGATGAAATTCAACCTGGACAGGTTGAGGGACCCCAACGTCGCAGAGTCCTTTAAGGCAACAGTTGGAGGGAAGTTTGCCCCACTGTTAACCCTTGAGGAAGACCACAGCGCGGAAACACTGACAGCTCAATTCAACAAAGTCATGATAGAGTTTGCAAACGAAACGCTTGGAAACGTTCGCAGGGAAACACAGCGATGGGTCACAGATGAAATCATGGATATGTGCGACAAAATAAGAGAACTGAAAAAGGACAAGACCACACCCACCGGAGCAACAGAGTACAGAGAAATCAACCACAAGATAAGAAAAAGCATGAACCAAGCCAAAGAAGATTGGATTGGAAAACAGTGTGCAGAAATTGAGGAAAAGCTGGAGAAGAACAACAGTATGCGAGCGTTCCAAATCGTGAAAGATCTAACAAAACCAAAGCAAGCACGAGTCGGTACCATCCAAAACAAAGCAGGGAATTGCCTCACGGAAGAAGAAGACATACTCAAGAGGTGGACAGAGTACTGTTCCGACCTTTACAACTACCAGACCAATGGAGATTCCAATGTAACATCGTGCCACAAATCATCTAACTACGACGACTTCCCAGTTCTGAGAGAAGAAGTGGAGGAAGCGATCAGATCGCTAAAACATGGAAAAGCTGCAGGAGTAGACAACATCCCTGCAGAACTTATAAAACATGGCGGGGAGACAGTGACTGACATCCTCACTAGCATCTGCAACAAGATCTGGCAGACAGGTGAATGGCCCACACCCTGGACACAGTCCCTCATCATCATGCTTCCCAAGAAAGGCAACTTACAGCAATGCCAAAACTATAGAACGATTAGCCTTATCAGCCACGCAAGCAAAGTGATGTTGAGAGTCATTCTGAACCGACTGAGACCCCAGGCAGAAGAGATCATTGCCGAAGAACAAGCTGGGTTTAGAAGAGGAAGGAGAACAATGGAACAGATTTTCAATCTTCGAGTTCTGTGTGAGAAGTACAGCCAACACCAGCAAGACATCTTCCACGTGTTCATTGACTACAAAAAGGCATTTGACCGCATATGGCATGATGCCTTCTGGGCCACAATGAACAGGTACAACATGGGACAAAAACTGATACAGACGATCCAACAGCTGTACAATAAAGCAACCAGTGCGGTCCTTGCCCAAGGCAAAATAGTCGAATGGTTCCACACTTCAGTAGGTGTCCGCCAAGGCTGCCTTCTGTCACCAACCCTGTTCAACATCTTCCTTGAACAAATTATGACAGATGCACTCGAAGATCATGTGAGCACAGTTAGCATCGGAGGACGAACAATCAGCAACCTTCGGTTTGCTGATGATATTGACGGCCTGGCAGGGAACGAAGATGAGCTGGTCAACCTCGTGAAACGTCTGGATGAAACATCAACCAGATACGGAATGGAAATGAGTACTGAAAAAACAAAGCTAATGAGAAACTGCGACAAACCAATCAAAGCAAAAATTGTGGTCGGTGGTCAACAACTTGAAACAGTCCAACAATTCAAATACCTTGGTGCAATCATCAGCCAAGAAGGATCCAAAACAGAAGTCCATGCAAGAATTGCGCAAACAATAGCGGCGCTAACAAAACTGAATTCAATCTGGAAAGACAAAAATATCGCTGTCAAATTTAAATTGAGACTATTGCATGCCTTAGTCATTTCCATCCTTCTGTATGCTTGTGAATCTTGGACACTGACGGCAGAGCTACAGAGAAAGATCCAAACTGCAGAAATGAGATGCTTCAGACGAGTGCTTGGCATCTCGTACATTGAGCATGTCACAAATGAAGAAGTCAACAGAAGAGTGGGACAACACTTAGGACGCTATGAAGATCTGCTGTCCACAGTGAAGAGGAGAAAACTAAAATGGTATGGCCACACAACAAGATCAAGCGGCCTGTCCAAGACAATTCTCCAGGGAACAGTTCAGGGGAAGAGGAGAAGAGGGCGGCAGAGAAAGAGGTGGAACGACAACATTGCCGAATGGACAGGAAAAACCTTCGCCCAGACCCAAGCACTCGCACACAACCGTGACAAGTGGAGGCTCCTATTGCGGTGTTCCACCATGCAGCGCCCCTACGATCCTGGTGGATTATGGGATCGGTAAGGTTTTTTATTTGGGTCACAAGGTTGGTTTTTTATTTGGGTCGCAAGGTTGGTTTAGGTCAGGTGGCTCCTAAACAAGCTAACCTCCAGGCAATTATAAATTTAAAAAGGCCTGGTAATGTTAGAGAGGTAAGAAGAGTGCTGGGCATGACGAGTTATTACCGCAGATTTTTATGTAATTACTCTGATCTTGCTCAGCCTCTTACTAGTTTATTAGAGAAAGGAAAAAAGTTCTGGTGGTCGAATCAGTGTGAAAAATCTTTTAATAAACTTAAATCAGTATTAATTACTAACCCCATTTTGAATTCCCCAGATTTTCAGAAGCCTTTTATCATAGCAGTAGATGCCAGTGACGTCGGCATTGGAGGTGTCCTTTTTCAGAGAAAGGAGGACGGTGTTCATCCTGTGTCTTACTATAGTAAAAAGCTTCTGACGGAGGAAAAATGTTACTCCACTATAGAAAAGGAAGCTCTTTCTTTGGTTCGCGCTCTTAACTATTTCAAGCCGTACGTGAAAATTTTTTCTTTCCCAGTTGAGATATGGACGGATCACAATCGAGCGTATGAAGAGAGCAAACCAGAGGATTTTGCGCTGGGCCCTTTTTCTGCAGGAATTCAATTTGGTTATAAAACATGTTAAAAGGACTGAGGACAAGATTCCTGATACCCTTTCTAGAATTTAGTGTGCTTGCCTGATCCTTTTCATACGCCACCTTGCTCATTTCTCCATTGAGGTTGTATGGAAAAAATTTTGTTAGGATGTAGTTCTGTTTAAATAATAGCTTTGTAGACAAAGTTTAGGAGGTTTCTTTGAGTGGTATACACTCTAGTGTTTTATAAAGGTTCCTCTAAATTAATTATTGGTTTGTTCCAATGTACTAAGACTTTTGATTGTATAGTAGTATATATGACTTTTTGGACTATAATGCCGATGTATTGTAGGTTAAGGTGTATGTCTGTGGGCGTACTTGTAAGTTTATTTA
Source organism: Palaemon carinicauda (assembly GCF_036898095.1). Lineage (NCBI taxonomy): Eukaryota > Metazoa > Arthropoda > Malacostraca > Decapoda > Palaemonidae > Palaemon > Palaemon carinicauda. The sequence continues at coordinate 116,997,523 of NC_090731.1, read as the reverse complement.
GGTTTAGTTAGGTCTCTTTCCATAGAATTGGAGATTTTTGACGAAGTACGGTAATATTAGATCTTTAAAATAATGGTAAGCTACATAAAGCTGTTGGTTTGTATTCTTTAGGGGCACTTTCTATTTGGTGTTAAGTTTATTGTTTTATACCTTTGTTCTTACTTTACAGGCGCATTACCATTAATGTATATAAAAGAAAATAATAATTTTTCTGCTTAACATTTTTTTTTTCTTCGGGGAGGAAGGTATTATATTTCAACATAATCTTTGCTTTTGTTTTCGTCAACCTAGTTACTGCATTTTGGTTTTATGCAAAATTAGTATAAAATTTAATTTATAAGGCTTTAGTTGTAAATTTAATTTTTTTCTTTTGAAGTGCTGTTTTAACCTCCTCCCCACTCGTTTAAAGATTTATAGGTGTCTAGTTTAAGGCTTGTTTCTTTTCTGTGTTTTTCGAGTCCTTGGTGAGAAGAGATACCTGTGTTTACCTGTGAGGAACTCGATTGCTAAAACACACAGTTCGAGCTCAAGGTTACCAGGACCTACTTCAGCAGCTGGCTTTTCCGAGGATTGCAACACCAACGTTCGATGGCTTTTAGCAGGTGTATTTCTGCCACCTGGGGTGACTTGCATTTCCTGTGTATTCTCTTCTGTGGTCCGCAGCGCCGACGCTGGAATCCCGGCTTTCAAGGTGGACCCACAAGAGTCACCACCGTCGACACATCCTCGCCATAGTCAGCTGCGGGAGCCTTGGAGCTCGTGGTGTCATGTAGGGAGGTAGTTGGTAGGTAGGAGAGATTATTTACCTTTTTTTTTGGATTGGGACTCCATTTCCCTCCCTTTGATGAGGAGTCCTGCAGAGCTGCATTCCCTATGGTAGCAGAGTGAATTGGAGTCGCTACTTTGTTTGGAGCGGGTGGTGGTTACATCCAACCTCAAAGAGTGTGAGAATATTTATATATTTAGTGTTTTGTTTAGTTTTTAAGTTATTTGACTCTCTCTAGTTAAGAGTGTGTTGTTTCCCGGTGGGAAGTTTTGTTAATTACCAATTGTGTGTGGTTAATTATCTAAATGTTTGACTTTCGTTGAGTGTGGTGTTTCCCGTTGGGGAATTTTGTCATTGATTAAGTGTTAATTGTTAATTATCATTTAAGTGTTAGTTGTTAACAGTTAGTGTTAAGCTGTTAATCCAAATTGTTAGGTAGTCACAAGGTTGACTGTTCTAAAAATTGTTGTTAATAAATATTGTTAAGTTTTTCCAAATGTTTTTGTTTCCACTGACCAATTTTTATGCCTGATATTTTTATCATCACTGACCTCTTATCGTACAATAAGAACTTGCACCATGGCCTGACAAGGGTCGTAACACTGTAATATAATTTGTTAATGTGAGTAGTTTTATGAGAAGAATAAGTAAGGAAAAATTTAGACTGATAGAGACATAACAACAAAGCCGATAACATAACGGGCTATAATTGGGATGAAGAGGGATTGATGTTTTCGAAGATCTGGAATTTGAGAGCAAGGATGAATTGTTTATATATACCATGAATCTGAGATAACTTGAAAGAAGAGAAAGTTGATATTACAAAGCTGCAAGGGAAAGATTATGATCATGAATATATTTCAGAAAATTGAAGAGACAATAGGTGAGGTAGAGGATGAAAGAATAAAAATGGCAGGAATCTTGTGGAAAATAGGAAGTAAATTCATAGATGATCAGGAGACGATGTGAATAACGAAGGGTGACGCTACGATTGTAAGGAGAACTATAAAAGAAAACTAAGGCAAGCAAAGAGTTTTTTAGGGATACCAAAATTATAATGTATGAACGGCTTCTATACCACACCAGCTTTTTTCTATATTCAGTATTGTTGGAGAATATAAACGAACAATGATTATGGAAATTGTTTTAACATATTGTATAAGCATAGACAAGA
>NC_090731.1:116980583-116985583 GCF_036898095.1 Palaemon carinicauda | reverse complement strand
CGTACACACACACAAACACACACACACACACACACACACACTCACACACACTCACCCCCCCCCCACACACACACACACACATATATATATATATATATATATATATATATATATATATATATATATATATATATATATATATAAATCATCATCAGCCGATACTAGTTCACTAAAGGACAAAGGTCTCAGACAAGTCCTTCCACAAGCGGCTGTTTATGGTCTTTCTTTGCCAGTCTATACCAGCAAATTTTCTTAGTTTGTTAATCCTTCGTCTTCTCTTTCTTCCCTTGCTTCTTCTGCAATCTCTAGGGGCCTATTCTGTTGTTCTTAATATCTATCAATTATCTGTCATTCCCAATATATGTCCTGTCCAAGGCCATTTCCTTTTCTTACATGTTAAAATATCCTCTGCTCTAGTTTGCTCTCGTAACCATGTTGCTCTTTTTCTGTCTCTTAGTGTTATTCCCATCATTATTCTTTCCACAGTTCTTTGAGTTGTAACTAGCTTATGTTCTAAGGCTTTAGTAAGATTTCAAGTGTCTGATGCATAAGTTAATACTGGCAGAACCATTTGATTAGATACTTTTTCTCTTTAGAGGAAGTGGCAATTTAAATTTTATAATCTTATTTTGTTTACCAAAAGCTCTCCATCCCCTCCTTAACCTTTTTTTAGTTATTTTCTCATGACCTGGGGAAACACATACTGTCTGTTCTAAGTACGTAAATTCATTAACATTCTCTAGAGGTTCATCTATAACCCTTATTTATTGTATCTCAGCAATTTCATTGGATATTATATTAGTGTTACTCATATCAATTTTCAGTCCTACATTTCTGTTTTATCTATTCAAATCTTCTGCCATCTTTTGCAATTCCTTCCCTGATTCACTAAACACAACTACAGTATGCAATCTGAAAAATATAAGTTGTGAAGGTATTCCCCATTAATGTTAATTCCTATATTTTACCAGTCTAAATTTTTCAAAACTTCTAGGCACTGCAAAAAATTTAGAAAAGATGCGGTCTCAGTCTCTAATTCATCTCTTATTCCAAATTTTCCCTCTATCTTTACATGGCTTTAGGACTGCTGTACTTCCTATACAGATACTTACTTACTATACTTTGACGGCTGCTTTTCTGATCCCATACAGCAGGACTCTCTCCAGGACTTCCATTGTCGTTTTAGCTTGTTCATTCAGAGTAATTTAACATTTCATATCATGTATTGTTCGTTTACTGTTAAATTGTAAGTGTTATATGACTGATGAAATAAGTTAGCCTTCTTCAATGCAAAGAAAGCCCTATGAACTGTTATGGCTCCATCCTTTTCTGTGCAAACTGCATCCCTCCTACTGTCTATCGATACTAGTGACATTTGTCTCTGGGCAGTGCTGGAAAATATAGTAAACGAATTGCCCTGCCCTAGGCCTTTCTTTAGTAAAAAACTTTGCAAGAAGGAATCTGGCTACTCTACCTTCGACCATAAACTACTTCTTGTCTCTTCCACCGCTTATTAGAGGGCACGTCCTTCTTCATTCTCATGGTTATATGACCCTTTTTCATGTCTCCACTCAACAGTACAACGCCTGGTCTGCCTGTCAGTGCTGGCAACTTTGTGACATTTCTGAATACAATTTTACCATTCAACACACCACTGGTAAACTGAATCTCATTGCTGATACCCTTTCTAGAAACATACTAGTCACCGTACACCTTAGAATGGATTACAAGGCCTTAGCAGAAGCCCAACACAAGGACCTTGTATACCATACCTGGAGGTCTCTACATTGGGTAAAAGTCACCCTCGACGACTCCAATGACACCCTCATCTGTGATGTTAATACTGTGGATACTTACCCCACGCACAGACAGGTGTAGCAATTCATTCATGGCCTCTCACGTCCCTAGCACAGATCTACTGCAGAGCTATTGAGATCGACACTCAAATGGCATGGTCTTACTAAAGATGCCAAGGATTGGGCTCATGCCTCTATTTCCTGTAAAACTTCAAAAGTGCATCGACACACGGATTTGGGCAAGGACAGTTTCCACCAAACTCCCACATCCTTTTTCCCACAGACACTGTTACCTTTTCAGTCATTGATAGCTCCACTCACTGGTCTGAAGCCCACCTCATACAAGATACAACATCCGCCTCATGTACTGCTGTCTTATTTTCCAGATGGATAGCAAGATTTAGCATCCCAAAGCATATCACTTGCGATAGGGGTAGCACCTTCACCTCTCAATTGTGAACATCTTCAAGGCCTCTTCTCAACATCCCCTTACATCAGACTCCCATTTACAACCCTGCAGACAACAGAATGGTGAAACGTTTCCATTGTAGCCCCAAAGCAGCTTTAATGTTCCATTACAACGACTATAATTGAATTCCACAACTTCCTTGGGAAATCCTTAAGCAGGCCATACACACAGAGGATTGGCATACTGATTTGATCGCAATTTACGTTTATGGGAAGTAAACAGGACAAACCCAACGCGACTAGCCTGTCCTCTCATCCTGTTATTATTATTATTATTATTATTATTACCGAACAGGCCAATCCGGTCACGATTGGCAGTATGGCCCGCCAGTCTCGTGCGTGTGTGGGCATGGTCTAGCAAGCTGATGGGGTTGACCCACCTATTTTGACGCATACAGTATTCCATCCATACTTCGTCCCTTGATCAGAGCACTTTTTATATTATAAAGATAAACTGATTGCATTTCACAAGTTTGTAATATGCATTTCATTGCTATTTATTTTAGGTTTTACCCTCACATTTTCATTCACCAAGTTGTGATTTCCCTAAATTCCATTTCCTTTTTCATAGTATATTTTATCTTTATAGCCACACAGTATTCTGCCTTATTCATGCAATAGTATCTTTTATTCTGATAATAAACAGATACTGAAACAAAAGGAAAAAATCAATATTTTGATTAAGTTTTATGAATTCTCTTCATAGGAAAAAACGGTGTAAAATATGGATAGAGGTTAAATTAAGTAGCTACTGCTAATTCTACTAACTTATATATATCTCTCTCACATTTTCTCTCTGCCTACATAAACGCAATCGTTTTTAAATTTCTACAAATTAATGTAAAAGCAAATACGCCTAATTAAATGTGCAGTAGTGCTTTACCATGAGATAATCTCCTATAATGACTTCAAGAGAATTAAGTACATTAACACTGTAGCGGACAAATCACCCCCAAATAGAAGCCGACAGAGAATGCCTATCATGTTCCTTCATAATGATTATATCAAGTCAGATTTCATAGATTTATATTCTATAGGAAACAAAGAAAGTAAAAAGTACCAAAATTTGGAGTTTTCAAAATTAGATGTAGGCTACCAATTTCACTTGATACCCGGTAATGTACCAAATTTAGTTAACAAGTACCAAAACGTAATCCTGTGGGCCTATCCTGGGTGCCTAATCCTCTTGAACTAGTCCGTAGCATGTGTGGGCATTTCTCATAGGATTGGAGCGTCGCTCCGGTCCTTAATTAAGGACAAACCGTACAGTCAGTCCTCTGCGTGTATGGCTGGCTTTAGATGGAGACCACTACTAAGGAGGCAATGGATGTCTCAGCAACTGAAATGGTATACGGCAACCCGTTAGTTATCCCTGCGAGTTATTTTTTCCCATCTCCTCAATGGATATCTAGTGCCTACATCACGCTGTTGGGAAATTTACACCCTGCTGTCAGACTTACAAACCCCCAGTAAAGCAACGCATACTGAAAGACCTACATACTGCAACACACATCTTTCCTGCTCACTTGCACGCCACTTCTTACGCCCCCTTATACTGTCCCATTCATTGTTATCCATCATACTACAAAAACGTTCCTTCTCAACGTTCTTGGTAAAATGAATTGGATCACCATTTACCACCTTAAATCTGCATGTCTCCTGCAAGATGACCTGCCAACAATACGACTCTTCAGGGTAGGTCGCCCTCTTTCAAATGCATGTCTGCTTCATTGTGGGAACCCATGCAATGCACGTGGAGTAAGTAATGCACATACAAATAAAGAGGGATTCCCTAACTATGTTTTCTTCAATCATACAACCGTCAACAGACTGCGTAAATGTACCGTTGAATGTAAAAAGGTAATTATCAATCCGTTGTTATGCAATCTATTGCTATGCCAAAGTTGATCTTATAGAGGAAACCCTTTGACTGTAAACATGTAATTGTCACCCATATGTGACCTCTTCTAGCCCTCTAAATACCTGTGCTATCTCTGGAATAAAGTTACTTGTTAGGGAGAGATGTAGTGGTTGATGTAGTAGTTTAAATTTTTTTTATAAAGGGATTAAATGGAAGGTAATATTGAAAATATATTGAGAATAGGGTGATAAATGGAATCAAGGAAAAATAAGAAAAAAATTTATTGCAAGGTTATCAAAGCAGTTGATACATATACTGAAAGGTATCAAGGGGCAGGTCCAGCTATGGATAGTAGGTCTATAAAGGAGGCGCTACCTAATTCATATATTAAGGGAAGGTAACTGAGTAATGTAAATTATTATGAAGAGGAGATATTTATCTTTGGTAGCCAAAGATGGAATATCTGATTGGGTTGTTGTGTTTGCGATCTTCATTATGTCAATTGTGGATGATGAATAAACGAAAGGAGATAGAAACTGAAGAGCTGAATTTGTTTTGTTATTTACGGGAAGAGCAATAGAATCTGTGTATATGTGGTCTGAGGAGGTATCCAAGATTAGTGGATGTCGTTATGAATCGAGTGTATTGTAATTTTACGGAAAAGACATCTAAAGTAAATGAAAAGAAATAAGGATGAGGACGGTATTGCTGATTCAGATTATTATTATTATTATTATTATTATTATTATTACTTGGTAAGCTACAACCCTAGTTGGAAAAACAGGATGCTATAAGCCAAGGGGCTCCAACAGGGAAAATAACCCAGTGAGGAAAGGAAACAAGGAAATATAAGATATTTTAAGAACAGTAAAACC
>NC_090731.1:116968083-116970583 GCF_036898095.1 Palaemon carinicauda | reverse complement strand
CATATTGACTCATTCGCGGTAAATAAAAGCAATAAACTGTTTCACCAAGTGGGTCGGGAAGTCAGGGAAAACTCCCTGGGTATGAGACTGATGTCTTGCATGGTAAATCATGAAATGCAGTGAGCATTTAGGTTCCTACGTCTTTTAGAACTTCCGGTGGCTAGGGTTCAATCTCAGTATGAGATGAAATTTTATTTCGATTTGAGCATGACATTGTGTTGATTTTCATCGCTATACATACACACACATACATACAGATACACGCACACATACACGTACAATCACACACAAACACACACACATGCACACACACATATATATAAGTATGAATAATCATACTTAGGATACACAATAAGTGTTTCCCAGGACTCGAGGCTAAAATCAAAAGAAGGATAAGCGCTGGATGAAAGTTTTTGGAAAATAGGATGACATAAAGAAATGTAAAATGCAAAGAAAAGTATTTAAATTGATGGTTCTTCCAGTTCTAACTTTCGTATACGAAGCTAAGAACTTCATTAAAGCTTTAGAACATAAGCTATTCACAACTCCGAAAGATATGGAAAGGATAATGATGGGAATAGCACTAAGATACAGAAAACGAGCAACATGGATAAGAGAGGAAAGTAGATGATATTCCAAAAACATCTAGGAAAAAGAAATTGGCGTGGGCAGTGAATACGATAAGCATATCAGATAATAGATGGCCACGAAGAATATTAGAAAAAGTCCCCAGAGATTGCAAAAGAAGCAGGGGAAGGAAGAGAAGACGATAGATTGACGAACTAAGAAAGTTTGCTGCGGTAAACTGACATAAAAAGCCTATAAACAGACGCAATTGGGAGGAAATATCTGACACTTTTGTTCTGCAAATATATATATATATATATATATATATATATATATATATATATATATATATATATATATATATATATATATATATATATATGTGTGTGTGTATATTGTTACGAGCCCATGCTTGTGAGTACGACCTTGCTTAAGGAACTCTGGGCATTAACAAAAGGAAGAGAATAATAGTAAGGTCGTCAGTCTGCAAGAAAGCAAGGAATACCGACAAAAATTAAACATATTTACAATATTATTTGATAAAAAAAAGTAATGAAAAGGGGAGCATAACAGATAACTATATTCTAAGTAAGCCACAAGGGGCTTCACAGGGAGTTGGATTGTCACGTGATCACGTGGAGTTAGTAGTAGGCTGTGGAAGGTTTTCAGCACCGCACTCTCATTCCCTGAAAAGGGAAATAAATTAAATTATGAACCGATCACTTACTTCTACAGGCTGGGAACAGGATGAAGTCGTGTGGTTAAAACCTTTAAGCAAATTAAATAAAAGTGCAAAACTTAGGAAATTAAACACTACATGTGGGAATCAACACTGTCACGGGTTGAATTAATTAAGGTTAGGAGCAAACGGCACACGTGGTTGTGATATAAAGAATAGGATAAAAAGGTTCAGTGGGTAGGATCTTTCTTGTTAGGATAAAAGGAAAGGCATGGGATGTGATAAAGAAGGGATGGATAAGGATGATGAAGTTGAGGTACTCAAACAGACATCTTACCTTGATAAATAGGACTCTGTTTCCTCCCTTGTGGAGGATGTGTCACAGGTCCTGCTCTGATGGAGTCTTGAGAGCGAAGAGGATGATGGTGCTCTCACCGGGTTTGATCAGCAAAGACTGATGCCCAGCTGCTCCTAGGTCGACCAAACCCCCTTTTGCCCCAACTGGGGGCGGGGTAATGAGCCTGTCCCCTTGGTCATCGGCCTTTGTGGCGTCTCCCAACATCACCCATCAATAGGCTTGGTGACTTCTCCCGGACTTCCTTTGTGGTAGCGTTGAGCGGCCACGTGCTTTGAAGATGTCTGGAATGAGACCTCAGGGGAGTAGGGGGTTATAGGATGGTTGGACTGGTGGTAAGGCTCTAGGTAGGGTACCAACGGTCCTGGCATTTCGACTGGTCCTTGCTGGCGGGGTCTTTTATTTGAAAAAAAGGTGACGCAATGACTGCCAGGAATAACATTATATATATATATATATATATATATATATATATATATATATATATATATATATATATATATATATATATATATATATATATATATATATATATATATATATATATATATATATATATATATATATATATATAAATATCCAAATAAGCCATATATATTTTTGATGCATTAATGTCTGGATTCTCTTAACGACCTCGGGATCAGAGCCCCAGGCGAAATCACACAAAGACAAGAGCTTGGCTCCGGCCGGGAATCGAACCCTGGTCGGCAAGTTTGTATAGACAGTGACTAAGCCACTTGGCCAAGTGGCTTAGTCACTGTCTATACAAGCTTGCCGACCAGGGTTCGATTCCCGGCCGGAGCCAAGCTCTTGTCTTTGTGTGATTTCGCCTGGGGCTCTGATCCCGAGGTCGTTAAGAGAATCCAGATATTAATGTATCAAAAATATATATGGCTTAT
>NC_090731.1:116955583-116963083 GCF_036898095.1 Palaemon carinicauda | reverse complement strand
GTCATCATTTTATTTATCAAGGTTCTGTTGATACTGAGAAGCGAGAGACTTCAAAGAAATGACATGTAAAATATCTTTTTTCTTTTAAATATGGGAACTTTAAGAAGACAGAAAGTAGAAATTATCATTGTGAAGATCAGGCTACGTAGCTGAAATTTGCGTAAAACTTTGAACTTATTTGCTTAAACAGTAATCGAAACATCTTATTATACAACTAATTATAGAGACCTAGGCCCCAAATATTTGAAACTGTCGTGTAATACTACGTGCACTACGAAAAAGTAAAGAAATGGTCTATAAAAATATACTACAGATGAGTAAAAGGAGATATTGTCTTCGATGATGTTTGAAAAGTGGAGAGATAGCATTTACTGTATGGCTCTAGAATGACAGGAACTTACGGACTATTAAATTCCTTATTCCTGATCTAGATATTAATCTCTGGCACCATCGTACAGTTAGTTCGTTATGATTTTCCATAATTTTGACCATCTTTTGCATTCAGATCATAACGGACAGTATCCTCCTGTTCGTAATACAGTATTGGGTGTGCAGTTAACTCAAATAGTCAAGCCTTCTCCATCATGAGGTTCAATATTACATAGTATTCTATTATAATGTCTTTGTTTTCACTTAGATTTCTTAGTATTTTTATGTCATTTTGATCAAACAATGGTACCTGGATTTCTTTCTTGTATTCTTCTAATATATTACTGAATAGGTCTTGCATTTCTTTATAGACAGCTTCTTTATCAGAACAGTTGTCATTGTTTAGTCTGTTTACTTTATTTGCAAATATTTCCATACTTACTTTCATTTTAATATGATCGAGTTTTGGTTTTAGTATTGAGAGACAAATTTCATTTTTAGATTTTAACCATATTTTACATTGTATCCATAAGGACTGTGAACTTTATAAAAACAAAGTATGTCTAACCCATGCTAAAAAACTTTTTAAACTAGGCGGTTTCTATAAACCACCATCTTGTAATGGCAATAAAGTCGTGTACAACCTCTCTAACTACCAGCTAAAAAAAAGAGAAAAATACCTATTATCCTTTGGACTTGACCATTGCCTCAAACCAAAACTCGATCATATTAAAATGAAAGTAAGTATGGAAATATTTGCAAATAAAGTAAACAGACTAAACAATGACAACTGTTCTGATAAAGAAGCTGTCTATAAAGAAATGCAAGACCTATTCAGTAATATATTAGAAGAATACAAGAAAGAAATCCAGGTACCATTGTTTGATCAAAATGACATAAAAATAGTATTCTATTATTATTATTATTATTATTATTATTATTATTATTATTATTATTATTATTATTATTATTATTATTATTATCAAGAAAATAAATAAACTATTAGGGAAGTAATAAATAATCAAATTAAGATATTTAAAAAAACCGTAACAACATAAAATTAGATCTACAGTATCTTGTATAAACTATAAAATCTTTAAAAAAAAAAAAAGAAGAGATATATGATAGGATATTGTGCCCGAGTGTAGCTTCAAGCAAGAGAACTCTCATCCAAGAGAGTAAAGACCATGGTACAGAGGGTATGGCACTACCCAATACTAGAGAACAATGGTTTCATCTTGAAGCGTCTCTTCCCTAGAAGAGCTGTTTACCATAACTAAAGAGTCTCTTTTACCTTTACCAAGAGGAAAGTAGCTGATAAACAATTACAGTGCAGTAGTTAACCCCTTGAGCGAAGATGCATCGTTAGGTAATCTCAGTGTTGTCAGGTGTAGGGCCAGAAGAGAATGTGGAATGGATAGACCAAACTACTCAGTGTACGTGTAGGTAAAGACAAAATGGGCCTAATCCAGAGAGAGGGATCCAATGTAGTACTGTCTGACCAGTCCGAGGACCCAATAATTCTCTAACAGTAGTAGTATTACACCTGTGAACAAGTTTTCGAACGATCTTCCTAATCAGGTAGTTAAATGAGTAGAATTTCAAAAGTTCGAAGAAGCTGCGAATATTTTTATGTTGAACAGACGGACATAAATCTATTTTTATAGTTTATATATGAAAGATCTATCTAAATGTTGTTACTGTTCTTAAGTTATTTCCTTTTGATTATTCATTACTTCTATTTTAGTTTATTTCCTGTCCTTACTCGGCTATTTTTCACTGTTGAAGCCTTTGTGCTTATAGCATCCGACTTTTCTAAGGACGGTTGTACGTTAGCTAGTAATAATATTTATATGTATATATATATATATATATATATATATATATATATATATATATATATATATATATATATATATATAATTTATATATTTATAGATTTATATTTATATATACACATACATATATATATATACTGCATATATATATATATATATATATATATATATATATATATATATATATATATATATATATATATATATATTATATGTATATATATATATAATATATATATATATATATATATATATATATATATATATATATATATATATATATATATGTATATATATATATATATATATGTGTGTGTGTGTGTTTGTGTGTACGTGTGCATGTGTGTATGTGTGTGTGCTTAAATGAAGTACTTGATTAGGTATAGTATTTTCGTCTATTACTGACGTCATCAAACTCACAATATTGTCAGTGCAATAATGCCATTGTTAGACAATAGCACTAACTCTAATATCATTTATTTAATTTTTCTTTATGTATTAATATACAAACATACATATTATATATATGTATGTATATATATATATATATATATATATATATATATATATATATATATATATATATATATATATATATATATATATATATATATGCAGAAGAACCACAGGGAAATGAAAATATGAAATATAAGATTGAGTCCTGACTAGTTTCGTGATACTTCTTCAGAGGACTGATTTATTGAGAGAGGTTTCTTTACAATTTATAGGGAAAATAAACGCACGAACATACATATAGAGGCTTACAGAACAATGACACTCCCATACCAGCAACCTGGGCTGTGATCAGGTGTTTACTGGGCGGAGATCAAACCTCATTAGACTCCTGCCAAAAAGGGTCATTTCTAGTGACCGGTAAATTCTTGTTTTGACTTTCAATACAGTTTATTCATATGAATAACGGTAGCCTTAGCTATATAAATACATAAGCAAAACTATGTGTATATATAAAACACATCTATATATAAATGTATAAAAAGACGTATTCATACGTATACACAGACAGGCATTCATACACACACTTGCATAATATATGCATAGCATAGACATATACATACGTGTACACATACTGGTATACATATACAAACACATGCATAGGCTTACATATACATGTTTTTACACATGATTAACATGTATATATATATATATATATATATATATATATATATATATATATATATATATATATGCACATATAACATTATTACCATAAACATATAATTATGTATATATCAATACTTATATCTAGCATAACCCTATATAGTGCCAATGTACTTATGCATACTATATAAAATAATTGTACCCTTCAGTGAATGGTAGCTTAGGTCTAAATATTAATTTCACAGTGACGTTAATTATTCACAAAAAATTCAGTTCTACATTAAGTGGTTAAAATTTTTTTTTATATAGCTTACAAATCTCTTTACATATAAATGCGTCGAGTATATACATTCCATGTCCAATATTCAAGTTGTTTTCAAAGGTTTCTTTTATGAAACTGGACTCTATGATGTTTCTTTCCAGTACGTTATTTGAATGAACCAATTTCTTCGCATATGACAAATTAATAGTGTGATTTTTATCTCTAACATGAGAAAAGAGTGAATGATTATCTTGAGCATATCTGACATTTTTCTTATGTTGTTCAATTCTCTTTTCTAGGGCTTTACCAGTTTGACCAATATAGAATTTTTCACAAGCATTGCATGGAATACGATATACACATCCCTTGGTAATGTCAGGAGAATTCTTTATTAAGGCTGTTTTGATTGTATTGTTACTCTTAAATGCTACATTTACATTGAAATTTTTCAACAGTTGGGGAATTTCTTTAAAAGAATTACTATAAAGCAGCACAAGTAAATTTTGTGTATTGTAGCTTTTTCTTTTATCATTACCGAAAAAAGGTCTTTCTGTTGTTCTTAGTATATATTGTATATATATATATATATATATATATATATATATATATATATATATATATATATATAGATATATAATATATATATATATATATATATATATATATATATGAATATATATTTATATATATATATATATATGTATATTCATATATATATATATATATATATATATATATATATATATATATATATATATATATATATATATATATATATATATATATATATATATGTATATATATATATATATATATATATATATATATATATATATTCATATATACATATATATATATATATATATATATATATATATATATATATATATATATATATACATATATATATATATATATATATATATATATATATATATATATATATATATATATATATGCATTTATATATATATATATATATATATATATATATATATATATATATATATATATATATATATATATTATCACACGATTATGGCTCCTTGGTCTTGGCATTAAAAATATATCATACTATGGCTCGTGACTGGGAACCAAACATAATATTATATATATTACGACTGGCAAGTTACTAAACCTCGTGAATTCCAAACTCACTTGTTTGCTTTTACATTAAAACTGTTACATTTTAAAATATCAATACACGAATTCTGAGACAGTTATATAACTCCCAGACAGCAATACATAAAACACTGAATATCAAAAGGTCTCGTAAGTACACTGAAAACTAAACTGGGTAATTACTCTTAAGAATTCTTTATGGCTTACTACGCTCTTAACATGATACGAGGGGAATCTGATTCTAAACAATGGTGATTGGAATAATACACTCTAAAATAATAAATATATATTCTATATATATTACAACACTTTGAAAAGAATTTACATAATAACAAAATGAATCACTTGAATTATTAAGTCTGAACAAAACTTAAACTAAGACAAAAATGTTACAATCTGAAGATCATATATTCCCTTGACCTTAAATGTTAAATCTGATTAAACCTTGAACTAAGACAAAAGAAGTACTGTAATGAAAACTATACAAAAGCTTGAAATTAAATCTGAATAATACAATATTCAAGTTTAATACTTAATGAAAATAGATAACCAGATCACCATACCAAATCTAACATTCCTATAAAGCCAGTTACAAAAACTTTGCACAATGCCAACACTTTGCCTAATACAATGAATTTAAAATCACCGTTTCGTCTTACATATCTTTTCAACACACAATTTGCTTTGGGGCACAGAGTCACCAACGAGAGGACACACTATACGTACTGAACACTTTTAAAACAATATACTGGGCTGCATACGAGAGAGGGAGAGGGAAGATGTCTGTCTTAAGGCTGCAATTCTTCATCTCTGTCTCTTTAACCTTGGTGTCGCCTTTTATATAAAACCTGACTGCTTCCAGAAACTTCCCAACGAACGGGGAAGATTGGTGGGTCAAGCAAAAGGCTTCAGAGTTACCAAGTATCGCTCTCCCAAACGCTACTCACGCCACACCAGACATCTCTCTCAGTCAGCTAGCTTTGCCCACCCTTTGTACAGCAATGAAAAAAAATAGAGAACTTCATTTCACTAAGTCCTTCACGAAATTTCCAAAGCTCATGTACAGAATTTTCCAAAGCAGATGTTACTGAGCATTCTCTTTCAAACATCACGAAATACCTCAAAAAATATAAAAGAACATTACGTAAGTCTTTGTTCATATCGTGTATGATCAAATAAAACTTAAGAATTCTTAAGAATAAAGTAAATTTACATATACTAACTTGAATAAAGAATACAATGAAATTCACGACGAAAGTCGTACATAATTTACATAGAATACTTACATCTAAATAAGAGGAGCTCATTTTACAGACTGGCTATCATCTCTTCAATGCACAAATGAAATATGAATAAAATCAGGAATAAACTATTTTATTTACTCTACACTAGACGACCTTTGTATATATATATATATATATATATATATATATATATATATATATATATATATATATATATACATATATATATACATATATATATATATATATATATATATATATATATATATATATATATATATATATATATATATATATATTTATATACTGCAGAACAAAGGACTAAGATATTTCCTTCCACTTGCTTCTGTTTATGGTCTTTTTATGCCAGTTCACCGCTGCAAACTTTCTTAGTTCGTCAATCTACTGTCTTCTCTTCCTTCCCCTGCTTCTTTTGCTATCTCTAGGGACTTTTTGTGTTACTCTTAGTGGCCATCTATTATCTGATTTGCTTATCATAATCACTGCCGACGCCAATTTCTTTTTTCTAGATGTTTTTGGAATATCATCTACTTTCCTCTCTTATCCACGTTGTTCGTTTTCTGTTTCTTAGTGGTATTCCCATCATCAGCCTTTCCATAGCTTTTGGAGTTGTGAATAGCTCATGTTCTAAGGCTTTAATAAAGTTCCAAGTTTCGGATGCATAAGTTAGAACTGGTAGGACCATCAGTTTAAATATTTTTCTTTTTAGAGAAAGTCGCATTTTAGATTTCATGATGTCACTCTATTTCTTAAAAACTTTCCATCCAGGCTTATCCTTCTTTTAATTTTAGCCTCGTGGCCTGGGAAACACTTACTGCCTATCCTAAGTATATATATTCATTAACAACTTCAAGAGTTTTAACCATAACTCTTATTTGTTGTCTTTCTAAGTTTTTAAAGAACAGTTCTACATTTTTGCTTTCTCTACTCAAATCTTCTGTCATCTTTTGCAATTCCTTCCAAGATTCTCTGGACAAAACTATGCCATCTTCAAATATTAAGTTGTTAAGGCAATCCCCATTAATATTGATTCATACATTTTTCTCAGCCTAAAATTCTAAAAACTTCTTCTAGACATGCTGTGAATAATTCAGGAGAGATGGGATCTCCCTCAATAACTCTCTCAATCGGAATTTTCTCACTATCTTTAAGTAGTTTTAGGATTGCTATACTTTCTGTATATATATCTTTAAGAGTTCTAACATAACATCTATCTATTTATCTATTATTTGTCTTTGAAGGGTTTTCATTAATGTTGAAAGTTTAATAGAATTAAAAGCTTTTATATAGTCTATAAATTCCACACATAGTACAGTTGCTTGTCATACTATGATGATTTTTCCTTTAGCTGGCGATTTACATGGATATCATTAGTTGTTGAATACCCACTTCTAAAGAAGAAATATAACTCTTCTAAAATTTTCACAACGTGCCTAGAATGAGGTTTTAACAATTGAAATTGGGAAAATGTAGGAATCAACATTACTGGGGAATACCTTAACAATTTAAGATTTTCAACTGACGT
>NC_090731.1:116938083-116950583 GCF_036898095.1 Palaemon carinicauda | reverse complement strand
AAGTTGGCAGCCTTGCATCAGTCATAGGGATCCCACTGAAACTTTTCAAGATAAAGCCAATTGTACCTACATGTATTCCTTGTTTTGTATTCCTTTTGTAAATAAATAAGTATTCAAATAAAATATTTTTCTAATTAATACTGTTATTTGATTTATAACTGAAATTAGTGTTTTGAGTACATGGTACTATTCAAGCTAGAACCATTAATAGACCTACTTCCCTAGGCGTATTAAGGTGATGGACGGATGGCGGGTGCTGGGGGGGGGGGGTGCATTAGAACTCAAGGTTGGCATGGAGGGGCCACAAGAACTTGCACTGGATAGAAGGGGGCCACCACCAGAAAAAGGTTGAGAAACACTGAGCTATATCATTATGGAAAAATTAGCCCAATAATCTCTAATTATGATAAAAAAAGAATACCTAATGAGTCTGACTTTTTAGCCACCATAGTTGTGTATTTATCGTAAAGAACGTATTGGAGATGTAGTTGTGGGCGGGGTCTAACCAGACATCAAGTGGCAGTCTCACAGTGGCACTCTCACAAGCAAGTCAAATATAGCTAGAGCTACCTAACAGCTACCGGATGACTGTAACTCTAAGCTTATTTCACCAGATTAAAAAAGAAAAAAAAAAAAAAAGAAAAAAAAAAAGAAAAAAAAAAAACGATATAACCAATCGTCTTAACACCTACGAAACTACTGTTTATATATGGCTAAACGATACAACGAAGACAAAAATTGAAAAGCCATCTTAGGAGGTGAGACTCCACTGCTTCACAACCGCAGAAGAATATGAAGAGATATATAAGGCCAATAGCGTAGGCCTAGACTCCAGAGCTATCAAATCATCATCATCACCATTATTATTATTATTATTATTACTATTATTATTGTTGTTGTCTTTCTGTAAAATTTGCACATAACACGTGTGTCTGAATATGTCTGAACTGATAATAGTCTTCCGTTCGTAACATAAAAGTAAAATAATAGAAAGGTAGAATTAATTGTATTTCTAATAGCGATGATAACTCACCACCTTGCTTATTTATTTATTTATTTATTGTTCCTCAATCTAAAAAAAAAAAAAAACTCATCGGGAGACTATAATTTTATAAGTAGCGTTGACTATAGTCTAAACTATGACTTGTATTAATTTATTACAAGATTTGAAATCACGATCATAACCAACGATTGTTTTATAAACAGAACGAAAGAAGCAGAAAATAAATTATAACCTTGAAATCATATCCCAAATGTATAAACTGTTACAATTAGACTATATCGCTCTGCTTAAGCTGTTCTCCATCTAGACGCCCTCTTTCCCAGTTTGAATACTTCCATCCAGACAGAAAGCTCAAAGAATATAGTCAATTTTTTTTAGCGAGGCAGATTTGCACCGACTCGCATCGGTGCCCTTTTAGCTCGGAAACGTTTCCTGATCGCTGATTGGTTGGACAAGATAATTCTAACCAATCAGGTAGCAGGAAATTTTTTTTCCGAGCTAAAAGGGCACCGCTGCGAGTTTGTGCAAATGCGCATCATTAATAAAAAAAATAATGAGTATAGTCTCGCCGACTCTCCCGGAGTCACGTTGACAAAGGGATTCGTACGGTACCATATTTATTTTTTTTCCCGAAGCATCATTTTAGCATGAAATGTTTTATTTAACGATCTAACATTATTCAATGATAAAATCATCCATAACAAGTGACCAACGTTGCCTCATACATACACATGGTTACAAAGTGAAATATTAGCTTTAATACCAAGTGGCAACTTTAGAACAACGCTTGTCCGAAGCAAAGATAAAAAAAGTATCACCAGTTTTGCTTCATACTGTATAACAAAATTTGTTCTCAAGCTCGGTGTTTACAACATATCAAGGCATCATTGCTTAGCATCAAAGTATCATGGCCGATCATGATTCATTCAAATGTGCTATAATATGTCCCTGAGATTTT
Organism: Palaemon carinicauda; assembly: GCF_036898095.1. Classification (NCBI taxonomy): domain Eukaryota; kingdom Metazoa; phylum Arthropoda; class Malacostraca; order Decapoda; family Palaemonidae; genus Palaemon; species Palaemon carinicauda. The sequence goes on along the minus strand of NC_090731.1, from coordinate 116,948,622 downwards.
GCAATAATTCACTTGCTTTGATTCATGGCTGTATTATAAAATAATGCTATTTTTCATATAATATCATTATTTTAACTTACACAGGGTGTCAACAATGATTATTGTATATAGCTCATAGCTGGTCGATGAGTCGTGCAAAATGTTTCATGAATGATGAACACAGTTAATATTCAATTTACACTGCTTAACTTGCATAACAAACAGTTTCTTTCGTTTTCAAGTCCTGGTGATCCTGCAGACATAGCTCTACGGTAGCCTACTGGCATAGAGTAAGTGGTCATGAGTTCAAATCATGACCACTATTATCAGTCATTTCATGTTTCTTTAAATGTCATAGCATGTCCAATGTACACTCAAAGACGACTGCAGAACAATAACCATTAAATTTCGTTTCTAGTATTGATGAGTGGGTGATTGTTAGCAGCCTGCTAGTAGAGTAATGAATTGATTAACGACTTAATCATGGCAAAGTGATGTTCCATAGTTTCATCCAATACTTCAGCAACACAAAATTTCCCAGATGACTGGAGCTATTGTGTGTTATGCTAGGAAGTGACATATGAACCTCTTTTTTGTCCAGAAAAAGTAATAAAGCAGATTTACGGTTCCAGATATGAAACATAGGCTCAAAATATCACAGCATTCAATGTTTTCAGACTCGACAAAGGTAGTGGGATTCAAGAGACATTAAAATCGTACAACGTATTATGGCACAAGTCATGCTACAACAAATTCAGTAAACTGAAGCCAGAGAGAGCACAGAAAATTCAGCCAGAAGATCCTTTGGAAGAGACCAGTCTTGTTGAAATGCAATCCAACAAAGTTGTAAAACCAAAACTTGCCTTTAACTGAACATGTGTCTTTTGTGGAAGTATTGGAGGTGATTTACACAGAACTTCAAGACACAAAACTTCTTGACAAACTTGTCATGGGTGACATGCATGCAACTGATGGTGATTATCGCACAAAAGGGTTAGCCAGACTTTACAATCGATTCTGACATCATCCTAAACGTTTTGACAAAAATTTCAGACAGGAATCACTAGAAGGTATTGCTCTAACGGAATTGGTGTTGTAAATTGTGGTAACAAGTTGCCACACCTAACCAAGCTCTGCAAATCCAGATAATACCAATTAAATGGTAATGTCCGTGACAGGGCCAATTCTACACGATTGAAAGAGCGAAATTTGTTGCAACTGCCTGACCTCAAAGTTAATCATCAAGGCCGCGAAGTACTGCTTGAGTTTAATGAAGACATTGGAGCTGCATTAAAGTTTGCATCTGAAAACAAATTGAAAATTTAGCCAAGGTCAAAGTTTCCACTTTGAATCAACTGTTAACCATATTATCGAGTAATACCTCAAATTAAAGGCATTTGAGAGTACTTTGAAAATATGATGTTATTATTTGCCTATGACGTCACATAAGGTCCCAATCACATAAAAATGGTGTCAACATGTGAAAATTTGAAGGTTATATGGCATAATGGAGGTAAGCACTTTACCGAGTGCCCTTCTTGTTTTTTTTTAGTGTTTTTGTCATGTATGCTCTCTTTAAAGCATTCAATTTACTTTTTACCAAGAAAAGTAAGGCTATTTTAAACTAAATATACTTATGATACTGGTCATGTACATTTCAATTATGTCACACCACAATGTTTTTTGAAGCAGTTATATTTTTCACTGGTGTGAGATCTCAAATGGGTCATGAACTCCTGGTCTAATATGGTACTACATATAATTAGGTACTTGTATGCCAATTTTCATGCTTTTATCACACTTTGAACAATTGTTCAGCTTATCGGCTGAACTGCATTTGGTGTATCTGGTATTGCTCGGCCTCCTACCCACTAGTTCACCCAGCCATAAATAGGCACGAACTTCTGCTGAGGTCAATTAGAAATGAGGGAGGGTAAAGAATTGCTAGAAAACTGAAATGCTATTACCTTTTTAGTCTTTCACCTTACAAAATAAATAGTGTGTGTGCTATATTATAATTTGTAATTTATATTGAGCCAGACACACCAGGCAAAATACTAGAGTTCTTTGATTTCAGTTCAAACAAGAAATGTGACCATCCTCCCTCCAACCTTTTCCACCTGGTCTTAAGGATGTAATTTGTTTCACAATAAAAAAGGTATGCTTTTATATACTCATGCATGAGTAACTGATGTCTTCCAGAAATGAATGACGAATTTTGATTTTTGTCAGGGAAAAGAGATTATGCAGCACCATACCTTTGTGCATGCTACGCAAGTGGCCAAATCACTTGACGTTTTCAAGAATTGTTTGCTTCGCATATAAGGCACAGTTTTTTCTTCTATATATTCTATCCCGGACAACCAAGGAAAGACTCACTAGTGACACACGCCTGTAATTTGTTTTTACTTTCTAGATGTATCTTTTCGAGGAAAAAAAATCCGTCTTGTTTACCATTGTCTTATCTGCTGTGGTGCCAATGGTGTGTGGCTGTCTCCCCATTATACCACGATCTATCACTGAAAGAGCAACTGTTCTACTGTTATACATGGAATGAATTAAGGTAACATAACTTTTTAGTTCTTATCACTGATGTCAATAAAAAAAAATGCTTAAAATGATTGAAGGTGCAAACATAAATCGCCCAATTTCAAAGTCATTTTGATTGCAAAAATTAAGAATGATTTCCGTGTCCTTGAAAATTTGCCTGAATAAAAAAAGATTTCCCTTGTGATGTTCTTGTCATGTTCATTTGAGAAAGCCACCTTGTAAAACCATCATCTTAAAGGGAAATCATTCATAGATAAAAAAAAATCGTATTGGCTTATGTTAAAAATTTAAATGACTGTTAATAATATGTAAGAACCAGTTATGGTCTTGTGAAATAGTGATGGTACCATAATGTTAAATCAGTGATGTATAACAAGGAGAAAAACACGTTATTCCCTGCCTTTTCTAGATACCAGTGTCTATGATTACTGCTACCTAGGTTTACATTAACCATAGACGGGTGCCAAACCAGTATCATATATATCTATTCCGAGAGAGAGAGAGAGAGAGAGAGAGAGAGAGAGAGGGGGGGGGAGTAATCCTCATAATGTATTTAAATAATTGATTGGTTCCTATGTACAGAAGGCCCCCCCCCCAAAAAAAAAAAAAAAAAATCAGCCATAAGAAATCATCTGCAATTATTCTCGTATTCTTTTGAAAATGAGTTGATTAATTGAATTTTTAACTAGAAAATAATGGTATAACAAACATTCTATTAACAACAATAATTTTACTCGTGGACGATATCGTCAGGTCTTTTCTTAATGCCGTATGATAAACTCATTTCTTGCACACATTATAGCAGTCATCGTCTACGTAAATGTCTAAGATTGGTGACAGTTTCATGTTTCTCGACCTCATGTGCTTGACAGTAGCTTCGCTGATATGTTTGCACTCCCACATCTAATTTACGTTCAGACACTACTAAAAGGAATGCGTATAATACCACTAAAACGAGTGTGATCATCCTCGTTAAACAGCATTCCAAGTTTTATGATCTCCCTTATCAAATTTCATTATAGTATATAAGACTATTTACAAAAGCCTTAAGGCTGTTGTCAGTATGATAAACCGCGCCATTTGTGGAGAAAAAAATCTCAAAAGAAACGGTTGACGTAGCTGTAGATTTGTTGAACGGAAAGTGCCTTATTATTCAGGAAGTTCGATCTATTTATTTGCCTCTCTCTCTCTCTCTCTCTCTCTCCTCTCTCTCTCTCTCTCTCTCTCTCTCTCTCTCTCTCTCTCTCTCTCTCTCTCTCTCTCTCTCTGTATACATACATATATATATATATATATATATATATATATATATATATATATATAATATATATATATATATATATATATATATATATATATATACATATAGATAGATATAGATATATATATAAATATAATATACAAATATATATACATATATATGTATATGAAAATATATATATATATATATATATATATATATATATATATATATATATATATATATATATATATATATATATGCGTATGTGTGTGCGCGTGTGTGAGTGTGTAGGTGTGTATGTTTGAACATATTTGTAAAACCGTGTGGACATATTTTCTATCATACACCATTATCTCCATTGCTTGGTAGGTGGTAGGTTGTGAGCGATTCATGGACTTTATATACGGTATGTGTATACACACACATATACAGTATATACATATATACACACACACACACACACACACACACACACACACACACACATATATATATATATATATATATATATATATATATATATATATATATATATATATATATATATGTGTGTGTGTGTGTGTGTGTGTGTGTGTGTGTGTGTGTGTGTTTATGGGTCCATAAAAAGGAGAATATTTGCATACCGCTAGAGTGGAGGAGCTATTCAAGTCCCAGCTTGAATACCTCTGAAAGCGAATGTTAAGGATATGGCAGAGCAGTTAAGAGGTTGAAGAATAAAAAATACACCAGGAATAGATGGACTGGAGTTACAATTTAGACGGTGAGGCACCGTGGTGAAAGTGGGACTGAGTGGCTATGGTGTGTAAGATATGTCCAGATGAGGAAAGTTCCACAAGAATTGTTGAGATAAATAGCTGCTTTTGTGAGTAAGGGTAAAGGTGTTTCAAGAGATTCTTACAGCTAGATGGACATAAAATTCTTAGTATATTGTGGACGATCTACTGGAGGATTTGATTAAGAAAATAGCTCTGAGGGTTGAAAGCTTGGTAGTTGAGGAGTGGGGTAGATTTAAACAATAGAATGGTTCTTTTGATCAAACGTCAGTATGAAGCAATTATATGAGAGTAAATTAGAAGAAGCTTCATGAAAAGACTGATAGATATGCAATGCACAGTGTAGCGAAGAGAGGGAGGAGTAGAGATTAAGCAGTAAAGTAATACTAGAAAAAACAAGATATAAAACAAGACTTGTGTCAACCCGCTGAACCGAAAACTATTTGATTTGGAAGATCATTCCAAAATTTGCTCACAGGCAGAATGAGACGTCTAGAATACTATTGCACTGAGTCTTGTTAAAGAAAAGGCAAAACTGTTAGAATAACAGCATAGCTTGCACAACGCAGCGGGTGATATATAATGGGAAGATCTAAAACAAAAGATGTGCGGAAATGTGAAAAAAAAAACTTTAAAAGTATGTACAAACAGTTAGGTGAACGACGGTGCTAGAGATTAATATTCAAATTAGGGATAATGAAAAAAAAAACTGAAATTTTCTTTCTAACAAGTTAAGAAAAGAGTAAGCTGCTAAAGAATATACAGGACAACAATATTGAAAACATGACACAATAAATTAATCAAAATATTTCCTAAGGCTCTAGACAAGTGTATAATTCTTGAAAGCCTTTCTGAAAATACCTGTTATTATTTTTTTCTTTTTTTTTGAAATTGAAGAAAAGACAGACGGGATATGTATCTAAATTTCCAAATAATGAAGCAGATTGTATGAGACTTTATTCCCAATCAATGTTACAAACTGGATTTTGAGTTTCTTTGCTTGAGATTATCCCCGGCACCACACTCCTGTTCATTAACATTAACTTTCCTTTGGATGGAAAACATTGTGCTAAGTCAGATCTCAGTTTACCTTGAATTATGCGATAACTTGGCAAACTTGAAATTTTATTACCATACCTTCTGTACACTAAGCACCAACAGGTTTAATATGAAGCTGGCAATAAACACTATTTTCTTCTGGGATTTGAAACGCCCTCCACTGAATAGACAGATTGAGTAAAATTTGGTTGCTTTTGGGTACAATCTAATCCACTGATTCCCAAACTTTTCTTCTGTCATTTTCCCCTGCTCCCATTTCAACCATGCAGATTCCCCCTTTCATGTGTATGAGGGAAAGAGTAGTCAAAACTCAATGTGACTCATTACTAATTTACTCAAAAATTGTACATTACATTTACTACAACAAGCATAGTCTCTCTCTCTCTCTCTCTCTCTCTCTCTCTCTCTCTCTCTCTCTCTCTCTCTCTCTCTCTCTCTCTCTCTCTCTCTCTTCATCTGAAATTTTATTTTCTAATTTTAGTAGGCTGTTTAATTATTTCATCCCTGATAGCTTCAACCAGTTTGGGAAATGCTAACCTAAACTGATCTTCATCTTTTCTTGTTTATTTGTGTATGATTATTTATCTATTTCTATTTGTGATTAACTCTGTATTTCGTTTTCCTTCACAGCATCTAATTTCATACTCTTATGAGGAAACTCAAATAGGAAGTGCTGAAATATAGACATTTGTTCTAATATGAATTAATTTTCTTTATGCTTGCATTGAAAAGGAAATAAGACTCGCGTAAGACACAGTAAAAGTTATTATTTTTACTACTCATATTTTTTTTTTCACTCGGTAATGAAGCTGTAAAATCTATCTGAATAAGAGCCAAGTAGCTAAAAATTTCAGATACATTTTTAGTATGGGATCTCATCATCTTTGCATGAAGATATAAAGATTGCCTATGTATATATTTATAAAATGCAACAATCCAGGAAGTAAGCATGTAGCGAAACTAAAAAAGATAGTTTAACGATTTCATTTAAGCATTTTGTATAAACATCTGTGTGTATCAAAGATAGAAAAAGGAATAAGTAAAGAAAGTAATAAAAGTATTCCAAGGGAACTTTTTAGGAAAGATTTGAAGATATATGCTACCTGTTTTCCACTATGACCACCAAATTGTATCCGAGTGAATTCTGTAGCAATAATGACCTATTGTATTATGATCGTGAATAATTTCTCACACTGCCGTTTAATTCAAATTCACTGGTGACAACACTACATACAAACTCAAAATTCGGTCGACGCAGCAATACGAGCTTCAATCTAGAGCAAACTAGTTCATTCTAAGCTGTGAAAGTAAAGTATCAATCGATTATTGGGACACTAATGAATCTAAATGCACAAATTACTACACGGGGGAAGCATGCGAAAAATACCTTTCTTCTTTGCCCATCTTAAATTCCACTATCACGAATAGTTATTGAAATTCTGTGCTGATTCCGAGATACATTACCGTGTTATTATAGAACAATACTGTAAGACAGTTAAAATACGAAATAGAAAAGCTGATTGCAGTAAATCTTTCGAAAGAATTCATGGAGACGTTTGAGGACTAATGGTTCCTGTCCGGCTTTATCTTGCCTTACAAATCCAAACAACATTACGACGGAACGCCCATGGAAGACCTCACGAAATTTACAGGACGTATAATGTTCTCTCCATTACTTATGGCTAAATAAGGAAGATGCTTACTCTCTCTCTCTCTCTCTCTCTCTCTCTCTCTCTCTCTCTCTCTCTCTCTCTCTCTCTCTCTCAAAGCTATGGCAATTAGGTTTAATCTTTTTTAACGTTGTTTAAATAGAACGTTGTAGGTTTTAAAGAGTTTGCTTATATCAAAAACTATCTGACTCTTTACTGAAGAAATTTTATGAAGTGTTTAGCTACATCTTGATTTGCGTATGAAGTGCGATCTTTTATGGGTCTTATTTCGAAAATAAATAGGATTCTTCAGCAGTAAGTAATTTTCTGAAAATATATCATACCTGATTTGGTCTCGTTTCATAGCTAAATAACTTAAAGGAGCAATGGCTTTTGCTCCTCTTCCAGAATTAGGAAGTCTGAATGGATATATTCATATTTATTGACAATGATGTTCGACTATCAATTGATGCAAACATGATCTGCTTCTATTGCCTTAGTATATGATTATATTTTTGAAATTTCTAGAGTGCCTCATACTTATAACCTTGGAGGTCAATCAGCAGGCACGAACTACTAAATGGTTTCCAAACCAGAGCTAGAAGAGGAATATTTCATATATATGTATATGTATATATATATATATATATATATATATATATATATATATATATATATATACTGTATATATATATATATATATATATATATATATATATATATATATATATATATATATACAGTATATATATATATATATATATATATATATATATATATATATATATATATATATATATATATATATATATATATATACTGTATATATTACGAACATGTCACTCATTAGTATAAGATGTTATACCTGATCTCCAGAAAAGCAAATCGACTTTACAGTTGACCGATTTACACCCAACTTCTTATTACTTCCTCCAGTATGATTTTCCTTAAAGCATAACTCATAATCAATCAATCAATCTGGAGGATAAATCTTTGTTACGAAGCATGTGAATTCCCGTGGAATGCTAACCATGTTTCGCTGAGTACATCTACAGCAATCTCCTTAATAACGTCGTTTATCTTACAAGTGTACATTCATCTACGGAAGATTCTGGTATCTGAGGTATTCTAGGTAATCAACAGCTACGTAGGAATAATTTTGGAATTATGTAGGAAATAAAGAATACGCAAATGTTTGCTTATCATATTAAAGTCTGACATACTTTCTTCAATGTCTTTGAAGTGTATTTTGACAGCAATGGTTTTGAAGGTGAGTAAAACTTTAATATTCCCGCACTTAGTAGTCTTTTTTATTTGTCATCAGAAAATTAGAGGAATCATAATCATCCATCCTTTTTATGTTAATTTCAAATATTTGATCATAGTTGCAATATGGTTAAGATGATGGAAAATTGCGTTTTACATAGCTAGAAATGGATCAGACGAAAAACCATTACTCTTTATACATACTTGACTGGCCAACATGATCAGGATATTTTCTTGATCGAATTTTTATTAAAAACGTATACCTTTTGTGTAAAGAGCCTGAGGATTCATTGAAAAAAACTAAAAAGAGTATCATTCACATATCATATGTCTAACAGGAACTATCTTTTATGTGTATTATTTTTATAAAAGAAGCTGCCTGATATAAAAAAAAAATTATATCAGGGACTTCCATAATTTTACCCCATGGAATTTTTTAGTTAACTAAACTTTTTCAAGTAATCAGACTTTTCACCTAGGGATTTTGAAATTGCATTTTTTATATCGACTCTTGGAATTACGCAAAAAAATTATTTTATAAATGTCATTAAGAGAGAGAGAGAGAGAGAGAGAGAGAGAGAGAGAGAGAGAGAGAGATAGAGAGAGAGAGAGAGAGAGAGAGAGAGAGAGGTTGAGTCATTGAAGTAACCTTTACCTAATATGTACCCATTATCAACCAATCGCAGTTCTGTACTCTTTAAATAGGATGTAACATTATCATTTCCCATTTACTTATGAGGATACTGACAGATAACTCCCCTAATTGCTATTCCGAAGGCTGTGATGTGAGCGCCACGGAAAGAGACCCTTCTTGAGTATCGCAGATAACCCTACTTGGACTCACGAGTTGGCTCTGGCTCTGTCTTTGGTGTTTGTGCGTCCTCTCCTGTCATGAGCCTTCGCTTTAGGTGATATGGGTAGTTGATGATCATATTTTGTTCAAGAGAGATGAGTGCATGCCTCAGTCAAGGTAGAAGGCTTAATGTTGAATTAAATATACACATAAAAACGGACAAACGCGCACATATTTTTCTCTTATACATTCATGGAAGGAAGTTGCCTAGCTGTATGTGGTGTCAGCGTCTTTCAAGTAGGAATCCATGTTTTTACATAGTTTCTTCAGATTCTCAGGCATGAACCTTTAGTTAAAAAACGATCATCATTCTCAGTTATTTATTAAATCACTGCACTGGGTGTATGTAAGTATACCTCAGCATATATTCAGTCAATTTCCTCTTTGTAATCTTCAAATGATCTCATAAATTTCGAAATATTTTTATTTTTTTCTTTTTCTTTATTTTCTTCAACCTTAAGAACATCATTGTTACATTAACTAATCGTAATATAAGCCGAATATTCATATATAAAAGGAATAGTCAAACTAACATGAATCTGCAAACACTTCATAAGGAAATAGTAATGTAGCGATAAAATAAATAGAAGTGAATAATCACTGTTGCATAAAACACAGTGACGCCACTAAGGCAATTGCCCTTAATAAAAATTGCATCAGAGAGAAGCTGAGCTGCAAAAGCACATTCGCATACAAATACACACATACACAGACACACACAAACACACACACACACACATATATATATATATATATACATATATATATATATATATATATATATATATATATATATATATATATATATATATATATATATATATATATAGAGAGAGAGAGAGAGAGAGAGAGAGGAGAGAGAGAGAGAGAGAGAGAGAGAGAGAGAGAGAGAGAGAGAGAGAGAGAGAGAGAGAGAGAGAGGCTGCACAATCTTACAAAAAGCTTGCTTGCCAGAATTCATGAAACAATATCCTACAGATGTTTTAGATATGTGAACAAAGCCCTCAGAAGAATATTAGAAGTTAGATAGCAGGACAGGATTAGAAATGAAACTATAAGAGAGATTACTTGAGTGCCAAATGTGGATGAGATCATGGTGAGGGGATGATGGAGATGGTTTGAGTATGCTCTTCGCACTCCCCAAGACAAATTAGTTCACCAAACTTT
>NC_090731.1:116930583-116935583 GCF_036898095.1 Palaemon carinicauda | reverse complement strand
CAAGAAGTCATGGCTCTCGAGCTCTCATTGGATGCTTTTTCAAAACATTCAAGCACGACACTCATTAGCTATTTCTATTTACGATTCTCAAATTCACATCTTCTTATGGTTACATCTTATTTAAAGAAAAAACATCAGCGAGACCTCATAATATCCCGGCCATTAAAGCAAACGAAAATATTTAGTTGAATTGATAGAATTCCTTTTGTTGCAAATTTTGGTTTGATTATCGCTGATTCCAATTCCTTGTCACTTTGTTCGTTACGTATATAGCCTGTTATTATTATTACTATTATTATTATTACTTGCTAAGCCACAACCCTAGTTGGAAAAGCAGGATGCTATAAGCTCAGGGGCTCCAACAGGGAAAATAGCTCAGTGAGGAAAGGAAAAAAGGAAAATAAAATATTTTAAGAAGGGTAACAACAATTAATATCTCCTATATAAACTACAAAATTTTAACAAAACAAAAGGAAGATAAATGAGATAGGAGAGTGTGCCCGAATGTACCCTCAAGCAAGAGAACTGTTAATGACATTCAACCATACCAGGGCATTGCTACTGTTCATTACCATTACAATTATTATTGTTGTGTTGTTATTATTGGCATTGCTATTATCATCATTACTTCTTGACCTGTTCTTTAAGATTGCTGGTCTAACGTATAACGCAGGTCTCTGGTCTTCTATATTCGAAAATATTATTTGAAGAACTTCGGATTTTCATGTCATAGGTTAATTTAAACTGATAATTTTACTGACCTTTATTTTCTAACAACACAGGCTAAATAAAATGTCATAATTAAAGGTTTTCTTTAATTCTGACGATAATTTGTTACAACAAACCTTATTGGCTGACCAATACTTTACTCAAATATCTTTACGTTAATCTGTTTTTTAAAGTCACCGGTCAATTCCAAAAGAAAATATCTTAAGCATCCTATTTTTATCTGATTAAGATAAAATATAGTAGGTAGATACACAGACGGTTGTAGATTACTTTCCTGAAAACCTTATATGCAATTTACAGTTTAATCTTCAGGACAGAATTCTATTTTCCACCTAATTAAATGAAAATTGCTAGCTAAGTACCGTTGGGGTTTGTAATTATTTTCCCACGCTTCTATCTCAATCTATTTTCCTAGTCACAGTTCAATTTAAAGTTTAAATTTTATATTATTGCCGTTTTTAACTTCATTAACACGTTCTTCACGATACGTAATTATCTCGTCCCATTATTTTTTCCTTTAATTTATCAAGGTAACTGATTTTTTTACAACTTTGGGCTGGGATATGTACCAACCGTGTTTCACACAATTGTACATAATTCCTTTTGTATATATTATGCTTGTATCTTCGCTCTTCCCTCGCACTAAAACGAACATGAAAATTCACGTCTGGTTTTTCCTCTGTAATATTGTCTGTCTTGTGAACTTGTTATGTCCTGTTGCCTTGAGGTTTTGTATATAAGGAGAGTGTTCTACAATAATATGACTCAGTCGTTTCCAACCTGCCTTTGAGTTCACAGCCTTACTCGGCGCCGTCACATTGGTGACCCCGGAAGTCGACTCGCTCCCACTGCCTTCCACCCCCACCTCCCTCGCCCCTCCATCGTTGGTACTATGACGGAGACGGACTCTACTACAGCAGTTGGCGCTGCAGCCGCCCCATTCAAACTTTCACCGTTCGCCACCGGAGAGGCGTTTGCTTGGTTCCAACGCGCTGAAGTCCACTTCCGTATCAGGGGCGTGACTCGCTCAACCACCAAAGCGGATTATGTTCTCGCGGCGATACCCGAGGACACCTTCCCAGAAATATCCGACTGGCTTTGTGAACAAGGAGACACCCCAATAGCGTATGACGCCCTCAAAACATACCTTCTGCAGCAGTACTCGCCCGTATAGCAAAGCTTTTTCAGCTCTCGCAACAACCGTTGGGGGACCAAAGGGCTTCGCTTGCCCTCAGGGAAATGACCAGTATCGCTCGCCTTCAACCTGCCGCAGACGGCTCTCCTCGTGAAGTGAACCTACTTCGTGCCCTTTGGATACGCCGTTTACCCGAACCTGTACGCGCTGCCATACCCGATGTCGATAGTTTACCCATAAAGGACTTGATGACCAAAGCCGACGCCCTTATGGACAGCCACTTCAAGACCTTCATCAACGCCTCCACCCCTGACGACGAGGATGCCTATTCATCATCAACCGAAGCTGACATGAATGCTGTAGGACATACACGCCTACCCCGTGACGTGCCGAAGCGGCGACAAAGCGGCCCACCACCCACCAATCGCTCGCGCCCCAACGAACGACTTCTGCAGCCACTTACTACCTCCCATCCGCCGCAGTTTTGCTACAACCACTTCAGATTCGGGGCAACCGCGAAGAAATGTGCCAAGGATTTTCAGTGGCCAAAAAACGTGTAAGTAGGCCATCGCTTGTGGCGGTGGCCTCCCATGTTTCTAATCTTTTCTTTTTACAGGATGCAGGAACGGGCGTGTGATTTTTGGTAGACACGGGTGCTTGTCGTTCTCTTTTGCCAAGGAAACTCTTCAAGGCACGACGTAGTCTGTCTACATCTGCCGACGTCCGCTTAGTAGCTGCCAACGGATCTGCGATACCCACCTACGGTTACGAGAACCTCACATTATCATTCGGAAACGGTAAATCCAATTGGAAGTTTCTCGTTGCTGACGTCACAATGCCAATCTTCGGTGCGGATTTCCTCTCTCATTTCCACCTTCTGGTCGATGTCGCCCACCGACGATTGGTCAACGCAGACTCGTACTTGTCGACACCTCTTCAACCCGCCCCCTCTAACCTCGCTCTCCACATCAGCGCACCCACGGATGCCTACGCCCACCTCCTCACGTCGTACCCGGAAGTTTTCCGTCCAGAACTTCGCCAAACGCCCACGGTTCCTGCCAAGCACGGTATTTATCACCATATCAAGACGACGGGACCCCCAGTCTTCGCAAAATTCAGATGTCTGGCACCGGAACGATTGGCAACCGCCAAACAGACGTTCGCCGAAATGGAGAAAATGGGCCTTTGCCAAAAGGCCTCCAGCCCATGGTCGTCACCCTTACACATCGTTCTGAAGAAAGACGGCTCCCTCCGTCCGTGCGGGGATTACAGGCGCCTGAACATGCAAACAGAACCGGATCACTACCCCCTCCCAAACATTGCCGACGTGACCTCCTACCTGCACAAAGCGAAGGTTTTCTCTACGCTCGACCTCCTGAAGGGGTATTATCAGGTGCCTATGAACCCAGAAGACATCCCCAAGACCGCCATCACCACTCCGTTTGGTACATACACCTTCAATTACTCCTGTTTTGGCCTTCGTAATGCTGGGGCCACGTTTCAACGTCTCATGGATGGCATCTTAGGGGACCTCCCTTTCTGTGTATGTTATGTGGACGACATACTTGTGTTCTCCTCCTCAAAAGAGGAACACCTCCGTCACCTGCGCATCGTGCTCGACCGCCTGCAACAAAACGGCCTTGTAGTCCGGTACGAAAAGTGTACCTTTGGCGCCAACAAAGTATCGTTCTTAGGGCACCGCATCACTCCTGAAGGTGTCCACCCCCTCCCGGAGAAGGTAGCAGCCGTTCAGAACTTCCCCGTGCCCTCGACCGTCAAAGCTCTGCAGGAATTCTTGGGCATGATTAACTATTATCACCGTTTTCTGCCGGCCATTGCCGCCACTCTTGCTCCCCTCTACGCCTCCCTTAAGGGCAAGCCGAAGGACCTGAAGTGGGGTCCCCTTCAAGAAGCAGCCTTCTGCAATGCAAAGAAGGCCCTATCAACTGCTGCGGCTCTCACTTTTCCTATCCCACACGCCTCTCTCCTTCTCTCCACCGATGCCAGTGACGTCGCTATTGGTGCAGTACTCGAGCAGGTGGTCAAAGGCTCGCCCCGCCCATTGGCCTTCTTCAGCAGAAAACTGTCCAAGGCAGAATCGGGTTATTCTACTTTCGATCGAGAATTGCTGGCGGTGCACTTGGCTGTCCGTCACTTTTGCCATTTCTTAGAAGGTACGCCCTTCGTCATTCGCACAGACCACATGACTCTGGTGCACGCCTTCAATCGACAGTCTGACGCCTGGTCCGCCCGTCAACACCGACATCTCTCCGCCGTGGCTGAATACAATTGAACCCTCCAATACGTCCCTGGGATAATGAATCCCGTTGCCGATGCCCTGTCAAGAAACACGTTGGCTGCCGTTCAACTGGGATTGGATTACAACGCCCTGGCTGAAGCCCAACGACAGGATCCAGGGTATCAAGCTTGTAGGACATCCTGCACGTCCCTCCATTGGGAAGACTTTCCCCTGGAAGACTCCAACACCACCCTCCTCTGTGACGTCAGTACTGGTAGACCGCGACCTTGGATTCCTGCTCCCATGCGCCGACAGGTGTTTGATTTCATTCACGGCCTTTCACATCCCTCGTGCCGTTCTACTGCACAGATGCTGAAGGCAAAGTTCATTTGGCACGGCATTTCTAAGGATGCTAAGGATTGGGTCCGCGCCTGTACTTCTTGCCAAACTTCCAAAGTACATCGACACACGGATTCAGGAGTGGGCACCTTTCCTCAACCTCAGCGTCGTTTCGCACACATTCACGTTGACGTTGTAGGCCCCCTACCCACATCACAAGGACATCGTTACCTGTTTACCGTCATCGACCGCTCCACTCGTTGGCCTGAAGCCATTCCCATGGAAACTGCAACGTCCGCCTCATGTACATCTGCCTTATTCTCTGGATGGATTTCAAGATTCAGTATCCCTGAGCATATTACTTCTGACAGGGGAACCACTTTCACCTCTCAATTGTGGACGTCATTAGCGAATCTCCTGGGCATCACCCTACATCAGACAACGGCCTACAACCCCGCTGCCAATGTAATGGTTGAACGTTTTCATCGCACCCTCAAAGCAGCTTTGATGTCCCGCTGCAAGGATTGCAACTGGTTTACTCAGCTTCCCTGGGTCCTC
>NC_090731.1:116919156-116925083 GCF_036898095.1 Palaemon carinicauda | reverse complement strand
TGATATCGTACTGATTGACGTACGTACTTCTTAGCTACAGACAGCTCAATTTGATAATCAAATGAGTACTACAATGCACTACAAGAAGCCTGAGTGCTATAAGTAATCTACATAATGTAAAGGAGAACACACGATATAGTTCACATAGCCACTTTTGTACTCTTAACCCAGCATTTTTATTAATGAAGCAGAAAATTTTTTACGCTATTTAACTTCAGTATTTAAAAAAATTCTAGCTTTACCTAAACAGCAACTACACACATACACACACATGTATATATATATATATATATATATATATATATATATATATATATATATATATATATATATATATATATATATATATATATATATATATATATATATATATATAGGCACATATAGATGTATATACTGTATGCAATGAAAACTATTCAAAAACAAGAAATAGATAAATCTTATGTTATAACACTTGAAGATATCTATACGGGAAGTACAGCAATGCTAAAACTACATAAAGATAGTGGGAACATTCAAATTTAGAAAGGAGTTAGACAGAGAGCTCCCATCTCTCCTTTATTATTCAGAGCATGTCTAGAAGAAATTTTAAGAATGCAGATTAGTAAAATGTGGGAATTAACATTAATAGGGAATACCTTGATAACTTGAGATTTGCAGATGACAGTTCTGTATAGTAAAACATGGGACGGATTGCAAAAGATGATAGAAGATTTGAATAGAAAAAGCAGAAATGTAATACTGAAAATCAATTTGTGTAAAACCAAGATAATGTGCAATGAAAATGGACCTTCAAGAGATCATTAATGAATATATTTAGTGTTTGCCTAGTGACTGAAATTAAAACAATGATAACCGTGGGATGGAGAGCTTTTGGTAAACAAAATGAAATTATAAAAATTAAAATTCCACTTTCTCTAACGAAAGAAATGCATTTAATCAGATGGTCCCAACAGTATTACCTTCAGCATCAGAAACTTAGAGCCTTACTAAAGCCTTAAAACATAAGCTAGTTACAACTTAAAGAGCTGCAGAAAAAATAATGACAGGATAACACTAAAAGAGAGAAAAAGTGCAACATGGACACGAGAGCAAATTAAAGTAAAGGATATTCTAACAAAATGCAAGAAAAATAAATGAACATGAGCAGGTCATTTAATGAGAATGGCAGATAATAGATGGACATTAAGAATAACAGAATAGACCCCTAGAGATTACAAAAGCAGCAGGGTAGGGAAGAGAAGACGATGGACTAGCATAGAGACCAAAAACAGATGTAAGGGGAAAGATATGTGTGGGGCCTTTGTTCTGCAGTGGACTAGTTTACGGCTGATCTTGATGTGATATATATATATATATATATATATATATATATATATATATATATATATATATATATATATATATATATATATATCTTAGGAAGCTGATCTAGTGTAGAGTAAATATTTTATTCCTGCATTTCCTTTGTGTATTTAAGAGGTATATGGCTAGCTCATAAGGTGAGTTCCTCTCTTATAGGTTTAAGTATATGTATGTAAATTACGAAAGACTTTCATCGTTTATTTTAATGTATATTTAATTTCATTCAGTATATATAAATTTACATTATTTTTAAGAATTAACTTTTTATTCCACGTATTTTGTTATGAAGTTTTAAGTAATCTCGATTAAATGTGCTGTACGAACCATAAAAGGTATAAACGAGTGCTTATGTAATTTTTTATTTTTTCATTTTTACGAGGTATTGTGTCATGATTGTGAGAAATTACACAATTCTTATATTTTCCATGTGTTTAGAATGTTCTTGAAAACCCCAGAGTTAGTTTTATCTTTTTTTTATTGTTCCAAGGAGGTAGGTGGGTGGAGTTAGCTGAGAGAGAGTCGCCTCGCTTGTGCACTGTATTCGTGTGATACTTGATCGTTGGCAACCTTACGCCGCTAGGCACTGCCCCCAAGCTTCTAGACCCCCTGACCTAGAAGGATCTAGATGAATTAAGTCATTATATAATGTGCCCCTAGGAATGTATAGGAGAAAAAAAGATCCAGCCTGTCCCAGTGAAAGAGCCAACACCTTCTCTCTCAAGTGTCTCGAGTGTGTGCCCTCTCCAATGTGAATAAGTTTTTAACCAACATATTGTGTGTAGTGTCTTCAAACATTGGTAAAACTTTAAATAATATTCTGGGTGTGTTGTATTGGTATAAGTGCTGGTGTGGCATAAATTTTTGTAACTGGCCCTGTGAGTTTAGGATAAAACAGTAAGGTGTATTTATATTGCTATCTGTTCGTAGCCTTCATGAAAGCTAAAAACACCTAAGGGACGAAGAGCAGAAAATTAATGAAGAATGGTGTGTTATTAAGAACATATACCAGTCAGTCGGTAGTGAACTTTTGGAACATGTAGTTGCAAGGAGAAAACCATGGATGACAAATGATAATGAAAAGGAGACAAAGACATAAATTGATTGTTCAAAGTTTTCGTGAAAGTAATGAAAATTTCAAGGTAGTGCATACTAAATATTCCAGTATTGATAGTGACGTCAAAAGAAAAACCAAGAATGTTCGAAGAGAATATTTAGACAGGAAATCAGATGAGGCCGACAAGCTATAAATTCAGGGAGTGGCTATGGTGTAAGAATTGCTCACAGTATTATTGATGAAATCTCTATTGGGGTAAAGAAAAAGAAGCATATACCCATCAAAAAGAGAGATGTATCTATTATAACAACAGAAGATGAAGAAAGACAACGTTAGATGGAACACTTTAGTGAGGTCATGAATAGGAGAAATAAAGAAAGTAATTTGATTAATATACCTAAAGCTGAGGAAGACCTTGATGTTCCCATAAATGAATTCAGTGTGTTTGAAGTCGAAGCTATCATTAAAAAACTCAAGAGATGGAAAGCCCTGGATACAATGGAATAACTGCGGATATGATATTGGCCGAGAATAATGTGACTCCCGGAATACTAACAAGATTATTTTGTAGAATGTAGCGTGAAGAGGCATAACCTCTTGAATGGGGGCTAGGTGTGTTGGTGAAAATGGCAATAAAGGAAATCTGAATGATTGCAATAATTACTTGGGCATCACACACGTCAGTTGTCATGAAAATATCTAGTATGCTCATTCTTGAGGCTAGAGAGAAAGATTGATGAAAAGCTGAGGGATGAACAAGCAAGTTTTAGAAAAGATAGTTGTTCTGACCAAATTTTCATTCTAGGTCATGCTGTACAGTAATATATAAAATGTAGAAATCCACTCTTGATGGCATTTGGTGACTATGAAAAAGCCTTTGATAGTGTGCACAGGTCAATTTTGTGGAGAGTCCTGCGTTATTATGGAGTTCCTCTCAAGTATGTAAATTTGATTAAATCTATTCATGAGCATAGCAAGTGCAAAGTTAATGATAGAGAAGTCCTATCAAATGAATTCCTAGTGAATAGTGGAATACTCCAAGGGAATGTGTTGTCACCTATTATGTTCATCCTCATCATGGATTTTGTAATGCATAGAACAGTTGGGGATGGTGGAGAAGGATTAGACTGGATTAGTAACAGGAAATTAGCAGACCTAGAGTATGCTGATGAGCTGCCCTTATTAGCAGAACACCAAAGGACTTGCATAGCTTGCTTACCAGAATGCATGAAATATCACACGAAGCTGGGCTGAAGATGAATAGAAGAAAGGCAGAGATAGTGAGAACGGAATATGCAATGGAAGGTGAAATATCCTTAGAAGGAGAAATATTCAAGAATTAAATCTCTACCACAGGATCTTTAGAATTTAAGTTTAATGAGAGATTAAAAAAAGCAAACCAGACAATTGCTAGATTAAGTAAAGTTTGGAAATCAAATCTCCTGAAATTACATAAAAAAATCAGGCTATATATCAGTTTAGTGAGATCGGTGTTACTGTGTAGACATGAGTTATGGTATAACAATGAAACAATATCCTACAGATTTTGTAAATTTGAGAACAAACCCCTCAGACGATTATTAGGAGTTAAATGGCAGGACAGGATTAGAAACAAAACTAGGAGAGTGAATACTTCAGTGCCATATGTGGATGAGATCATGACGAGGGGTAAATGGAGATGGTTTGGACATGCTCTTCGCGCTCCCCAAGAGAGATTAGTTCACCAAACTTTCAACTGGGCTCCACATGGCACTGTGCGTGTTATTATCTATATATCAGTGATATGTAAACTTTTACGTCATTTAGACAATATACAGTATAATTCTCAAGCATTATTCTTTATTTAATTTATTTGAATGGCAATAGTGACTGCTCGAACAACAATACCCATTGTGTGATCAATGATTTCAAAACAATATAATCGTTCATATGGTAAGTTAACTCTTTTATTTTTACACACCGATCACAGCATTCCTTATACATTGCATTCCAGAAAAGATGTTTATCTTGACGCTTGCCAGACGTGATGCATTTACTATATTTGGCTTACACGTTAAATATTTATCAATCATAGAAATCCGTTTATTAATTCAGTGCCGTTGAAGGCCTCTTCGAGTACAAATCGACAGACAATATGCTTAGAATTGGGTTCAAACCTGATTACAAATTGAATTATGTATCGAAGGTTTTACTAGGGTTTTTCTTATTTTTAGTGGTTAAACACATCATACCGTACCATGTGACGTAGTTTTTTTTTTTTTCCTATAAATTAAGATGAAATTGATGAATGTAAATTACCATGCGCTTTTCATCCTTCCTTATTTTCTTTCTATTCATTCATTCATCATCCATTCACTTTTTCATTACTTATATGTCTATTTATTTCCTGTTTTGATAACGGAATGTGTATTCCAAGCATATAAGAATAAAAAAATTTACTGTATTTAAGTACAGTCAAATTCGAAAGTTCGTGAACACTCAGATAAGTCATAATCAATCAATCAATCAATCAATCATGAACACTCATTGGCCATTTCTTTTATTTTACAGACTGAGCTATGTACACACAAAATCTATGTACGCAAAGCATTTGCCAGTGCAACGGCAATTTGACATTTTATGTTTTCCATGGTCCTCATTAGGTTTTCAAAGCCCACGTCATGTTCATGGCCATTTCTTCAATGTACAAGTTTCATAAATGTATTATTTCAGGCTTGCAACAAATTTTTCTATAGATATTCTGCCATAGATGCCGATAGACCCATATCAGACGAAGGTAGCACATAAGTGAAGACCGCCCCCATCTTATCATAGGAGAGATGAGCGGTGGCTAGCATAATAATCAATGTAAATAAATGTCACAAACAGTTTATCATAAAGTATACAGTATGTATACCTTTTCCAGATTTGATTAGCTTCTATTATGATATTTTACACTGAATAAATAAACATCTGAATATTATTATTTATTGATATATATATATATATATATATATATATATATATATATATATATATATATATATATATATATATATATATATATATATATATCTTACAAAGCTGGTCTAGTGAAGAGTAAATAAATTAATCAGGTATCTTATTTTGGTTTTCATAAGTGCATTGAAAGGTATATAGCCAGTTCTTAAGGTGAGTTCCTCTCATGTAAATATATGTTTGTTATGTAAATTACATAAGACTTTCGTCATTAATTTCATTGTATTCTTTATTTAAGATGAGTTCCTCGCATGTAAATATATGTTTGTTATGTAAATTACGTAAGACTTTCGTCGTTAATTTCATTGTATTCTTTATTCAATACAGTATGTAAATTTATGTTATTTTTAAGAATTAACTTTATTTCCCGTATTTTGTTACGAAGTCTTACGTAAGCTGTTTAAGATTGCAATATGACCCATACAAGATATGAACAGGGGCATATATAAATGTTTTTAATAATTTTATGAGGCATTGCGTTATGTTTGTTCCAAAATACGCAATTCTTATA
>NC_090731.1:116896656-116914156 GCF_036898095.1 Palaemon carinicauda | reverse complement strand
TGCCGACAGGCTGAATGAATATCAGGATATTTTAGATAATTCCACATGGGTTACAGGAGATATCATCGCCGTGAAAGATTTTTTACGGCTAATGTATTTAACTTGCATGACAATTATGTTGCCTGAGGCTTTAGTGCGGTGTTTTGATAAAAAGTTAACGTCCGAAAGTACAGAATTAGATGTATATAAATAGATAAAGAAACACATGTCTAAGTATACTGACCTTGATCCCTTACTTACTCAAGTTTTTGCAAAAAATGAAACTAAGCCATAACAGGTAAACGTAGTTAATAATAATCAAGCTGTAGGGATTATGTGTTATAATTGCAAACGTCAAGGTCACTTGATTGCAGACTGTAGGACGTGATTTTGTTCGATTCATATTTCATATAGTCGATGCTACTCTCGTAATCAACAACAGAATCCTAGAAACACCCAGACAGTTCCCTTTGGAAATAAAAAGATAAATCCTCAGTTTAATAAAAAGAAACAGGCGAACGGCAATGTAGTTCAAAATCAAAAACAAACAAATAGTGCTTCAAGTAACTCTGTTCCTTGGCCGTCTAGCCAGAACTCGTAAGTTCAACGAATTTTCAGAATGTGCAAAGCAAAGCAAACACCACATAGTTAACTCCAGTGGGGGAGAGAGTGATGTTGGGTCATTCATATCAATATCTTTTGTATCAAATAATCCATTTAATAATTTATCAGATCATTGTGAGGGAACAGATTTTCCTATGAAACACACGGCCGAATCCAATAAATCAGTGCAGGTTCCCGTAGATTTGCAAAAAATTCACGCAATGATAAGCCAAAATGAGTTACGACCAACATTATATGCTGTAAATTTAGAACACTGATCCTTCACATTATTTTTTTACTCTGGTAGTCCACGTAATATCATGGATTTGAGGACTCATCACTTGTTATTTTCGAAATTCCCTATAGAGAAGTCCGGAGTAAGGCTCTCGGGTATAGGAAATAATGAATTAAATGTAATAGGAGTAACTCATGTTCAGTACAAGGTCGGTAAGTGCATGTTTGCCGATACCTTTATCGTTGTACAAAACATTGATATGTATCCAGCTGTAATTATAGGATACCTGTCTATGGGCACTCAAAACATTACCTTAGCCACTGCCAAACACGGCGTGTATATCAAAGGAAAATTCTACAAGTCTTCTAATACCTTAAAATCAGTTTTGGATAAAAAGGAGACGACAAATAAAACAGTAACGTACGTTGAAGAACCAATTACTTGTTTCATAAATCAAGAAATAATATATGCGACCCATCAGAATTCTCTTTCACCCGTAATATCATCTTGCACGCAATCTATCGAGCCGAATGTAACTTCGAATATATTAGTGCAAGTAAAGAAAACTTTGCCGGGATCTGAAATATTAATCCTTTCCGACACTTTGAAAACTAACGGATTGTCCGTCACACAAACTATTTATACAGTCGGCTCACAACAACAATGTAATATTGGAGTCTGTAATCCTTTTAATACCACTTTAGTAATTCACAAAAATCAACATATCTTAGATGTGGAAGTTTATAAACATCGCATTCTTACCGTCGCTGAAATCAATCACGCTCAATCAGTTGCGGATGAATCCCTTTTGCAATCTATAAAAAATAAAATCAATAAAGACATTCAAGAAGAGGAAATTCGGCAGAAATTATTTGGTCTTTTCAATAAATATCATGATGTTTTCTCCACTACGGAGGGATCCTTAGGTAAAACGGATGTCATAGAAGACCAAATAAGGTTAAAAGACAAGCAGAAAATTATCTATGTACCCTCGTACAGACTCCCTATGAAATTCCAGAATGAGATAAATGATGAAGTAGGTAAAATGCTAGAAGAAGGAATCATTACGAAATCGAACAGCCCTTATAACTTTCCATTAATAGTTGTACCGAGAAAAGATCGAACATGGCGTATCTGTGTAGACTTCCGTCGCTTAAATGAGGAAACGATCCCTGATCGATTCCCAGTGCCATGTACTGACGATATTTTATCTTTGCTAGGTCAGAACAAATATTTTACCAGTTTGGACTTACTTAAAGGCTTTCACCAGATACCATTAGAAGAAGATAGTATCCCATACACTGCCTTCAGCACAGCCAGGGGACATTATGAATTTTTGCGTATGCCTTTTGGTTTACGTTGTGCTCCCATAACATTTACTAGAATGATCAACATAGTGTTTGGAGACTTGTTAGGGGACTTATTGCATGCCTATTTGGACGACCTTGTAATCTTTTCTAATACCTTAGAAGAACATTTACGTAAACTGGAGCTAGTGCTACAGAGACTAAGACAGCATAATTCAAGGGTAAAGATTAGTAAGTGTGAATTCTTCAAAACAGAATTAGTCTATTTAGGTTTTACAGTGTCTAGTCAAGGTCTTAAAGTAGTCCATGATAAGGTGTCGGCTATCCGTAACTTTCCGATACCTACTAATGTCAAGGGAATACAGCAATTTCTGGGGTGTAGTGGGTATTACAGGCGTTTTATACGCAATTATTCAATAATAGCCACTCCCCTAACCGATCTTACGAAGAAGGGCGTAGATTTCATATGGTCTGAGCAGAATCAACAGGCGTTTGATACCTTGAAAGATGAACTGTGTAGTTCTCCTATCTTAAAATTTTCTGACTTCGAGAAGGAATTCTTCATTGCAAGAGACGCCTCAGACCTAGGAGTAGGTGGGGTATTGCTTCCGCAATATGACAAAGTTTTTCTCGTTAGCTTTTTATTCACGTAAACTGAGACCTTCTGAAAGTAAATATGCAGTAATAGACAAGGAAGGGCTAGCTATTGTTAATTCACTAGTGCATTTTAAGTTCATAATATACAGTTATCCCGTCAAGGTTCTTACTGATCATAGGCTTTAGTCACAGCCCCAAACGAACTCGGTGGCATTTGATCATCCATGACTTTGGCGCGAGGATCGGGTATTTACCAGGGAAAGCAAATATCATTGCTGACGCATTATCACGCAACCCCGTGTCATCTTGTACAGAGGTATTAGCTGAATTAATAGATATATCAGCATCCATGCCTATTGTTAAAACTGTATCTGAACAGGAAGATCTGGGCTGGAGCGCTGAACTAATACAGACTGAATAAAGAAAAGATCCACAACTAGAAAAAATCATAAATGCTTTGAACGGAAATCCTAAGGAAAAGGAATATATAAAGTATACGCAGCAGAATTATATAATCAAAGACAATATTCTGTGCAGATCCGTGACTAGGAAAACCCGCAATACACCACAGGTGACTAACGACCAGGTAGTGATACCAATCTCACTTATACCCACTATCCTAAATTGGTTGCATGCAAATTCATTGCATGGCCACCTGGGGTTCTCCATAATGTCACAGAAAAACAAATCATTGTTTTATTGGCATACGATGCTTACATATATAAAAAAGCACATAGCTAATTGTCGCACTTGTCAGGAAAACAAAGGGCACACGAAAACACCTGTCAGCCTAGGGGCTAATCCCGTGCCCAATCAACCCTTTGAAAGAGTACGTTTAGATTTATTAAAGGGGTTTTATGAGTCAGACAGAGGAAATAAGCACCTCTTAGTAATTATAGATGCTTTGACTCGATATACAGAACTGATAGCGCTTAAAACTAAAACCGCGATCGAATGTGCTAGGAAGTTTTACGAGTGCTACATTTGTAAACATGGAATTCCACACATGATAATCTCAGACTCGGGTGGAGAATTCAATAATCATTTCCTTAACTCATTGTGTGAATTCCTAGGCATAAAGAAAATCAATACCATGATCTATCACCCAGAGTCGAATGGGCTAGAGGAAAGAGCGAATAGGAAGGTTTTAAACATATTAAGAATTACACTATGGGGATCAAACCCCAACTGGAATATTGCCATACCTGCGGTACTAAGTACTCTGAATCAGTCATATCATGTATCTATTAAAATGTCGCCGCACGAGGTACTGTACAGTACTCCAGCTAGAACGCCTTTCCAAGTATTAACGCCTACAACTAATTCATCAAATCCTTTAAAGGATGTTATGAATGCAAGCATAAGTCATTATGATATCCTTTGAAAGAGTCTAGAAGAATCACAAATCAAAATGAAAAGGAATCATAATAAAATAGCGAAACCAACTAAAACATATACCGTGGGTGATAAGGTATACATACAACTATACGTACGCAAAGGACTCAATTACAAACTGACACCTAAGTTTGAAGGCCCGTTTAACATTTTAGAAACATTAACGGCCAATAGATTTAGAGTTCGAAACGTATCCCAACCCACAGATGAGAGAACTATACCATTGGCTCACATAAGAAATTAAAATAAGGGAGAAGGAAGTGAGGGAAATTTTTGTATCTATGAAACTTTTATAATATTTGTATGTAAACATTTTTTTTTCTTCTTAAAACAGGAGTAATTACATATATTTTTCTCATTGCAGGTTTCCAAAATGAAGTCTTTATTGTTAGGAGTGATATTGTTCGTTCAGAAGTTTTTTTCCTGTGGGAAGAGCCCTAAAACTAAAATTATAGATTCTAAATATGGCACTATTGTAGAGAGAACAGAAGGCTTTTTCATTACAGCAAGCAATATAGTTATAGAAGTAAATATGCAAGCGATTTTCCTCCCAGAGAATTACGTCACTAACTTAAAAAGCAACCTGTCAAGGTTCGCTGCTTCATTAAATGAAATGCATCGACGTCATTTTCCTTTTAATACAGAGAGTTCGCTTGCACCAACATTAAGCGTTGCAGAAATGTTATCGTACGACTTGCAAAATAAAACTGACGAAGCAGAAGCTCTGGCTCGCGTCCTAGTGATGAGGACTGTGCGACACAATAACCTTGAAAGATGTAACCCATTTATTTTTGCTGCACTAAACATCTTTGGATCCGTTGCAAGTTTAGGCTCAGGAATTTCAAATCGTCTCAAAATCAGTAATCAAAATAAGAAAATTGAGTTTTTAGATCATGAAAATGAACTAGGTTTATCAGAACTGAGGAATCAATTAACATCAATTGATCAAATAATGAGTTTGGTGAACGAACATTCTAGTAATATCAGTCAGATTATGGAAGTACAAAACTTGCTGGCAACGTTAACGTATTATAATTCAAAGATAGATCATATCCGTACTAAAATTTCACATTTTATTGAGAAATCAAAAGACTATGTGGAAGCTATTACGTTAGCAGCTAAGGGTGTTTTATCACCACATCTTTTGCCTATTAAAGACCTAATGTTAATTTTGGAGAAGGGACAGAAGAAAATGGGTTATGTTCCTTTGTTAAACGCCCATAAGATAGAGTTTTATTATAGCTTAATATCAGTAAGCGTTGCAAATTACAGGATCATGATTATAATTCTCTTTGATTCTTCTGATGCCTGGCAAGCATACAAAATATCACCATTCCGAACTTTCATGACGAATAACTCAAGTCCAGTAATATCCAGTTTGACAGGACACGTATTGATTTCCCCTGATAAGGAAACATATACGGTCATTAGAGACTTAGATAAATTAACTCACTGTTCAGAGGCAATGAATAATAAAGTATGTACAGCTGACTCCTTTGAATTCCATCATATATCAATGGATTCATGCGAGTTAGGTATAGTGCTAAACGGTTCTCTCTCCCATACACATGAAGATTGTCTGAAAAAACTTTATCCTTTTGACGATAATAAGTTCAATTACAGATTAAACAACGGCTCGTGGATGCGATACAACAAGGCCGGCTTCAATGTATCATGCCCGGACGGATCCACGACCCACTCCAAGGTCTTCGTTGCAGCTGACGGTTGCATCGGGATGTCCACGAATTACACGGTCCAAGAAATTAACACTATCATCAGGGAACAGGCCTACTTCGCGAATTTCACGTGGACCACTACAATCCCATCCTTACCTCTCCCATACAACGCACGGGTGGCTAATCGGTTGACGAAACTAGCCGAGATGAACCACCAGTCACTGACTTATGTAGGGGGGGGGGGATGTTCATTTTTATATGTCGCTGGCATCAATCAGTGTTACATTGATGATTCTTATCACTGTTAACATCCTTGCTTGGCGTAGGTTGAGGCAAAAACAGGTGGAGCTCCAGAGGAACGTTTTGCCACGTCCACACAACACTCCTATTGCATTGAAAGCATTCACATTTAGAGCCGTTTAAAATTGGCCATTTCACTTGACTCGGGGTGGGGGGGGTAAAATTGTCTGGAACTAAGAAGTGTGTGAAAAGCGGTCAGTACGCTAGTAATTTGTAGTTGAAGAGACTCCAGGACATTGCATTATATATATAAACAGTTAAAAAGTATTTTTTTATGGCACCTAATGAAATATTGTAGCCCTATATGTTAAAAAAAAGTATCTTTTGGGCACCTATTATTATTATTATTATTACTTACTAAGCTACAACCCTAGTTGGAAAAGCAGTATGCTATAAGCCCAGGGTCTCCAACAGGGAAAATAGCTCAGTGCAGAAAGGAAAAAAGGAAAATAAAATATTCTAAGAAGAGTAACAACAATAAATATCTCCTAATAAAATATCTAAGCCCTATATATATATATATATATATATATATATATATATATATATATATATATATATATATATATATATATATATATATATATATATATATATATATATATATATATATATATATATATATATATGAAACCGTGGTGCGTGTACGTACCAGGAATTTTTATCTTGAGCACATTAATATCAAATTTGATGTATTTATATCTTTACCAAGGTAACAAATATTCTTAATCAGTTACTAATAAACAATCATATCAGTTTTGATGTAGTTATATCTTTACCAAGGTAACAAATATTCTTAATCAGATACTAATGAACAATAATATCTGTTATAATATATCTGTATCTTTAACAAAGGTAACAACTATTCTTTAACAAGTTACCAATTCGTATGTATATGTTAAATTTTTTGTTTTGTACCTCATAATCATTCGCTAGCAATATGCCATATATAGCATACATGGATCTGTATTTTCCATGCATTTTTCTTTATTTTTGGCTATGTCCGTTAGGTGTGTATTTTTTTTTTACATATACCTTTCTTGCATGTTCATCCTTAATCACTTGTTTATGTCTATGACTAAAATATATATCCAGTCACACTCCTAGGAAACATATTTTAACGCAACTTTTAATGTTCAATGCTTGAAGGTAGCTGTTCGAGCTGATGTAATTTATACATTTGTAAACCCATGACCCAAGGGATCATTGGAGAGTTGGAGTGTGACGACAGCCATAACAGGATGTGAAAATAGACTAAGCTAAAGCATTTCATAGGTAAACATTTATTTATATCTTGTAAACATGTCATAAGCCTCCCGTGAGAAACAGTTGACCTATTGATCCCCACCGGAATCACCTGACTTCCGGCTATAAGGTTACGTGATCATATCTCTTTGTATTTGTAATAAACGCTGAGATAACTAATACTACGTTATCGACGCGAGCTTATTGTAAAGTAGTTCTATTCATCTTTTCATACGGAATGGTCACCCGATCAAACCATCCATACTCCAGTGATGGAGCTAACAATAAATTGTTTAAAGTTAACTTAAACTTTGACTTATTCTAAGAAGTAACCTACAAGTCTAATAATTCTATATCACATTGAAGAGACATGAGATGGAACCGCAATGTGTACGTATTACATTCGCACATTAACATATATACATATATATATATTCTTACAAAGTTGGTCTAGTGTAGAGTAAATATTGCATTTATGTATTTCATTTGCATATTTAGGAGGTGAATAGCCAGCTCATAAGGTGAATTCCTCTCTTGTAGGTTTGAGTTATTATATGTAAATTGCATAAGACTTTCATCATTCATTTCGTTGTATTTTTTTTTTCAAGTTATTTTATGTAAATTTATGTTATTTTTGAGAATTAACTTTTCGTTTCACGTATTTTGTTACGAAGTCTTATGCATTCTCGTTTAAGTGTACTGTATAAACCGTACAAGGTATGAACGAGGTTTTATGTAATTTGTTTATGTTTATACAAGGTATCGCGTCATGTTTGTGAGAGATTATGCAATTCTTATATTTCCCATATGTTTAGAATGTTCATGAAAAATGCGGAGTTAGTTTTATTTTTCTTTATTGTTTCAAGCACACAGAGGTGGGAGGAGTTAGCTGAGAAAGAGTTGCCTCGCTTGTGCGTTGGTATGTTTCTGATACATGGCTGTTGGCAACTTTGACGCCGCTAGGCACTGCCCCTAGGCCTGACCTAGAAGGATCTAGAATAATTAAGTCACTATATATGTGCCCTTAGGAATGTATAGGAGCGGAAGAGATCCAGCCTATCCCTTTGTAAGAGCCAAAGTTCACCTCTCTCTCAAGTGCCTCGAGTGTGTACCCTCTCGAAATTGAAAAAGTTTTATCTTACATATATTGTGTGTAGTGTGTTCAAACATTGACCACTCCATTGGAGGATATTTCATGAGTATTGCATTAGTGTAAGCATGGGTTTAGTATAAAATTTTGTAACTGGCCCTGTGAGTTTAGGAAACAGGGAAGTGTATTTGTATTGCTATCTGGTTGGACACTTCGTGTGAGCTAAAACACGTTATAATTTATTTTCATGTAAATTACAATAAGAGTTTAATTATTAGTGTTAAAGTTTTAACTATTTTCATTGATTATCAAGATAAAATATTTGTGGGAAATTTAATTTCCAGTGAAACAAGGGATTACATAATTTTCAGAGTGTAATATTCTCTTGTCTTAATTTAAGGTTTTGTTCAGATTTAATATTTCGAGTCAAGTGATCATGTAATTTTGAGAGTGTAATATTTTCTTGTCTTAGTCTAAGGTTTTGTTCATATATAATATTTTGAGTGATTCATTTTGGTATTAACTTTTGTTACTAATGTTATAAATTTTTTACAGAACATATTTTTTTTTGTAAAGAGCATATTATTTCGATCAACAGTATTTCTTACAGAGCTCTCTACTATTCTTGTTTAAGAATCGAAGTAAGATGTTGTTTTGAATAGTTCTTAATAATAATTACCCATTTTGTTATGAGTAGACGTAAGAGACCTTTGGATATTCAGCGTTTTTTTTAAATATTGATTTATGTAATAACAAACAGGTGAGTTTGGAACTCAGGAAGTTGTGTAATTTGCCAGCTGTAATATACAATATATATATATATATATATATATATATATATATATATATATATATATATATATATATATATATATATATATATATATATATATATGTATGTATATATATATATATATATATATATATATATATATATATATATATATATATATATATATATATATATATATATATATATATATATATATATATATATATATGCTGTATATAAATGTATGTATTTAAACATACAAAATGTATTTAGTTTTTATTACTTTATTGACTTCGTATAACAAAACTTAGAAAGGTATAGATACATCATTTACAATATACATTCAATACAATAATCTTGCACAAGACAGATTTGCCTTAGCAAAAATTTTATGTTCACAATTATATATAGAAAATAAAACAAATTCGGAATAATAACATAATAATACTACCCCAAATCTATTTATTATGACTAGTTCTTATAGCAATTCAGGATTTCATATACACAATTACAAAGATCTATTGGGTTTCCTTCATTCAACTAGTTTACAATGTCTGAGTAATCAAGTTTAGGATATTTCGCACGAATGTTTGTACTAAGAGGACAATGCTCCTTATTTTGTACCTGATTTTCAGTTTATACACAAATACGTAACTCACGAGGGATCCTAGTCCACCTTCCTAATTAAATTTTCAAACTATGTATCATTAGTCTTCTCCTTTTTAAAGTTTCTCTCTTGTAATCAGGAATACACACATCTTTATACACTCTGTGGTATAATAGTCTCTTGTTAATTTTTGACCTATAATTAACATAGTTAGTTGCATCTTATCAATGACAGAATATTATCTAATGACTCTCCGCTATTCTCTTCCCTTACACATCTCACTAAAAATCTGTAGCCTGATGTATTGTTACTCCTACACATATCAAATACAAAATGAAATGGTTCCTAAAAATCTAAATTATCTAATTTAGATGTTAAAATTTTTTGCCTTCTTTTCACAATTTCATATTCTACAGTAGTTAGACCTGTCTCAACTAACCATAGAGGTACCGATATATTGTTTCTTTTCACCATGTAGTATTCTTACTAGTTTAGTCTTTACTAGTCTTTTCTATGCCTCCAACATTCGATGTCAACCAACTTTTAGAACTGTATAACAGGGCATCACAGTTGCATGAAATACTTTCATCTTATAGCAAAATGGCTGTGTTGTATTCACAGCACAAAATATAGCAACCTTATTAACTAACGAAGATGACGATTAATGCGCATCAAGTGCAGATTTCCTATTTGCATCATCTAAATACCATACCCCTAGATACAAATACTGAGAGCAATATTCAACTTCTAAGTTACCAAAAAAGGAATGACTCTTTATCATTTTTTATCTCCAGCAATAACAAAATATTTAATCTTGGATGAGTTACTCCCATGCCATACTCTTTACAATAGTCTAATAATACTTCAAACTTTTTCATACATATTTCGCGAGATGTTCCGACTATAACCATGTCGTCCATCAGAAGCAAGGCATGCAATCCTCCCAAAAACCCATCAGTTACTATTCTTTCTTTTATCATCTTTATCACTTTATCTAGATAAATTACAAATAACAAACAACTCGTTGGTGCTCCTTGTCGCACTCCAACCAACGATTCCACAGTGGTTGACTTTAAGATGCTTTTTGTACATTTGTACATACCCTGGATTGCCAAAGCATGAGTTTACCGCACCCTATTGACTTCAACTGCTCTAGCATCTTTTCCAGGGGACTTTATCATATGCCTTACAGTAGTTCACAAACAACACATACAACTTATTTTTCTTGTATTGGACAACATCAATAAACAAACGCAAAGCCAGTTTTTGTTCAACACATCCCCTTAACTTTAGCGCCCCTGCCTGGCACTTATCATTAAAACATCATGGTGATAATCTATTTATTAGCAGCACATCATATATTTTGGTAAGTGTATTCATAATATCAATTCCCCGATAATTGCTACAATCAAATATATTTCCTTTTTTGATCAAGGCTATCAGTTTACAAAGGATAACATGTAAACAGGAATATGTAGTTAAAATTTGTAAGAAAAAAACAGCTTCCATGAAATAGGTAAGACTGCAAATAACACAGGACATATCCCAATCAAACTCCTATTTTTCTTCAATTGTATACACACACACACACACACACACACACACACACACATATATATATATATATATATATATATATATATATATATATATATATATATATATATATGTATATATATATATATATATATATATATATATATATATATATATATATATATATATATATATACATACATACATACATACATATATATATACGTACATATATGTATATATATACTGAATATATATATATATATATATATATATATATATATATATATATATATATATATATATATATATATATATATATATATATATATATATATATATATATATATATATATATAATATATATATATATATATATATATATATATATATATACTGAATATATATATATATATATATATATATATATATATATATATATATATATATATATATATATATATATATATATATGGTTTGTGCGTTCGTTTCTTTTTGTGTTTACTCTTTAATATATAACTAATTGTCTTGACTACACTGTACATTTCTTCATTTCTTAGTACAGTCATAGGCAGCACAAAACTGCAGCAAACTAACAATATACAATGGTTAGAACGGAATTTCCCCCGAGCGACCTTGAATAAGTTCCCGTGGCAAGATGGCTATCGTTTACACGTATGCAGGCTCGGTTCATGTGACATCTTTGGTAGGATATCTGTGAATATTCCTCTGAAATTTTCAAGTATGAAATGGAACTGAATCTAATGCGAATCACAATTTCTTAAGGACAATAACTGGTATTTGAATGAGCATAAAAGAGTATACAATAATCACATCAATCTAGAGCTAGAATAATTGAAAGCTACTCACCTCCTTTCACTCGTCCTTTATGAATACATTCCGGTTCCACTTCCCGTTATCCAATTAGGATTACATTTGGAAATCCGGTTATACTGGCTCATAACATGTTCTGGTTCCAGAGCGGCTACAGAGCAACTTTGGCGTTTTTTGTAGCTTGAAAGAAAATCTGATTTCTTGTTAAACATATTCTTTATCTAGTTTGATGTTTTGAAGTGACCAGGATTATCTTCGACTCTACCTCAGAGCCAAATTAAAAGTTGTGAATTTGAATCATGCTGTGTAGTTCTTTAACATCCAGCCATTTGCCTACTTGTATACGACTACTCGTATCAGAATGTTTCTTTTCTATCAGACATTCTCTTGATGAAGATGCGACCTCATTATCGTTAAAAGGACGCATTCACTCAAGTTTTCATCCAGCCCATAAAAGCATCGCCCAGTTGGACGACCAGAGTGTTAACAATCCTACATAAGGCAGCAGTGGTCTGAGCTATGGGGTGCCAGTTTTCTATTCAGTTTATAATGCGATTATTATGAAGAACTAGTTCTTTTTCAATGGAATTTTCAAACTTTTATACGATCTCACATGTTAGGGACCGAGTTTTGGCGCGTATTAAATGGTAATTTCATGGTTGACGATGTGAAACAAATTGAATCAACATTTTTTCGTAAGCTGATTATACGTGTGGTCGGAGTTGTCAGGTTCAGTTTACCCCTAAAGAAAAACTTGACGATGTAAATAGGTAACGTTCCGTCACATGATGAAATGTTTGTCTTATCCTATTCTCTCCTCTCCTATTAGGAGGGTAGGGATTAGTTGTGATATATCGCTCATGAGAAAATAATCCCAAACAAAATAAGCAACCACACGAATACTTTCTAATATTTCTATTTGATTCCGAGGGAAGAAAAAAAGAAACGACCTTTAGCTCTTCTTTGGTTTATCTATTCCCCTATTTATGATGATGAACCCACAACACATGGTACCAGGTCTAAAAAGCTGTATATCTAATATGTTACAAATTTATTATAATGGCTTTGAAAGCGGTTGAATCATTATGAAAAGTCTTTCATATGAAATGGTGTATTCTACCTTAAGTCATTTTTGTAGACCATTGATTTTCTCTACCAAGCCAAATAAAAGTCTATTGCAGGAGTCTAAGTATATCTGATAGTAATCAGGATAAAGATACACAAGAAAAAAATTATGGCTTTAGATCCCGCAATATATTCGTCAAGGGTTCACTGGTCACAAACATTTTATTTACTCCAAGAGAACAAAAATTCATAACTCTCTCTCTCTCTCTCTCTCTCTCTCTCTCTCTCTCTCTCTCTCTCTCTCTCTCTCTCTCTCTCTCTCTCGTGCACATATTTTTCTCAAGTTGTGTTCATAAGGTTGGTGATATAAAAAAATTCCTAATACTGTAGACTATGGAAGATTACTGTAGATCACCAGTTATCAGGTATTGATAGTTATGGAAGGTCACACTTTCAACATTCCATTGATTGATTGGATAACTTGATTTAATACGGGATGTCTTTCTCACTTATGGACTCGATTATTCCATTCCTACTCCCAGCTTTCATGATGGGTGTTGAGTTTCCTCAGATAGATTAGATTTCGACGATGGGGTACATCTAAAATTGATTTCAAGTACTTACAAAGTTCAGTAATGTGTTTAAACATAATATCTTGTAAGTGGTACAAAGCTTTCAGATACAGAGATATTCACAATGAGTATATATATATATATATATATATATATATATATATATATATATATATATATATATATATATATATATATATATATAAACGGACGATAGATTGACGAACTAAGAAAATTTGCCGGTATAAATTGGTATAGAAAGACAATAAACAGAAGGAAGTGGAAGGATGTGTTTGAAACCTTTTCCCTGCAGTGGACTAGTTACGGCTGATGATGACACACACACACACACACATATATATATATATATATATATATATATATATATATATATATATATATATATATATATATATATATATATATATATATATACACACACACACACACACACACATATATATATATATATATATATATATATATATATATATATATATATATATATATATATATATATATATGCTAACCCTTTTCTCCAAAAAACAAATTAAGATAAGCTTCATAGACAATACAAAAGAACAGACACTGCCTCTAGTGAAGAAGAAATCCATTTCTTCAGCCCTCTTGCTATCGCTTATTCTTGTAGCGGTGGCTCCACACAGGGTTGGCCATTCAGGGCTTCAGTAACTATCTACGGTTTGAAGTTGTTAGAACCTATGTTCTGTACCATGAATATTCAGGGAGCTTATGTACAGACATCAGAGGGTTATACCACCGTGAAGTTTTGCAACATTTCTTTTGTGGAAGGTATTTTGATAAATTTTGGATATTCTAAATAGTTATATAACCAACGAGAGTTCTTGCTTCTATATCAATCGTCTTTATACGATAACCTATCATCACCCCTCTGTGTTCTTTAACAATATATTTCGACCTCACTGAGAATGTAATTCTGGATTACTGATTTCAGTGTATTCTGACTTGATTGGCTTTCATTGTAAGAAATGTCTCTCCAAAAAGAGGTTTAACATTAAACAAAATTAAAGATGTTTTATTCGCGAATATATACGGCTCAACCATTTCTTAATTCTCTTAGATTTTGTCGATTATTTATTTTGAAAAGTTACTTCGATCTATTAGGCTTTTTTTATTTAATTACGATGACCTATGAAAACAATTATTTTCTTTAAAATCCTTTAGTTATAGTGATTTTAATAAGGATTTTGTCCATGAACAGAAATTGAATAGCTGTACTAGATCTGCTTAATTATTGCTATCTTCGGTATTTTGATATAAAGGGAAATTATTAAGATTTAATGAGATGGAGTTCAATAGAAATTTTGCCAACATTTTTTGACTTACAGTTTGAGGCAAAAATTTTGAATTTCGAGATAATTAATGCCAGGCTATATGTTAAGCAATCGCATTGCGCCCCTATCAATAATATAGCATCTCCATAAATAATTTATTATTATTATTATTATTATTATTATTATTATTATTATTATTATTATTAGCTAAGCTATAACCCTAGATGGAAAAGCAGGATGCCATGAGCTCAAGGGAAAAATAGCCCAGTGAAGAAAGGAAAGAAGGAAATAAATAAGCTACAAGAGAAGTAATGAATAATTAATACAAAATACTTTAAGATCAGTAAAAACGTTAAAATAGATCTTTTATATTTAATTATGATGAAAACTTAAGTCAGCCTGTTCAAAATAAAAACTTCAGCTGCAAGTTTGAACTTCTCAAGTTCCATCGATTCAACTGCATGATTAGGGAGATTATACAACAATCATAGTTGGATTAAAATTTCTAGAATACCGTGTAGTATTGACCTTTACAGGCAAGACTATTAGAATTAACTGCGCACCTAGTATCATGTGCAGGATGGTACTTTCAGGGAAGATCTGAAAGCAAAAGATAGTCAGACTTATGAAAAATCTTATGCAACATGCATCATACATAAAGAACTAACTTAACGACGGTTGCAGAGATTAATATCTAGATCGAGAATAGGAAATTTATTACACAGTAAGATTTTGTCCAACAAAGTGAGATGAGATTCAGCCTCTGAAGACCAGACAAGAGAACAATACGCTAAAAAAGATACAATGAAAGAATTGAAACGTTTCTTCAGAATAGATTGATAATCGAAAATCTTAAAAAGAGTTTCTCAATAAGCTATTTTTTTGTGCAATTGAAAAAAAGACCGAATGTGTTTCTTAAAAGCAAATTGGCTATCAAGAGTCATATAAAGTTATTGAAACATTATCAATGCACCTATCTGGATATTGAGGAACCACCGTTCTCGACCTACAGCACTTGCTTTGTTAGAGTTCAACTTCATGCCCCGTATTTTGTACTATGCACTAATTCTAGCTAGATCTCTATTATTGGATTCAGAAACGCTAAATCTACATTCATGAGATGGAATTTATGCAAAAAGATTACCATCATCTGCAAATGCAACGAGCTCGTTTTCTATGCCAAACCACATATCATGTATATAGAGTATGAAAAATAATGGAACAAAACACTACTCTGATTAACACCAAATATCACTACATAATTAGGGTGCCCATCAACAACAACTCTGAAATCTATTGCACAAAAATTCAATAATGATGCTAAGAAAAGACCCACCTTCTCACAACTCTTTTAGTTTGAAAACAAGGACTTCATGATTAACACGGTCAAGGAAAACGTTAACATCAAGGCCAATCATACAAAGTTCCGACAACAATTTATGGATTTCTGTACAAATTGTAAGAAGAGCATCACATACTCCAAGGCCTTTGTGAAAGCCAAATTGCAGACTAAGGAACAGATGATTACCTTCACCATACCTATTTAGATGTTTTGCCAATAGACGTTCAAAAACGTTAGCTAAATTGGGAGTTATGGAAATTGGGTGGTAACCAGATGGGGTAGAGCTCTCACAAACATTCACTCAATGGAGTAAAATTACTAATTCCCTAAGTGCTAAATGAACCTCTTTATTGTTAACTTGCGGAAAATAACAGACAACTTAAAAGCTAAGAAATCATCGGTCTTTATAAAAACAAAGGAAAAATACTATTTTGGTCTACACCTCAATAAGCATCGAGGTCCATCAAGAAAGTTTTAATTTCACGGGAACTAAGAAGCTAAACTAGTTAGTTTAGCTTCAGGAAAACAGGAATGAGGAAGATCGAGTTTCTAAATCATTCTGCTTGCATTGTAAGGATTTATGAATTTAGGCTATGTAACACAGCGCTTGGGCCTGTGACCATATTCAATTCCCAAGTGAAACTGGGGAAAACCCAGCAGTTGTACTATGAAGTAAAAGCTGGATTAGGTTGGACAGGGAGAAGGAAGAATGGAAGTGAAGTAGAAGGATATAAAGCAAGTGTAGGTAGAGGCTGAAGGAATGCTGCAAAGACTCGTAAGTAATATTCACATTACACTACGTGAGGTGCACTAACGGTCCTACCTCCCCTATGGTAATTTGTATTATAATGTGCTGAGAAATGAATCATCAGTCAGCATTGTCAAATTTCAAAAAGAGCCTTTCCCCATTTAATAAACAACATAATATTTGTATCCATTGCCCAGGAGTGATCATACCATCATTGCTCTAATTAGTTACAGTTGATGTCTAGTGTTAGCGACCACATCCTGGTCAGAAACAATTGCGAGAGT
>NC_090731.1:116879156-116889156 GCF_036898095.1 Palaemon carinicauda | reverse complement strand
AAGGAAGGCGAGTACAAAAACACAAGAAAACAATTATAAATCATACCTAGGAATACATGTCGAAACACAACAAAAACCTCCACTATAATATACTTACAGAAGGACCGTATATATGGCCACGACAAAAAAAAAGTATATATATACATATATATATATATATATATATATATATATATATATATATATATATATATATATATATATATATATATATATATATATATATATATATATATATATATATATATATACAAATTATCTTAGCTTACACACACAAAAGATATAGTTTCCTCACTTTCAAATAATATTATATTAGAGGAGACAAAATTAAGGCTGTTATCCACTCTTCCTACCAGCAAGCAGGGCAGGACCAGTACGACAGGGTAGAACCCGCTAGGTACAACAATCTCTACTCGATAGACAGTGATACTCTGTATTACCTGGTAACGGCCTCTCTACGGGACACCTCCCAAGCTAGCAAGCTGCAGCTGACACGAGATGACAGGCCCAGTAAACCAGAGACGAAGCCAACTCCCTGGGTACTCCTTAGCGTCAGGGAACGGCAGAGCAGAATCAAGTCGCAAGTGACAGGAGCACCTGCGAGTCTCTCTCCGAAGTACACTAAACTGGCATAGATGCAAGAAACCACTCGAGTCGCAGGTGACAAGAGCACCTGCAGACTATAAACCAAGGCGAGGATCAACAAAACAATTTCCAAAAGCGTAGTCCAAATCACAAGCCTAAACGTCGTCATTCAATATTTCAATTTCCTAAGCAGCTTAGGGTATGTTGTTGGGGAGTGCTCAAGCCCGAACTGTTCTCTGTCCGAGCACCCACCTCCGACATCAACACGCTTTCATCATCACTCGGGCAAACGAAATACAATCGTCAACACGATAGTTCAAACAAGGTAATTGAGCGGGGAGTAGGCGAGAAACAATCAACAACACACCACTTTAAAACTACTTTAAGCTATAGTGGAAACCACTTGAAACTAGAACAAGGTCAACTTAAACAAATGAGAAATTTACTTTACTCTAATACCTTGCTCCCCCAAATAATTTTTTTTTCTTTTTTTTAAATGACTAAAATACAGAACCTGAAAAGCAGGAACAAAAACAATAATACAAAGGTTACTAGTCTGAAAAGTAAAACTAGGATTAAACAGCCAAGACAACATATAGTATATATAACTTAAGGTTTACCCAACACCAACAAGTACAGTGGCTATCCTCACCGAAACTTCACCTAACAAATCAATTTCATATTAGGGCAATACATACAAAACTCGCCAAAAATCAAGGTAGGACATTACATAAATACACCTCAACTTATAATATACCAAAAGCAAATTTTATCCTAACTCACTGGAGACACGAGCAGGGCAGCGTACGAGGGAGGTAAGGCAAACCTATCCACTTCGAGAGAGAGCGTCAGGAACTTTATTTTCAGACCCCTTAATGTGTTTAATCACCAACTTAAATTCTTGAAGTAAGAGAGCCCAACGCAAAATTCTCTGGTTGGCTCCTTTCATACGCTCAATAAACACAAGCGGATTATGATCTGTCCAAATCTCTATGGGGAAAGAAAAATTAGTAACATAGGGTTTAAAATGCATAAGGGTACAGACCAGAGCCAGAGCTTCTTTTTCAATGGTCGAATACCTTCTTTGAGCCGCCAATAACTTCCGGCTAAGATAAGATATGGGGTGTACCTCACCTTCATCATCCCTTTGAAAAAGGACACCACCTATACCCACATTACTGGCATCTACCGCTATAACAAAAAGTATCTGAAAATCTGGGGAAGTCAAGATAGGTTTAGACATTAGAATGGATTTAATCTTATTATAAGCTTCCTCACACTGGTCAGACCATTAAATTTCCCACAAAGCGGCGATAATACCCTCTAATATTACCTGGCCTTTTTAAATTAATAATAGTCTCGAGGTTAGCTTGTTTCGGGGCTACCTGACCTAAACCGACCTCGTGACCAAAATAACAAACCTTGGCCTTACTAAATTCACATTTGGCTAAATTAATAACCAAACCAGCAGACCTAAGGGCCTCAAATACCTTACACAATCTCACCATATGCGTAATCCAGTCATTACTATATACGACCAAGTCATCAATATAAATTTCTGTTCCCTTAAAACCACAAATGACCCTATTCATAAGCCTCTGGAAAGTACATGCGGCCTTCTTCATCCCAAATGGCATAACCTTGCTTTCATATAACCCAAAAGGAGTTACGAATGGCGAAATTTCGCGGGTTCGATCAGATAACGGAACTTGTCAATAACCCTTCAATAAATCTAGTTTGGTAATAAATTTGGCAGAACCTATCTGGTCGAGACAGCCATCAATACGCAGCAAAGGAAAGGAGTAATTTTTGGTGTGGGTATTAACCTTTCGATAGTCCACACACATGCGGAACTTACCGTCACCTTTTCCCACAAGAACAACAGGGGAACTCCAAGGACTAACGGATGGCTGAATGAGGTCGTGCTTCAACATATATTTAAGTTCCTCCTCAACTAGATCCCTCTTTACAGGATTTAACCAATATGGACTTTGTTTAACAGGAGAAGCACTACCTACATCTACGTCATGACAAAGAAAATTAGTCCTACCTGGAGAGTCTCGGAATAAATCTTAAAAGGAATATATCAAATTAGACACATCCTCTCTTTGATGAGGATCTACGTGTTTCAGACTTTCCTCTAAACCTCCTAAATTATGTATATTAAAAAAAATGGCATCTGAAGAAACCTGATTCAATAAATCAGCCGAATCCTGAGGGTGCAATTCTACAGATACCGCTACTGGCTCGGTTACAACAGTTAAGGGTTCAACATTTTTACCATGATATGCTTTCAACCTGTTAATATGAAAAATCCTACACTTTCTGCTTGAAGCAGGAGCTTCAATTTCATAGTTCACCTCGGACAACTTCCTCAAAACTTTCCACGGACACTTATATCTAGGTTCAGGAAAATTGTTCGGGTCCATACAAAACCAACACCATTTCCCCCGGTTAAAAAAAAAAAACGGGCTTTAGAATTTCTGTCATGATTATTTTTCATTTTATTTTGCGTAGAACCTAAATTATCACGCGCAAACTTCCAGGCGCTAACCATACGTTTTCTCAAATCATCCACAAATTCTCCTACTTTTATATCCCCCTTCGATCGGCCCCAAATGCTTCACAAAAAATGTCCAAAGGGCCACGGACTTTGTGCCCAAAAATTAGTTCGAAGGGAGCTACACTGGTGGAGGCATTAGGATGATTCCTAATTGCAAAAAGTGCAAGCGGAAGTTCTTTGTCCCCCTCACTGCCATGTTCATAACAATTTTTCTTTAAAATAGATTTAAAAGTTTGGTGAAACCTCTCCACCACACTCTGACTCTCCGGATGATATGGAACGCCTGTAATATGCCGAATGGCCAGTTCGGCACATTTCCCCCTAAACATTTTACTCGCGAAATTAGTGCCGCAATCGGTCTGAATAACACGAGGTAGCCCGTACCTGGAAAAAAATTCAATTAGTTTTTCAAAAACTACCTTAGAAGTTATTTTTCTCAAAGGGCAAGCTTCGGGAAATCTAGAGGCTCTATCCATAATCGTCAATATATATACATAACCAGATTTGGTTTTCGGTAAAGGACCAACCACATCCATTACCAATTCCGAGAATGGCTCTCCGATAGCAGGAAAAGGATTTAAAGGAGCCTTCGGAATAATTTGATTGGGTTTTCCCATTACCTGACAAACCTCACACTCTTTCACAAAACGTTTTACAGACGATTTCATCCCAGGCCACCAACAATATTTAGCCAATTTAAGGAAAGTTTTCCATACCCCAAAATGACCTGAGAGGAAATTATCGTGAGCGAGACTTATTACTGATTCACGGAACTGAGAAGAAACACCATTAGTTCGATCCGAGAAGTCTTACTGAGATCATCAGTCGCCGGTTTACTAAATCGGTACAATATATTATGAATTAAACCAAACCGAGGCCTAGTCAGATCACTAATATCCCCTAACTCAAAATTAAATTCAGCTTTCTGGGCCTTAATGAAAGCCGAACGGTCCCAATTAGGTTTCAAAGCATTAATAATAACAGGATTATTTGTACTATCTACAGACCCTGGTCTTTCTACATCTACTTCTAAACTACTAAGTAACAATTCATCATCATTATCTATTTCAGCAGCTCTGGCATTGGCACGGGTCGTTGCAGAAACTGAATGAGCATGAATAGACAAAATGGGAAATAATTCACGACCTTCATTATTGAGCATATCATTTCCCAAAATGCCGTCAATACCAGGGATAGGGAGATTATCGACAACAGCCAACTCTGTAACTCTATCATATCCGGGAAAAGACAACCTAACATCCACCAATGGAGCAGATACAACCGTGTTCGGGAACCCTCCTAGAACAACATAACTACCTGAAAACTCTCTTAAACCATTCAAAGATTTACCTAAAACCAGAGACCGAGCGGAGCCAGTGTCTCTCAAAAACTTCACATTGATGGTGCCCGATTTAAGGATTATTTTACCCGGCCAGACATATTTATCAAAATTAAGTCAGGAATTCTTATTGCTAGCGGAGAGATTATCATTCCTATCTACACTACTGCTAACTACTGACGGTTTTTCACCTTATCATTAGAGTCAGACCTGTTTGAAATTAATGAAATAGGATTCTGTCCATTTCTCTCTAAATACCTCCTACGGGCATAGCATTGGTTCTCGAAGTGACCTGGTTTGTTGCACCAGAAACAGGTTCTTTGACGTCCAGAACCTTGGTTATTATACCTATTATGGTTATTGTTACTGGAAATAGGCATACCCCTGTTAGCAAAACTACGTGGAGGAGGAGGCCCTACAGAGATTCCAACATTCTTATTGCCTGGAAAAGAACTTGCATTAGCTTTAGAAACAGACGAGGAGGGTTCTACTCTATTAAAATTATTAACTACATGAGAAGAGGGATCATTCCTACTCGGATAACTAAAATTACCCACCCCAGAACGATGAGTCAAAACATATTCATCGGCCAATTGGGCGGCATTACTCACTTTCACAACTTTTACCTCCTTGAGAAGAACTCTTAACTCCTTGCTACACGCCTTCTTGAATTCTTCAAGGAGCAACATTTCCCTTAATGGCGCAAAAGACACTACCTGGCGACTCTTTATCCAGTTGTCAAATTGATCTTCTTTGAGCCAAGCAAATTCAATAAATGACTGAGAAGGGTGTTTGTTATCGTTCCTAAACTTTAACCTATAAGCCTCGGGTACCAAATCATAGGCTTTAAGGACCAGTGTTTTGACCTTCTGGTAATCCCGAGCAATTCCTTCCTCCAAGGCATTGTACACCCGGATTGCCTTGCCCACCAACCTGCATTGGATTTACACAGTCCACATTTCCGAGGCCAAGACAATCGAGTGGTAACTCGCTCAAATGCCTGGAAGAATTCAGGGACGCTCTTTTCTTCGAACACTGGCACCAACTTTAAAGCGGCACGCAAATTAAACCGGTCATTATATTTACTCTTGGGGAACTGATCATATAGGTCCCCATGCAACCTAGCCATCTGTAAATTTATATTTGCCACCTCCAACTCGTGACGCCTTGCCCTCTCATTCTCCTCAAACTCTAATTGCCTTAATTCTATCCTTTTACTGATAAACTTAAATTCTATTTCCTCCTCGGACTCTACCAAAACAGGAACCGGAGCCAGGAGTTCCTCTGGCCTAGGATTCAAAAAAAGGAAAAATGGTCTTTGTTGACCCATTAGCTTTGGGTAAATCGAAGGGACCTTCAAAAATAATAACTGTGCGGGGAGGATCATCAAAAAGCG
The DNA here is from genome assembly GCF_036898095.1 of Palaemon carinicauda. Taxonomy (NCBI): domain Eukaryota; kingdom Metazoa; phylum Arthropoda; class Malacostraca; order Decapoda; family Palaemonidae; genus Palaemon; species Palaemon carinicauda. The sequence goes on along the minus strand of NC_090731.1, from coordinate 116,883,273 downwards.
TTAACCCGCTTTCATGCTCAATTGTTCATCCTCTGAATCTTCCTCAAATACACTACCTACCTTCACCATCACTACCCTCTCTAATTTCGCCAATCAAGTTTTTGGCCTCGGCTAAATCTTGAGAAATCCTATCACGAATCGCAATTAGGACCTCTTTCTTAGTGCCCGCAGGCTTCAGCAGAACACCTAACCATTGAGCACACTCAACTAATTTTTCCTACTTAACACAGGCAAATGTTTAATACAGGTGACTGACCCTAAAAATTCGGCCAGATCAAATACGAAATCCTCCATTATACCCAATTTATTAGGGGAGAAAGGTAATACACTACAATAACAAAAGAAATATTGTCAAATCAACTAAGTGCCGTTCTATTGATCAAAACACTGAGTACACCTGAGAACAATCCTGTCACGGTCGCCAAATTGTTACAACCCTTGGGGTCGTAATTACAGTTCTTATTATGATTGTTGTCAGTAAAAATGTAACTCTGTGCTAAAGGTCAGCGGAAAGAAAACACTCAATAAAACTTCACAATATTTAATACTTAATACTAACAAAAATTTAGATCAACCTTGTCTGATATAGCAAATATCACAGCCAGATGACCAGGAATAACAAATACACAAAAATTTCAAACACTATGGATTCCCTAAAACTAATAAACTACGGTAAATCCTAACCAAGATATAAGAAATAAACGTTATAAATATTTAACTTGGTTGGATCCCACTACTTAACTGGACAGACCAGACATTACTTTAAAACTAAACTCAAGAAAGAAAGAAACAGAGTACAAAAACACATAAATCCTACCTAGGACCACATGTCTAAACACACCAAAAACCTCCACTTACAGAAGGACCGTATATATGGCCACGACAAAAAAAAAAAAAAAAAAAAAAAATAAAGGACAAAATATATATATACATATATACATATATATATCAAATTATCTTAGCTTACAGACACAAAAGATATAGTTCTCCTCACTTTCAAATAATAATATATTAGAGGAGACAAAATTAAGGCTGTTATCCACTCCTCCTACCAGCAAGCAGGGCAGGAATACTACGCCAGGGTAGAACCTACCAGGTACAACGATCTCTACTCGATAAACAGAGATACTCTGTCTTACCTGGCAATGGCCTCCCTACGGGACAACTCCTGAGCTAGCAAGCTCCCAACACCACTGCAGCTGACACGAGACGACAGGCCCAGTAAGCCAAAGACAAAGCCAACTCCCTGGGTACTCCTTAGCGTCAGGGAACGGCAGAGCAGACTCAAGTCGCAAGTGGCAGGAGCACCTGTGAGTCTCTCTCCAAATTACACTAAACTGGCGTAGATGCAAGAAACCACTCGAGTCGCAGGTGACAAGAGCACCTGCAGACTATAAACCTAGGCGAGGATCAACAAAATTTCCAAAAAAAATTCCAAAAGCGTAGTCCAAATCACAAGCCTAAACGTCGTCATTCAATATTTCAATTTCCTAAGCAGCTTAAGGTATGTTGTTTGGGGAGTGCTCAAGCCCGAACTGTCCTCTGTCCGAGCACTCACCTCCGACATTAACACGATTTCATCATCACTCGGGCAAACAAAATACAATCGTTAACACGATAGTTCAAACAAGGTAAGTGAGCGGGGAGTAGGCGAGAAACAATCAACAACACACCACTTTAAAACTACTTTGAGCTATAGTGGAAACCACTTAAAATTAGAACAAGGTTGACTTAAACAAAGGAGAAATTTACTTTACTCTAATATATATATATATATATATATATATATATATATATATATATATATATATATATATATATATATATATATATATATATATATATATATGTATATATATATATCACCCACGAATGGCATTCAATACCGAATTCTATCTTGGGAATATATATCCACTGCATGATTTCCAGCCGCACAGGTGGGGGTTCGAATCTCCACCCGGCCAGAAGCTGTTACCAAAAAATGAATTCTAAGTGGATATATATTCCCAAGATAGAATTCGGTATTGAATGCCATTCGTGGGTGATATATATATATATATATATATATATATATATATATATATATATCACCCACGAATATATATATATATATATATATACATATATATATATATATATATATATATATATATATATGTATATATATATATATATATATATATATATATATATATATATATATATATATATATATGTATATATATATATATATATATATATATATATATATATATATATATATATATATATATATGTATATATATATATATATATATATATATATATATATATATATATATATATATATATATATCACCCACGAATGGCATTCAATACCGAATTCTATCTTGGGAATATATATCCACTTGGAATTCATTTTTTGGTAACAGCTTCTGGCCAGGTGGAGATTCGAGCCCCCACCTGTGCGGCTGGAAACCATGCCTACAGTGACTCTACCGAGTGAGCTATCAAGAGAGATAAAAAGTTTATGACAAATCTCCGTACATATTCCTGTCAAATTCAGGAATCTGTTCATAGACTTGAAATAAACCCATCTCCACCATGATAGCTGAATCGTGAGTTTGTAGTACGTGGTTATTTTAAATGAACATATCTCGAATCTCCACCCGGCCAGAAGCTGTTACCAAATAATGAATTCCAAGTGGATATATATTCCCAAGATAGAATTCGGTATTAAATGCCATTCGTGGGTGATATTTACATTGATTGAAATCACGTGTGCTTGTGATATATATATATATATATATATATATATATATATATATATATATATATATATATATATATATATATATATATATATATATATATATATATATATATATATATACATATATATTTATATATATATATAGATATATATATATATATATATATATATATATATATATATATATATATATATATATATATATATATATATATACAGTATATATATATATATATATATATATATATATATATATATATATATATATATATATATATATATATATATACTATATACAGTAATCCAAGCCATATCGTGGTTCACCTGGCATTTGTTTACAAGAGCACGTTCTTTCATTTACTCCAAAATTATGCAGTTCTGCAGCCTCTCCTCTTCTTGTACAGTAATTAGGAGGTTCTTTAAATGATGGGAAAATAAAAAATAGCAAGATCTGTTGCAGAAGTGGGGGAATGGGAGGGGTAGGTTGAGGAGGTACTAAACGACCTGGAACAGACATCGTCAACGTAGTCAAAGAAAAGTTCGTGACGTCAGCGGACATTTGATATATATTCAAAATATATACTAAATTAAAAATCGAGTAATTACTCAAAATTGTTCCTATTTGTGAATTGTATATTTTATATTTGGTAAATATTTAAAAATAATTCTTATTAAAGTGTTTATTTAAAGAAACTAGTTTGAGAATGACTAGTTTTCCCCCGACGACGTTTCGCCACATTAGCGCAATTCTATTGACCATTGCCTAAGGATGCCTGCCAATTTCCCGATAATGAAAATAGTCATACGCTGTAAAAATAGTCATACTCGTAGAAAGTTTCTTTAAAAAAATAAGATTTATTGTCAAGTATCTACCAAATGAAATATATAATTCACAAATAGTGACACTTTTGAATAATTGACCCATTTTATTTAGTTTATATTTTGAATATATACCAAATGTCCGCTGACGTCACGAACTTCTCTTTGATTGACTACGTTGACGATGTCAGTTCCAGGTAACTTAGTACCTCCTCAACCAACCCTTCCCCCTCCCCCCTTGCGCAACATATCTTGCTATATTTTGATTTCCTGGCATTTAAAGAACCTCCTAATTACTGTACAAAAAGAGGAGAGCTGCAGGATTGCAAAATTTTGGAGTAAATGGAGAGCGTGCTCTTGTAAACAAATACCGTTCACCTATTGCTCTCTCAGTACATTACGGATTTATAAATATATTATATACTCGTTTAACACTTGCGATCTCACATAATGTGCGAACCCCAAATTTCCACCATAATAAACAATTTTATCATGTATTTTATATATTGTGCGTGTTCCTTTTTTGAGACCGAATAATGATAAACT
>NC_090731.1:116859156-116874156 GCF_036898095.1 Palaemon carinicauda | reverse complement strand
CTAAACAAAGTGATAATCCCATTACATTTAGAATATCTAATGCTAATTTTTTACTACTCTGTTCCCATGTTTGTCCTTTTTCCCCATGAAAACGTTTATTTTTTTTTTCCATATTCTTTATCATATCAGTAAATTCTTTTGATGGCTTCACTAATTCATTATTTGCTCTGCTAATTATACGTGTCCACGAATTGTCCCCCTTAATACAGAAGACCCAAGATTTGTGCATTAGGGAAACTCAAGGGCAATGAAACCGGTGAAATAGTCTAGACCTCCTTTCTATATTGAATCATCTATGTGTTCAATTACCAACTTCCCCTATACTTTCTGTAACATAATTTCCTTCACTAAATGCAGTATCATCGCAGATAGCCTTAATCACGTTGTAGCGATTTGTCATCTTGATCTTAAGAGAGAAAGAGTTTCATTATCAAGAAAAGAAAAGGTTCCAGCTGTTACGTTTTCTATTTTGCAATTGGGATCTGTATTATATTTAGACCTTATAAGGTAACTGTCCTTCTCTAATAGCCTATATGAGATTTAACACTGTTTAACTGAATCTGACACTGGGTGCTGATAGCAGACTTCCATTTGTCACAAAAAGTTAAGGGAATGTTCAAGTCCATCTTAGTTCATTCTATAAGTCAATAAAAATTATATATTGAATGTAATTTTTACCATTTCTAACAATTTTGGCAAAGATTCACAAGAAACTGCCAATCATATTTGGAATGAATAAAGACAATTATTTCCAATTACCTTCAATGATTTTACTGGGTGTCGTACATTTGATAATTTCATCCTGATTTTGTAAGTTCAACTCGTATTAATTTCTGGACATTTTGCATCGTGCGGAACTCCAGAAATAAATTGACTTATTTCTTCTTAATAGTCATCTAAAAATAATCCTTCCCTACCAAAAATATTTAAGCGATTTCTTAATTGTTTCTAATATCCATTGGACAACTAATTTTACATTCATACGCTAAAAGCCACTGACATTTATATGTTTTTTCAAGTTTATATGATGTTTTCAGATCGCTTTTGCAAGTTCTCATACCGAAGAGTAGTGGACAAAATCACCGTCACTTTGCTGAAAGCCTTCATCAAAGAAATTGTTTCTTATTAGACTCGTGAGATGTGGAGCATCAGCGAAGACACAAATAACGCCATCGGTGATGCTGGATTTTCAATCATAGAATTATGCACACTTATGCCTAAAGATTTTCTTAACCTAACGTTCCAGAGGCCGTGTAATAGTGTTTTTTTGTTTTTTATTTCTTTTTAATAACTCCTAAAATAACTGATGGATTTCCATGATATCAAAGTAGGGAGCGCTTCATACAATGGCCTAATTTTGGGAAATACTGTGCATTGCCAATTACGTTTCATTAACTTTTTTACTTAAGAAAATGAGGCTAAAGCCAGTCTTAGCCACCCATACATTCGCAAAAGTGATGACGTCCCTCAGTGACGTTGTTATAACGTTTCTTCCCCTGTACCTCCCATCCCCCGAATTGTTAAACGCCTGTTTAACTCCATAGATAATTGTCATATGACCTACCAAAAGCAATACGAAATTCTTTGTCAGTAAAAGTTCAGCATACCTGGTAATGTGATTCGTGACTTAAGACTTTACCTAAACACAAGACCAAAGTTTTATATCTTACCCACTCACTTACATTGAAGATCAAGAATGAGACTTATGACAGGAGACGAAAGAAGCCATGCTAACCCTACACTTTGCACTTCAAGTGAGTGTTGGTAAAGCAATAGAAATATAGTTTTCTTTAGGTTAAACCGTAGGACTCATTCTTCCATACAACACAGGTTACTCGATACATCAATTGCCAGGAAGAAAATGACAGAGAGCATTGTTTGATATAATTTATCATATCAATTTCACCAGAGAGAGTAGCTTGAATTCCTTAGAAGGTAGACTTCTAAAAGATGTTTCATATAAGGGCATTGACATCGGCCGTTTGATGAATTTTGAAATCATATATGTATATATATATATATATATATATATATATATATATATATATATATATATATATATTTATATATATATATATATATATATATATATATATATATATATATATATATATATATATATATATATATATATATATATATATATATATATATATATATGTGTGTGTGTGTGTGTGTGTGTGTGTGTGTGTGTGTTCATACATACATAAGATTTATTATATTTCAACCTATAGTTTTATATATTTATTTACGTTATAAGTACCAGTACCTATTTTTGTTACTTAAAAGGTATGTGACAAATATCATTGCGACTTTGTCACTGGAATTATACCAGACTTCAATTAATGAACCAATTAACCTTACTTTGAGAAATCCATTGACATTGTCTACATGCCAAGCTGATATACTCGTATCAAAGTATTCATTAGCTTTGCTTTTCCAAAATAATGTTAACACCAATTGCTGGAAACCATAGATTTATGAGGGATGAAAAAAAAAAAAAACAAGAAACGGACACTTATTCATTTTACTCATCATCACTCTCAAGGAAAAAAAATGTTTTCTATTTCTACTAATGTTTTTATTTCATTTTTTTTATCTTATTTTATTTTTTAGTTGCAAATCTAAAATTTGTAGGAGTCCGAGTAGAATATCTCCCAGTGCGATTCCACACCCCTGTTTTAAACCTCTTCTATTATGTTTGATAATTTGTGTTAACCATCTAATCATTATCAAACACCATAAAACATTTTATTGCTCTTCCGGCTCATTTTATATGTGCAGTACACAGTCTTTCCTAACAGGGATTTACTCGGTAGCCTAATAACAATGGGAATGAAGGAGAGAAGGCAAGAAGGAAGGGGGGGGGGGGGAGAGTACTACGATACCCATAGGTGTAAACACAGAAGTAGGGTTGGGGGAACCTCTGCGTCACAGTTACGTGATTAAAAACACTTCTTCGAAACACTCTGAAGGAAGGGAAGAAGTTCCTCTTTTTTCTAAGGGTAAATGGGTTAATTAAGCACATCTGTCAATTCATTGTACCACCAAAAATTAGGACAATGTTTGAAACATTCACTGCTGTAGTTTCATGGAAATTCATAAGCCGATTTGTTAGATATTTGGGAAAAACACTATTACACGGCCTCTGGAAACGATAGTAGGTCGTTAAATATAAACACTACAGGAAAACTCGCTAATTCTATCTCGATGATAGTATGATTTTTAGAGCATTAAGAGTATCTGAACCTTTGTCATAACTACATTTTTTAGCGATGCTGCATTCGTCAAATGATTAGATGGAAACCCGCTCAAAATTATTTCTGATTTGTGTTTAAATAATTTGATAACGGTCTTTAAAATTTATAGTTCGATATTCAACATACTAACACAACTATCTAATGTAGAAATGTAGGAAAAGGGTGGAATACTGAACACCTGTTTCCTTGCAAGCAAACTGTAAAATAGTATACATCGGAAAACAGTCTGGTAAATCAGACAGTTGTACGGTGTGACGTCATCAATCACCACATGGCTAGTCTGCGCAGTAGAGGACATAGTTTGGGTCGATGATGGGTAGACCTGGTATTCTATATACCTTGTAACTAATAATCTCTGCCACCATCGTTCAATTAATTCGTTATGCATGTTAGTAATACTAGGCAGGCAGTTAATTCTAATAGTCAGGCCTTCTCCATCATGTTTCTGTTGAACAGGCTAACCTAAGTCTTTTTATAGTTTATATATGAAATATCTATTTTGATGTTGTTATCTTTTTTTTTTTAAATATCTTATTAATTGTTAATTATTTCTCATATTGATTATTGATTTCCTTATTTCTTTTCCTCACTGGGCTATTTTTCCTTATTGAAACCCTTGGGCTTATATCATCTTGCTTTTCCATCTAGGGTTGTAGCTTAGCTAATAATAATAAAAATATACGTAAAATCACAAGGAAGCGTGATGCTCAAATGCAAAAGAACTACAGGGAAAATAAAAAAAGGAGATATAAGATTAAACCTTGACTAGTTTTTTTATACTTCCTCTGAAGAAGTATCACGAAACTAGTCAGGACTTAATCTTATTTTTCATATTTTCCTTTTCCCTGTGGTACTTTGCACACACACACAAATATATATATATATATATATATATATATATATATATATATATATATATATATATATATATAATTTATATATATATATATATATATATATATATGTATATATATATATATATATATATATATATATATATATATATATATATATATATATATATGTATTTATATATATATGTATATATATTTATTATCACACACATATATATACACATATATATATATTTATATATATATATATATATATATATATATATATATATATATATATATAGGTATGTATATATACGTATATAAGACAAAATGTATCATTTGTGATATATATATATATATATATATATATATATATATATATATATATATATATATATATATATGTATATGTATATATATATATATATATATATATATATATATATATATATATATATATAATCATCATCATCAGCTGTAATTATCGACAGCAGCCTTGACACAGTATCATAGGACATGGCCAAATTTCTCACATTAGTTTGAATATGTATTGCATTATTGGATACATAAAATATGGAATACTATTTTGACTTTATAACGTAGCATTAATTTCAATAACATTATTTTGAACTGTAATCCCAATATATCTCACATCTTCCTCTCATAAATAAGCCCATAGTCAAGATTGTTTTTTTAGAATTTGTCTCGGTGCAACCATCATGTACGAATATCACCATTTTTAAAATGTTCTTTCGTAGTTATATCGTGAGTCAGTATCAAATACATATACCAACATACACTCACTTAGATACCATATTTACACGTACACACACACGCATGCATATGTATGTTTATATATATAGTATACACACACACACACACATATATATATATATATACATATATATATATATATATATATATATATATATATATATATATATATATATATATATATATATATATACACACACACACACACACACACACACACACACACACACACATATATATATATATATATATATATATATATATATATATATATATATATATATATATATATTAGTAACCCCAAACACACACGCACACACCTATATATATATATATATATATATATATATATATATATATATATATATATATATATATATATATACATATATACTTTTATATATATATATATATATATATATATATATATATATATATATATATATATATATATATATATATATGCATAGATGTAAATATATATATATATATATATATATATATATATATATATATATATATATATATATATATATATATATATATGCGGGTGTGTGTATAGTTTGTTTATGTAAAACTGTCCAATGGTGTGTTGCCCTGTACTGCATATGTTACGAAATTTGTAGTTTATTACGAATTGGGTATGCCAACATAGGTTAGTGACGACTTTTTTATAAACCAGTCCGTATCTAAAGAAGCTATGATGGTTACCATTACGACTTGCCAGTGGTACGATGATGTTCGACTTGTGGCTATTGGCCAATAGCCAGGCATGTGTTTACCGCTTCTATCTAATCCAACTATTTATTACAATAAAGGTAAATTTAAGAGAGAACTGACATTGTAATCTATTGTTTAAAGAAATATCTATGTTTAAATATTTAAAAGAAAGAATTAGGAATTTTATAAGGACCGCAGTCTTTGCTTGAGATAGGAAACTTTTAAATCTTGGGTAAAATCACTTTAGAAATTAAGTCTTTGTCTTTTGAAGTAATTATTGCCGTATGAAATTTTGCTAATATTTACAAGAACCATTTCATATCCATTTCTTATACCTCTACCAGCTCAGTGTCTGAAACAACATGGAATAATGCAAAATGGATACTCCAAGTCCTTAAGATAACATGTTTTGAAATTATTGCAAAAGTGAAATAGTCAATATCTGGTTCGAAAGGATTCTAATTAGAAGTATTGCACTGTATATTGTACAACACGTGATTCATTCACGGTCGTACAGTGTAATGTCATAGCTTTCTCTTCGTCTCCCCTGCACTGATAATAGAAACCCGTTTAAACTTGCTTTAGCATGTTTCATACTGTTTGAGTTTTATGTCATTCTTGCTCTCACCTGTCTGTATGTAAGCTTGCTGTCTTGTTGAATAAACTTCACTTGGATTCATCTCGCCTTTCTGTTATTACCTAACAGCCACTTCACACAATTGGTGACTGCCAGGGGACCAGTTCCCTCCTGTCTTCCCCCTCACTGCTGTGCCCTACTACTTGACGATGCCGTCCACAGACCCTGACTCATCTATACCTGTCACATCCATAAAACTATCACCTTTCACCTGTACAGAGGCATTCACCTGGTTTTAGCGTGCCAAATTTCCGTTTCGTGAAAAGAAAGTGACTCTCTCAAGCACCAAAGCAGACTATGTCCTCGCAGCGATCCCTGAGGACATTTTGCCAGATATCTCCGATTGGCTTTGTAACAAGGGTGATACGCCGGTAGCGTATGGCCCCCTCAAAGCATACCTCCTGGAGCAGTACTCACCATTGCCAACCACCCATATAGCCAAGCTTTTTCAGCTCTCTCAACAACCATCAGGGGACCAAAATACTTCTCTTGCCCTCAGGGAATTGACTAGTATCACTCGCTTGCAACGTGCTGAAACGGCTCTCATCAAGAAGTAAATCTAATTCATGCCTTTTGGGTATGGTGCCTACCCTAACGTGTACGCACATCCATTCTTAATTTCAATATTTTGCCCATGAAGGACCTGATAACCAAAGTCAACACCCTTATGGACAACTACTTAACCACCTTCCAGACCTCCATCAACACCTCCACTCTTGACAAAGAGGACAACTATTCAACATAAGTAGGCCATCACTTGTAGCAGTGACCTACGCTCTCAATCTTTTCTTTTTACACAATGCAGGTATGGGCCTGCAGTTTTTGGTAGACACTGGTGCTTGCCATTCTCTTCTACCAAGGCCACTCTCCAGGACATGACAGAATCATTCTATGCCTGCTGACATCTGCCTGGTTACTGCCCATTGATCTGTGATCCTAACTAACAGATACAAGACACTCACACTTTCGTTTGGGAGCGCCGAATATCATTGGAAGTTTCTCGTTGCTAACGTTACATTGCTAATCCTAAATGCAGATTTCCTTTCTTACTTCTACCTCATGGTTAATGTTGCTCATCACTGGTTAGTCAACGCACACTCATACTTGTTGACACTTCTTCAATCTGACCCTTTCGACCTCACTTTCTACATCAGCAGACCCACGAGCGTTCGCCAAAATGGAAGAAATGGGCCTTTCCCAAATGTCCTCATGACCATGGTTGTCACCCCTACACATCATCCTGAAGAGGGTTGGCTCCCTGCACACTTGTGGGGATTAAAGGCATCTGAACATGCAGACGAAACTGAATCACTATCCCTTCCTCAATATAACTGATATTATCTCCTACTTGCATAAAGGGAAGGTGTTCTCCTCTCTTGACCTTTTGAAGGGATATTATCAGGTGCCCATGAACCCAGAAGACGTCCCCAAGACTTCCATCACTACCCTTTTCAGGACTTATATATTCAATTACTCATGGATGGCATCTTAGGGAACCTCCCCTTCTGTGTATATTATGTGGATGACATATTTGTTCTCCTCCTACAAAGAGGGACACATCCGTCACCTTCACATTGTTGTTGACCCCCTTCAACAGAATTGCCTTGTAGTCCGGTGTGGCAAGTGTACCTTTGGCGCCACCAAAGTATCATCCTCAGGACACAACATCACTCCTTAAGACATCCACCCCATCTCTGAGAAGGTATCAGCTGTTTAAGATTTTCCCTCGCCCTTGACCATCAAAGCACTACAAGAATTCTTGGACATGATAAACTGTTATCACCAGTTCGTACCAGCCATGATCGCTACTCTTGCCCCCCTCTATGCCTTTCTCAAGGGTAAGATAAAAGACCTGCTGTGGGGTCCCCTTCAAGAAGGGGTCTTCTGCAACGCAAAGAATTCCCTATCAACTGCTGCTACTCTCACCTATCCCGTTCCACATGCCCCTCTGGTACCAGTGACGTTACTATTGGTATAGTACTCGAGCAGGTGGTTCGCAGCTCACCTGCCATTGGTCTTTTTCAACAGAAAACTGTCGAAGCCCGAATCCAGCTATTGTACCTCCAACTGGGAATAGTTGGTGGTGCATTGCCTTTGGCTGTCTATCCTTTTCGCCACTTCTTTGAGGGTACTTCCTTCCTCATTCGTACGGACCACAAGTCCCTGGTGCACACCTGCACTTGACAGTCGAACGCCGAGTGGGGGAAGGCATGAACGAACGTGTATGAAACACGTTCAGTACATGGCTATCCAATGTCCAGCGTTTTACCTTTATTTCTCTAGGTCAAATGATTAAGGTATCAATTAGGGAACATTGTTAAATTTCATAGATATGTGATGAAAAGTTGTTACTGGAAATAGGGATGTATAATAATCCTAATCAATGGAGTACAATATGAATATAATACTCATTCTGTTTGTAATACAAAGACTACTAAAAAATAATCTAAGTCTTCTCATATATTACTGTTATTGTTCACTTTCCGGACTTGCTAATGGCATTAACGATATGGACGAAAACATAACTTTATCACGGTTAATCTCAATAATATCGATGGCGGTAAAGGCGAGAAAACATCTGATTTTAGCTAAAAAATTTTTTTTTACATAAATCTTATATTTGCGTTTATTTTTATCGAAGAAATGGTTAAATGGACGACTTTGTTATGCAACTGATGGAATCGCTCTATTTGCTGGAGCCTGAGCACAATTCTAACATAGAGGCTTTGGTGGGATTGTGGGAAACTATATAAACCGGCTTGCCGAATTATATTTACCATTAATTTGATCTCTGGGGCGAATAAACCTGTACCTGATTCACATTTACCTGTGGTGGGCTACAGTCAGAGACAAAAGGGACATTACCCTTTCAAATATGAAAAAAAAAAAGTATAGGCTTACCCTACGTCGAAATTTAGTAACAAATCAGAAGGATGAGCGGGTTTAGTACTACCCCATTCTAAGGAGATAAGCTTATGATGAATATATAAATGTACACACTCATATATATATATATATATATATATATATATATATATATATATATATATATATATATATATATATATATATATATATATATATATATATATATACATATATATATACATATATATATATATATATATATATATATATATATATATATATATATATATATATATATATATATGTATATATATATGTATATATATATATATATATATATATATATATATATATATATATATATATATATACACACACACACACATATATATATATATATATATATGTATATATATACATATATATATATATATATATATATATATATATATATAAATATATATATATATATATATATATATATATATATATATATATATATATATATATATATATATATATACATAAAACATATCTGTTTACGGGTAGGCTATACTATATGTATGTATATAATCCTTGGTTTTTGGTCTGTACGGATATTTTATTCAGCTGTCTTGTACATTTAAAGTCCTAATTATGTTGTGGAGATAAACTTTCAAGAGTATCTTGATTCTTGAATACACTGCTTGATGTGAGATAACTTCATTTTGCCTAATCTTTGGTGACATTAGTCTTCTGATAAGAGGAAATTGACCCACTTGATATACGAAATTCCCATTTTTTTTAAAATTTTTTTTTTTGGTAACGACGTTATTTTTTTCTAAATCAATCAATTAATTAGTCTATAATGAAAATCACTTGTGGTTTTCTATGATCAGCAGTGCATTTGTAGTAAATGTATAAAAAATGTACGGAATGCCAATTTCCATTAAAAAAAAAAAAAGTTTCAGCAACTTTGCGAAATTCAACTTTAGTACTTGAGAACGATTTTCCTATGACTAATATGAACGGGGCACTGAGAATAATACCAATGAAGTTCATGATAATGATTAAGAAGACTGCTGATTACGCTCCCTGGAGTTGCTGTTATTAGCCCCATACATCGTGTAGTTTGAAAGTAAACGCTTATTTGTGCTTCCAGCTTAAGAGCTGAAGTTGTTTTGTTTTCTTCTTGTACCATTCGAATAGTCATGCTTGCAAATGGATATCTTTTACATCCAATAATGAGGCTCCGGATTTACAAACGCATAGATATTTTCTAGCATTAAATCCGCGAACCTTTCCTTGGAAAAAGTGTTCGTTTTGTGCAAATATGATAAGTAACGTAATCTCCCATTAGATTACACACGCTCCTCTCTCTCTCTCTCTCTCTCTCTCTCTCTCTCTCTCTCTCTCTCTCTCTCTCTCTGCCTTGCCTTATTCCTTGAGTCTGTCTGCTTACCAATTCTTCCCGAGTCATTGTGTTGGCTGTAATTACAGTGTCTGGAGCTTAATGTGTGGGAGAGATTCATCAACAGATAAGTAGCTGTAAAATGATAAGGAAACAAATTTTGTTTTAAAACTGCCGAGTATTGAAGTCTATTTATTTGTCCTTCAAGATTTATTAGGTAACTAGAGACATTGTTTGTTATTCCTCAAACCCAAACACCTTCTTGTTTCTTTACTTTTCTCTCTTAATGGTCGTGTTCAGGGTGGCCACGTGTGACCTTCGATAAGAGAATCACACAAGATCACCACCAAAATACTATTGGAATTAAACAGAAGAAAAAGAAAAGTACATCTCACCCTGTTTGGGTTACTACCCTCCATATCTTTATAATTGGTCCTTCCTGTTTGTAGACAAACGCTTATTACATAAATTGTAAAATGCAATGGCTCCCAGACGGAGACTAGGATGACATTATGATGTATTGTCAACCAGCCAAGCCTGTTCTATTGGTATTCTAGGGCTACGTGCTTCTGATACCTTCGAATTATTTCAGACACATTTGCAATTGCGAAATTTTTTATAGCTTTGGTGTTCAAGTTTTCAAGCGCTCTGTTGTTATTTAATAAGATAATGTGCTGCGGACGCTTCGGAGAGTGTTTTTATTGTTGATCATTGAAGTGACATAATTCGTCTTACTCTATAGCCATTTTTGCTTATTACTACGTTAGAGTAGTATGCAAATAGGGTTACATAACATAATGCACACTTTGTTGAGATTAACATTCAACATTGTGATTGTGCTTATCATCCTATTAAATAATCATGTATTTGGAAAGTGTGTTCTTACAGGAATATTCCGTTTTCATATTGTTAAGCGGAACTGACCTCCTAAATATACTTTAGATCATGGAGGATTTTAAACTCCTATGTAAAGGCAACCTAATATGGGAAAATTACCTTCTTAGAAAAAGACACCTCCCTAACAAAAAAGAAATGAGAATAAAAGTGACTTCTTGAATAGGAGTTAATTACTGTGTAAAAGTCTCTTTCTAATTAAACGTTACTTCGCAAGTAATGGTAACCTCGCAAGTATAGAAATCTTTCAAGTAAAAGGAACGCCCAAGTAGAAAGTGCTTCTTAACTTAGACTGAATCTAGGTTATGTATGGTAGGCCATTAGAAATGCCAGTGACTTGTAATCTGCCCGGCTCGAGCTCATTCCACACTCCAAGCAATAGAGTTTTTCATCACCCTATAACATTACTGGTGTACCGCACGAGTTTTATACACGCTCTCGCACTGTAATGGTTTTCCTTTTCTAATCAGTCGCTCTTCCCTGCGCTGTCAATAGAGTAACCTGTATAAGCATGCTAGCTCATGTTCGATTTTGTTTGAATTTTTGTGACCTTCTTGCTTACAAGTCATCGTATATAAACCCAATGACTGTTTAATAAAGTTCAGTTGCCTTCACCTCGCCTTTCTGTTATCACCTAACTGGCGCCTCACACACTGTGTTTGTGAGCTAAGGATAGGGAGTTCGCAGAGCCGATAGCTTTACGTCCTGAATCCTCGACAGGTAATGCCTGGTCCTTGCTGGAATACAGAGGAGATTGGCTCTAATCATATGTATATGTTTGCTCTGTTTACTTTGTGTAGCTCCTCACATTGCCCTGTCCCTTTCCTCTGTCGCTTATGAGTATAGTTTAAACCTCAAGCGTAAGTGACCTAAGTAGAAGTAACTCTTAAAAGTAAGTTTCCCTCCAAGTACGAGAGAATTTTAAGAGCATATTTTAATCTCCTTATCTGAAATTAGACTAAGATCTCTCGTGTGAAAATTGTCTTACAAGAGAATAGATCTTTTAAGTGAAAGTGACCTCCAAAGTTGAAATGAATTCCTAGAAAAATAGAACCTTATAAGAAGTGACTTATAGGTAAAAGTGACCTGTTGAACTGAAATGCCTTTGTAAATATCATCTGATATCTAAAATACAAGCGACTGCCTAAGTGGTTGTAACCTTGTAAGTAGCTGCGACCTTCTAAGTGGATCTGACTTCCTGTGTAAAAGTGATCTCCAGAGTAGAAATGACTTAATAATGATTGCCCATTTCTTGAATTTACACTTAAAAGATCAAATTTGAATCGGAAATTCTTCATAAAAATATACTGTTCTCAGCAGTATTTCAGTAAAATGCAGGCGACCGTAATTTTACCGTACTTTGTTATTATCTTTTACGGTAATATCACTCCTTTGTGTCAATGTATCTGTTTTCAATACGGTAAATGCCTGACAACATTTATTCAATGGTTTTTACCGTATTTAACGTTACATTTTTAACGGTGTAGCCAATCTTATATCCGGAAGTACTTTTTAATTAAAAGTGCCCTTATAAGTAAATGTCACCGCCTAAACTGCTTCAATGTGACCTCTACAGTGTAAGGGCTTTTCAAAAGTGACCTCCAAAGCTTCATGGTTCACAAATGCCAAGCCAATTATTGACATTATGTTAAATATGAATATTTCTTCATTCTAAAAAAAATCGGAGTAATTGCTGAAATTCAAGTAACTCGGTATTTCTACAATAATGGCGAGACCTGCGTCTCCACATGTCTGAGCAATATTGATAATTATCTCTACTTGATGAAAGAAACGTACTTTAATTCATTTACGTAAGCATAGTGTGAACTGAAATATAACTTCTTTTTGAGATGTATGGTTAACTATTTGAGTTTAGACAAAAAAGAAAACCAAAAGAATAAACAAATTAATATCTTTTTCCGAATGTACGTTACTGAACATGAACAAAATACCATTTTTTTCATGGTCACCAAACAGAAATATTTGTTATAACATAACGTATAACATTGTTTTGTCGGATACCAATTCAGAACATGTGGACATTATACATGCATACACATTTGATAATAACATATTTTTCTAAACTGTCAATGGCGTGGTCATCTTGAACTATTAACCTGAAGCTGAACTCGCAGTAAAAAAAAAAAAAAAAAAAAAAAAAATGCAGTTTTAGGCGCTTATAAAAACAAGCATACAACATTCATCTATCCATAATGGGAAAATAAGTGAAACACTATATCTTGCATACACTTTCATGACTTATTGGTACTCCACTTATGCTATGACACCTATGTCACTTTGTCTTCCTTATACTTCCTATTTACCTATGTTACTTCACTGCTCCTTTGTTGCCAATCTTTCAAAAAAGATTTGTTACGCCTCTAAATTTCCCACATTTCCACCTCAACAGTTTTCACCTTTGATACACCAAGAATTCGTATTCTACTATTACCCTTCACTTCTTTGAAGAACAACCTCTAGAATTATGGACACATTATGTCCTTTTTTTTATTCTTGCCAAGTATTCTTTCTATTCAAACCTTTTGCAAAGTTCCAGATACTTCCCTGTTTTCATTATGTTTTAGTTTGTCCTGTGATTAGAGAAATAAGAGAGAGATACCTAAAGCCCTACTATTGTAGAAGACCTACCTCTTTTAAATTCAATCTGCTCCTCAATACAAGTAGTGCTAGAGAACTGAAAAGACTTGCAAAGTTTGTTAACCTTATAATGTCTTTATTTTAGATTTGATACTTTCTAGGATTTTCATTATTCTGGTATTATTTTCAATGTATGTACTTTCCTTTGTCAGAATACCTTTTATGCTTTAATTATGTACTTGCTGAATATATGTGTACATAAATATAGTTGTAATCTATTGGTCTCTTCTTTTTGTAGTTTTTGTGTAAAATATATACATTTGTGGAATTTTGTAATTCTCATACTCCGGAAGGGGTCGATAGAATAAATTTTGTCTTTGCCTTTGCCTTTACATAGCCCGCCTTTGTCTGTTATCGTCTGAAAAATCTTTATTAGAACATCTGTGCAAGTCGACCACTTCTATTTTTTTTTCATCATCCATACGAACATTCATTTGTCTTTCTTGCACGATTCCATTTGCGGTCATATGAAGTATGACTCTCCACAGAATCGACTGTCAAGTTAATAACCAAATTAAATCTATTTTAAAGGCTAATTAATAAAACAGTTTACATTTACTGTATGTGTTCCTCGCTACCTTATTTACGTGGCTTGGTAAAGACTTGCAAAATCAAATATATATATATATATATATATATATATATATATATATATATATATATATATATATATATATATATATATATATATATATATATATATAATCATGTTGGACCAATCATTGGTTCAGTTGGTTACGGTGGTATATTGAAACGATTTGTTAAAATACTTAAACCTTTGTCTTAAAGCATTTCAAACACATTTCAGAAATGATAATTGTTTTGTAAACCAATTAAACAGCTTGTTTTTAATAATGATTTTAATATGACCATTATGGTTGGATTTAATTCTTGAAATATCTCTTATTGGTCTTTTGGAAGTTTTACGGGGTGAGTTTTGAATTATGATATTCCTTTAACATA
>NC_090731.1:116851656-116854156 GCF_036898095.1 Palaemon carinicauda | reverse complement strand
AAAAAACTTGGGACGCTAGCTGCTTCATCAGCGACAACTATTGTAAACGCGCAGAATTAATCTGGTAATGAGTTGTTGTTGACGAAAACCACAGTGAGTACAGGAATGGGATATCTGGGATATCTGTATTGACTGTGATCTGGTGTTCCAAAGGGTAGTATTCTTGCCTCGTAACTTCCCATACTATATACACTGAATATGAGGTTTGGCCTAGAATATAAGCTTGTTGCATATGCAGATGACGCTACTTTTTTTGCCTCAATTCCATCTCCTGAATGTAGATCTGGGGTTGCTGAATCCATCAATAGAGATCTAGATAAAATTAGTACATGGCGCAAATCATGGGGCATGAAGTTGAACCGTAATAAAACTCAAAGCATGATTGCAAGTAGCTTGAGGACAGCGGCTCCTCAACATCTAGATATCTGCCTTGATAATATTTTTTCAACTTTATATGACTCCTTTAAGATTTTAGGTGTGATTCTTGACTACAAATTTACTTTTGAGAAACACAATCGGTCTGTTTCTTCTTCAATTGTACACAAAAATCTTATTGAGAATTTTTTTTTTTTTCATATTTTCGGTTATTAATATATCGTAAATTCTTTAATTCATTCATTTCACATAGTTTCGCGTATTGTTTTCCTATCTGGTATTCATCTGCTGCCTCTCATCTTAATTGGGTGGACAAAAACTTACGATCTATCGAATTTCTTATTCTGGTTCTAGATATCAATCTCTGGCAATGTCATTCAGTTAGTTAGTTCTTTATGCATATTGCATGAGATTTTTCATTATTCAGACCAACTCTGGATTCAGATCTTCCCAGTCTCCTCCTGTACATAAGGCTCAACACTTCATAGTATTCAAGAAGTTTCATTCCAGCAGCAACTAGATTGTTGAATTATCTTTCTAACCTCGCTGTTGAATCGAGGGAACTATTGAGGTTCAAACTTCCAGCAAATAAATATTTCCTTAGTTTATAGACGACTGATCTATTTTTACGTTGTTAGTAGTCTTGAAATGTTTTATATATATAATTAATTACTTCTCATAGTTACTTTATCTATTCACTAATTTCTTCTTCTTACTGGGCTATATTCCCTATTGAAACCTTGAAGTTTGTAGCATCCTGCTTTTCTATCTAGGTTACTAAGGTTTGTGGCTTAGCTTGTAATAATGATATTCTTGTGCCTATATAGCACTCTCTTTTTAATTTGGCGAGGGCGATATATTTCTTGTCGTCTCTTCTAGGAAGAAATATTTATCTCCTACTCTCTATTATATTTTGTATGCAATACATGGATGTAATGGAATGTGACTGAGATATTTGACATTTATAAATGGTCTGACTTTGGAATGAATACACCCAAATTCAATAAATGGTTGGGCTCCAAAATCATTTATATCCCTGAGTGCTTATGCACATACAGTATACGTATTTTGAATAGGCGTTTTAGCATCTTAATGAATGTATTGTATAAAACTTTTGCATAAACACATAACCTGTTACTTATGATAATTGTGGGGAAATCTAACAGAATGGAAGGTAAGTGTTACATAAAGAAATGTTATATTCCAAGAAGAGTTATGATTGAGAGTTTGGATATTGATGCTAAAAGTAAATATTATTTTCTTAAAATTTCTTCAGTTTCAAGATCATTTAAAATATCAAAAATTATGAATACAAATAAAGTTAATTTTAGAAACACCAGCTTGCTCTAATTAATCATAAATATCCAACTTTAAGAGGATCTTTTAAGAGGATCTTATTCTACTAATGTAGGCCCTTGGTCTATGCAAACACATATCTAAAAACAGACATCATACTAGATACAGAAAAAGCAGAGCATCTCTTCTGAACCTGTCCCTATACAGTATCAGTAAAATAGGATTCTTAACAAAACTTAGACAATGCTAAAATAACTTTCCCACTCTAACAAATTTAGTCTGAGCCCAGGTCCTGATCCGGATATTTGGTCCAGAACAGACAGCAGACACATAATCAAATATATATATATATATATATATATATATATATATATATATATATATATATATATATATATATATATATATATATCTATATATATATATATATATATATATATATATATATATATATATATATATACGTAAATATCACCCACGAATGGCATTTAATACCGAATTTTATCTTGGGAATATATATCCACTTGGAATTCATTTTATGGTAACAGCTTCTGGCCGGGTGGAGATTCGAACCCCCACCAGTTCGGATGGAAACCATGCCTGCAGAGACCATACCAACTGAGCTATCAAGAAAGATAAAAGTTTTTGACAGGTCCCCTTACATATTCCTGTCGAATTCAGTAATCTGTTCATAGACTTGAAATAATCCCATCTCCACCATGATAGCTGAATCGTAAGTTTGCAACACGTGGTTATTTTAAATGAACATATATCACAAGCACACGTGATTTCAATCAATGTAAATATCACCCACGAATGGCATTTAATA
>NC_090731.1:116841656-116846656 GCF_036898095.1 Palaemon carinicauda | reverse complement strand
TGAAGTCAATGAATGGTATGCAAATGTAATGATGTTAGTACATCGATTTGTAGTGTAAGTAGTGAAATCATCGTATTTGATCTTGGTGCTGATGTGCTTGATATATCACCCGCAGGGTTTGAAAATGATCCCCCAGCGGAACAGACCGAATTATGGAGGTACACCGGTGCTGTAAGTCTAACTTTGTCAGACGCCCTATTCCGTTTATTTTATTATATTTGGAAGATTATGTGAGTACAAAATTTAAAAGACAGTAGACTCGTTATGACCTTGAAAGTAATCATTGATACCAGCAAATTCCTTTTACACAGAGTCTGCATGCTGTGAACGTCAGTGTAATAAATTAATTAGTAGGTCAGATGTCGAATCTTAAATCATTGTTATTGACTCTGGCGCCAGTCTAGTGAACTTGCCTGGAAGCAGGTAACCAATGCAGGTGATCAGATTGTGGCGTAATACAAGTTTCACCTGCTGTTTCAGAAGATGCCTTTAAATATCGACAAAAATCTAAACGATTGTTAATAAAGTGATATTTGTGTTTCGGTGCACCCATAATCCCATTTCGCGTTGCACGGTATAGCACGATTACGAATTTTACATAATTATAAGTACCTGGCAACTCGTATTTCACACTACCCGCATGTGAAGTCTGGAAAGGTATAAAGTTTGGTAGGTTTTTTTAAACTTCCTTTTATTATATCAGAACATTGCATATGAAATTTTTTGTGTCATTGGATTTCACAATGAATTAATTAAAGTTGGCAAATTAAAAACATGTACATATTATGATCAGCTATGGTGCTAACTAGCAATTGGCGATACGGCGCTGGTTGCAAAGGAACTCCGACCGTCAGGCATCTGCCGTAAGCCAACAGCCTCTATCGCACTCCGCTCTCGGGAGTCTGGAGTCTTCCCCTCCCCGAGTTCCCAATTCTTCACGAGACGACACACTGTGTCGGAGTCGGACGCAGACACTGTCTCGATTCTCTCGAAAGTTTAGTCAGTGTGAACAGAACAGTGTAAGTGTGTGCACGTCCCTTTCGGAAGAGATCTGTGCTGTGTCGCTCATGTGCCCAGCGGTAAACTTGCGAAAGTACTTTTGTTGTTTGAGTTGACTGTTGGAAGCTTTTCAAAGCATTCGTGTTTTTAGATTTGTTTTTTCAATGATAAATTTATGCATTGATGAATGTGGTGTGACCGACAAATTATTCTTTTTGCTTGTGTATGTGTGTTTTTAATTTACTTTGTTTTCGCATGGATGCACAGACATTGATATTAACCATATATATATATATATATATATATATATATATATATATATATATATATATATATATATATATATATATATATATATATATATATATATATATATATATATATATATGAAAAGTCTACTGTATACACTAATGTTTAATAGTAAAAACACACAACACATCCATTTCTCTCCTAACAATCATGACTAGTCAGCTGAGCCAGAATGGTAACCTTGACGCCTTGAGGACAATTGAGTGTAACGAATTGTCCAATTTTGCCCGGCAATTTCAGTAGTTAACGGAAATCCTTGACCACGTGGATTTAGAGTGTGTGATATGAAGTAACTGTTTAAACAAATAACGGTGATGGATATTCTATACGAAATTGTGGTACTTGATTGTATAGGAATACTATGACGAAAGTACATAGTAAAAATTTTCGGCCTGTAATAAATGGTTCCGTACTAATTTTGCAAATGGTTCATGGTTACCACTTGGAATTTGACAATCTCCCCATCTTAGTTTAATAATGAATATTTATAATCTTAATACAATTGCGGAACAATTTTGAAAGGAATTTTTAGGTAATGGTGGCAATGTGGTTAACGGCCTTTGTACCCGTATTTACTTAGCTGACTGCCAATTGGGATCGGCGAATACAGTGCGAATAGGCCTAACCTTCATGTGCGAACCACCAACGCCTCTTATCTTCTGATTCATCTATAGGATTTAACAATGTACCGACGCCTGAATGGTTTCGAGTTAGTGTCCGGGTCTTGAGCTCTAACCTGGAATTGCGTTTATTACTTCTTGGGTGTTGAGGTCAAATTTCAAGTTGGAGGTTATAGAGAAAGGATTTTGAAGTTAGGGTTTGTGGTGAGTTTTGGCTTATAGGATCTGCAAGCCAACAACTACATGTGCGAGACTAATATGCAAGGTGTTGTTGTGTTATCATGCATTTCAAGTTAAGGAATTGCGATGAAAATATAGTTAGAAATGATGGCTTAACGGCGAATAACAATTTGTGGTCGGGATTAGTAAGTGAATTTTGGATAGTTATAACTGACGAATCATCGTGTTTATAAGGTGTTTTTATTTTACGCTTGGTAAAGACAATGATTAACTACTTGAGAAAATGCTAAGCAAAGACCCCCGTCAAAATTACTTTTGCCATTGATTATTATGATTGAATTTAATGCTAGCGTATGGCCACTCTACAAGAGGTTTAGATTATGGGATATTTTAAGATTATTTACAAATGTACCGTATGTAGGAATATTTTGTTGTATATGGGCAACATGTATCAATATAGTAGATAAACTATATGATGTTTAATAACTTTTTCATGTTTTGAGTACACGAGAGAGAGAGAGAGAGAGAGAGAGAGAGAGAGAGAGAGAGAGAGAGAGGGAGAGAGAGAGAGAGAGAGAGAGAGAGAAACCATTAGCTTAAGATCGTTTACCCTTGCAATGTTATTTGAACTTCTAGTTGCACCTCCTTTTTAACCTACAACTTTACTTTCTACCACCACTTTGTCCAACCTCTCTTAACTCTCATTTCATAGAGTAACTGCAAGGTTTTCCATCGGTTAACTTTGGCATTGAATGATCTCCCCGGTCCCGGCTTGGGATCCTGACGTATCAAATTCCTCATCGCCAACCATCCCCCAGCGTGGACCACATTCTTAACATCTAATCTAACATTACATTGGCATGGGGTGCTAACAGCAGTCTTGCATATCAGTGACAACCTAGATGACATTATTAGAAAAAGAAAGAAAAAAAATTAGTTTCATCAAAGAAAACAGTTTTGATTTGAAAACAAGCTTTGTGGCATATGTTCACGAATAATTTCTTTTAAATTAATGTGTCAAGTATATTACGTGACACTGACATGGCTTATACAACTAATCCCTTATTATTATTATTATTATTATTATTATTATTATTATTATTATTATTATTATTATTATTATTATTATATCCTAAGCTATAATCCTAGTTGGGAAAGTAAGATATAAGCCAAAGGGCTCCAACAGGAAAAAAAAAGCCCAGTCAGGAAAGAAAACTAGGAAATAAATAAACTACAAGAAAAGTAATAAACAATCAAAATAAAATGATTTAAGAACATTAACATTAAATTAGATCTTTAATATATAAACTATAAAAACTTAAAGCAAAACAAAAGAGGAAGTGAAATAAGATAGAACAGTGTTCCCTCATTGTACCCTCAAGCCAGAGAACTTTAATCCAAGACAGTGGAAGGTCATGGTACAGATGCTATGGCACTACCCAAGACTAGAGAACAATGGTTTGACTTTGGAGTGTCCTCCTAGAAGAGCTGCTTACCATAACTAAAGAGTCTCTTCTACCCTTACCAAGAGGAAAGTAGCCACTGAACAATTGCATTGCAGTAGTTAACCCCTTGAGCAAATAATAATTGTTTGGTAATCTCAGTATTGTCAGGTGTATGAGGACAGAGGAGAATGTAGGAAGAATGTATAGGTAAAGACAAAACGAGCCGTAACCAGAGAGAGGGGTCCAATTTAGTACTGTCTGGCCAGTCAAAGGATCCAATAAATCTCTAGTGGTAGTATCTTAACGGGTGGCTGTGGCCTTGGTCAACCCACTGCCTGCTAGATTAGTATGGATACTTCTAATAAACAATTATCGATTGTTACTTTTCATTTACTAGATGATGTGATGAAATCTGAATCGAGCTTAAACGAAAACCCAATTTTACTGACTATTCTCTCGCCAAGCCTGTAAAATCTTTTTTTTTTTTTTTTTTACGTATACCAATCTTCTTGGCTTTAGGTGAACCTGCCTTGGGAAAAATTTAGTTTTATTTTTCCAATTTTATATATGAATGTTTATTTCACGTAAATGAATATTCATTCTTGCCATTTACTTCCATTCATGTGGAACTTCAAACTGATGTGAGTGTTCACATGTAAGTTTAGAAAATCCCATTTAGTTACTTTTTCACTATGAAATCTACACTGGAAATTAGCAATGTTAAAACTGTATTAGAGCATTAAGGTAGCTTAGTGTAACCTATCCTGATTTTATGGAACTCAAATATTTCGGAGTAGATGTATGTGAACTGTAGCTTATATATTATTTTAGATAAATAGTGGTAGTATTTCGCTGAAACTATTTGTTATTTGCATCTTTCGAGACCATATTTCCCTGATTGTCTATAACAATGAGATATGTAATGAAAATGTTAAATATTGCTCGTTTGTGACCTCCTGTTTAACAATTGCCTTTAGGTATTAGCTGAAACCTAAGTGTCTCAAGAAATGAAGTTTTGTGGCAGTGTTGCCATATTTATTTTAGATTTTGTTAAGATCGTATCTTTAATGCGGGTATCAATACGCATTGAACTATATCTTCGAGGTTTCATTGTTTACTAAAAGCGTGTTAGTATCATAAAGTTTATTTTTTAGAATTCAATCCCAAAAGAAAAATATAAGTTTCACTGGAAAGGAGCGAAAATTGCCTTTGCACTGACCCATTGACTGGGTTTAGCCCTGAACCCATTTCTTCCATCCACTTCTGTTAAATGGCCAAATTGGTTCTGTTAGGTTTGATTCATTAGTCAGAATATCACACTATTTTCTTTTTTGTTCAAAAAGATAAATGTGTAAGTTTGTTCTCAATTGCCACAAACATGCTTAATAAAAATAGGTACCATAGGCTTATGAACTCGAAATGTTTCACGATGTCAGGATTCCAGATA
>NC_090731.1:116826656-116831656 GCF_036898095.1 Palaemon carinicauda | reverse complement strand
ATATATATAATATACATATATATATATAATATACATATATATATATATATATATATATATATATATACATATATATATATATATATATATATATATATATACAGTATATATATATATATATATATATATATATATATATATATATATATATATGTATATATATATATATATATATATATATATATATATATATATATATATATATATATATATATATATCATTATCAGACGTTATTAGTCCACTGCAGAAAGAAGGTCTCTGGCATGTCCTTTCACTCACGTCTGTTTAAGTTCTTTTTCCTATCCCAGTTTATACCAACAAATTTTCCTAGTTCGTCAGTCCCTCGTCTTCCCTTCCTTACCCTGCTTCTTTTGCAATCTCTAGGGATCCAATTTGTTATCTTTATTGTCCATCTTTTTATCTGTCATTATCATTATATTTCCTGCCCACGTCAATTTCTTTTCCTTACATGTTGTTAGATTATCCTCTACTTTAGTTTGCTCTCGTATCCTTGTTGCTCCTTTTTATGTCTCTTGGTGTTATTCCCATCATTGCTCTTTCCATTGTAACTAGTTTATGTTCTAAGGCTTTTGTAAGGCTCCAAGTTTCTGATGCATAAGTTGATACTGGTAGGACCATCTGATTAAATATTTTTCATGTTAGAGAAAGTGGCATTTTACTAATTATAATCTCATTTTGTATACCAAAGGCTCCCCATCCCACGCTTATTTTTCTTTTAATTTCGGTCCCATGACCCGAGGAAATGCTTACTGTCTGACTAAAATACGTATATCCAATAACAGTCTTTAGAGGTTTGTCCGTAACCCATGTTTGTGGGTAGTAGTTTGGCCAGGGCACCAGCCACCCGTTGAGATACTACCGCTAGAGAGTTATGGGGTCTTTTGACTGGCCAGACAGTACTACGTTAGATCCTTCTCTCTGGTTACGGTTCACTTTCCCTTTGCCTACACATACACCGAATAGTCTGGTATATTCTTTACAGATTCTCCTCTGTCCTCAACACTGAGATTACCTAACAATTCTTCTCCACCAAAGGGGTTAACTAACGCACTGTAATTGTCCAGTGGCCTTTTCTCCTCTTGGTAAGGGTAGAAAAGACTCTTTAGCTATGGTAAGTAGCTCTTCTAGGAGAAGGACACTCCAAAATCAAACCATCGTTCTCTAGTTTTGGGTAGTGTCATAACCTCTGTACCATGGTCTTCCACTATTTTGGGTTAGAATTCTCTTGCTTGAGGGTACACTCGGGCACACTATTCTATCTAATTTCTGTTCCTCTTGTTGTATTAAAGATTTTTTTTAGTTTTTATAGGAGACATATATTTTAATATTATTCTTAAAATATTAATTTTTTCCTTGTTTCCTTTCCTTACTGGGCTATTTTCCCTGTTAGAGCCCCTAGGCTTATAGCATTCTGCTTTTCCAACTAGGGTTGTAGTTTAGCAATTAATAATAATAATAATAATAATAATAATAATAATAATAATCTGCATTGTCATTGAACATTATATTTTTATTCATTAATTTTCCAATGTTACATTCTTACCCATTGGCTGTGATGGTAGAGATGGATTGATTTTGATTCCTAGTACAAATCCTCAATTCGACAGGATCAGATACAGCAGAGTTCAAATCAACTCTTATTTCTCTTTTCAGCCTAGTGTTTACCCTTGTTTATATCGGCACAAAATTTTTAATCTTTGGCTGTGCAGTAATATTTATCATTGAAGGAATTTCCCCATTGGCCTACTTTTGAATTAATTAAAAACCTGTAAATCTTGAGAATTAGTTATAAAATCATCATAAAACGACATATTGATTCTGATTCTAAGTACAAATCTTGATTTCAACAGGATTAAATGCAGCAGAGTTGGAATCGATTTTTATCTCTTTTCATCCGAGTTGGCTAAATTCTATTGTTTACCTATATTTATATCAGTACTAAGGTTCGAGTCTTAGCCGGAAAGACATAAGTATCTTTAAAGGAGTTAACTATGGGTCTGTGATCCCATGGTAAAGTGGATTCAATATTAAATGGTGTTTGTGGTTTATTTGAAAAAAAATGAACAATAACGACTGGTAGTGATAAAATTATCATTCATATATATATATATATATATATATATATATATATATATATATATATATATATATATATATATATATATATATATATATCTATGTATATATATATATATATATATATATATATATATATATATATATATATATATATATATGCATACATATATAAGATTTTTTTAATATCTGCTATCTATATTATATACAGTGTATTTGTATAGAATAATAATAATATACACTATATACACATATTGTATATATACAATATAAATGTATATACATAAGTACATATATGTATATATATGCTCCCTCTAGGGTCCTTTAACTGGCCAGACAGTACTACAGTGTATCCCTTTCTCTGGTTACGTCTCATTTTCTCTACTTACACATACACCAAATAGTCTTGCTTATTCTTTTCACATTCTTCTCTGTCCTCATACACCTGACAAGTCTGAGATTACCAAACAATTCTTCTTCGCGCAAGGAGTTAACTACTGCACTGTAATTGCTCACTGGGTATTTCATCTTGTTAAGGGTAGAAGAGACTCTTTAGCCATGGTCAGCAACTCTTCTAGGAGAAGGACACACCAAAATCAAACCATTGTTCTCCAGTCTTGTGTAGTGTTATAGTTTATGTACCATGGTCTTGCACTGTTTTGGGTTAGAGTTCTTTTACATGGAGGCACACTTGGGCACACTGTTCTATCTTCTTTCTCTTTCAGTTCTCAGCAAAATAAAAAATACATTTCACTTGTAAGATTGATATTAACTTATGAGCACCAGTCGTGGTACAGCACTGTAACAGCTGATACAAAATTTCTGGCATTTGAGAATAAAGCATTGAGAAGGATTTTGGGAGTCAAATGGCAGTACCATATAACAAATGCGACAATTTGCTAGGTGGCAGGGGTGCCAAATGTGAACGATATAGTTAAATCATCAATATGGAGATGGATGGAGCATATTGTAAGAATGAAAAATGAGTTAGTCCAGTACGTATCTGAATGGAAGCCTCTTGGATGGAGAAGACGTGGTAGACCAAGAGAAACGTGACGGATGGCAAGTCGGAGGGAGGTTGGATCTGGTGTTCGGGTTGAGCTCAGAAATATGGCACAGGATAGGGACTTACGGCATGAATTCATTAAGACCCTATGTATTGTATGGGTGCCAGAGGATTAAGTATACATACAATCTCTCTCTCTCTCTCTCTCTCTCTCTCTCTCTCTCTCTCTCTCTCTCTCTCTCTCTCTCTCTCTCTCTCTCTCTCTCTCTCTCTCTCTTTTATATATATATATATAATATATGTATATATATATATATATATATATATATATATATATATATATATATATATATATATATATATATATATATATATATATGTATAATATATATATATATATATATATATATATATATATATATATATATATATATATATATATATATATATCATTATCATCATCATCATCATCCTGATCCTCATCAGTTGTAATTAGTCCACTGCAGTACAAAGGTTTCAGACGTAACCTTACACTCCCGTTTGTTGATGGTCTTTCTATGCCAGTCTATTCCAGAAAATTTTCCTAATTCGTCAATCCATCGTCTTCTCTTCCTTCCCCTGCTGCTTTTGCAATGTGTAGGGATCCATTCTGTTATTCTTTATGCCCATCTATTATCTGTCATTCTCATTATAACGAGAGGTGGGGATGTCCATTTATTTTTTACATGTTAGAATACCCTCTACTTTAGTCGGCTCTCGTATCCCTGTTGCTCTTTTTCTGTCTCCTACTATCATTCTCATTATTATTCTTTCCATAGCTGTTTGAGTTGTAAGTAGCTTATGTTCTAAGACTTTAGTAATGCACCAAGTTTCCGATGCATAAGTTAATGCTGGTAGGACTATCTGATTAAATACTTTTCTTTTTACAGAAAGTGGCATTTTCTTTTCCTAATTTCATTTTGTTTACCAAAAGCTCTCCATCCCATGCTTATCCTTCTTTAAATTTCAGTCTCATGTCGTGAGGAAATACTTATTATCTGTCCCAACTGCGTATTTTCATTAACTATCTCTAGAGGCTCGTTCATAACCTTTATTTTTTCTCTCTGCATTTCCATTTAACATAACATATATATGTTTATATATATACATACACACACACACACACACACACACACACATATATATATATATATATATATATATATATATATATATATATATATATATATATATATATATATGTATATATATATATATATATATATATATATATATATATATATATATATATATATATATATATATATATATATATACATATATATATATATATAATACATATATGTATGGATGAAAATCAACACAATATCATATTCTAATAAAAATCAAATTCTACCACATACTTGGGATCGAACCCTAGCCCCTTCAAATGAAAGGCCAGGTCGCTTCCAACCATACCACCAGAGGCTCAATGTTATGGTATGTTATGTAAAAACCCTCTCCTACCAAGTTTTAAGAATAATTGTGAAATGGCTTAGTAGGATAATTCATTGAAGGGTTATACTTACCTAGAGTAATATCTACTTTATGGCATTGAATTGTAACTGAATGCGAAAGATACGGTAAATCATTTACTTTTAATTAGAAGATTGTAAATCCTAAATGTGTTCCATGAGAAATACCTTTTTAGTTGTAGCAATCGAGAGCAGATTTCTTGACGGATGTAGTCCGGAATATTCAAGGATTGGGTCTTAACCTTTTTAACCTCTCTCAGAACACGAAATTATTGCCAGGATGTAACCATGCAAATTAGAACAACTTTCCTGCCATCATCAGACTCTTGAATGTTTCTCTTAATGTACTGCTGCAACACACTGGTCGCGATGCCGTGAACTC
>NC_090731.1:116814156-116821656 GCF_036898095.1 Palaemon carinicauda | reverse complement strand
CTTGGGGCAGAGTCTCCCTCGCTGACCTAACACTTACAAAGGGAGCTTAGCTCCCTTAGGTCACTATCGAAGGTTTCTGTAGTTATGATTCCTTCTTGTGTGATCGACCAGACTAAGTCCTGTTGCTGTTCTCGGGGAGGATAAATCTTCCCTTGGGAGTAGCAACGCCTTCCTTGCTTTGGTGCTCTGGAAGCTGGCAGGTATTATACTACTGCGCTGGCCCTTTCCCTTAGATCTCCCTTAGGCTAAGACAAAGTTCTTGGCTGCAGGTGATCTGTCACTAAAGCAAGGTTGGCAGGACCCTCTTGTCCCTTCCCCCTCTATCTCCGTAATGGCCTAGCCATTACTGTACTGTACCTTGCCGGCCGGCAGAGCTGGCCGGCAGGGGTATTACTGTACTGTATGTCATTCTACTTCTGGACCTAGTATAGGTTGGGATATGGAATTGACTAAGCCCATTGCCGGCCGGCAGAGATGCTGGACGGCAAGGGTCTTATGTTTTCGAGTGCTGCCCGGACCTCTCTTGGTCCCTCATCCATGCCTGCCGGCAGAGCCGGACGGCATTGGTCAAGGAAGCCTGAATTAAGTTTCTCCCCTTCCTTATATGCACTCTTTCGGTTGCCGGGCTTGGGGGGTTGTGTACACTCTTATCCCGGCATCCATTCTATTTTCTTCTAGTGCTGTACCTGTCCCGGCTGCCGGCCTATGAGGCCGGCAGCCGGGCAGGTGTAGTCTTCTGGTTCTTTTGCTGCCGGCTGGCATCGGTCTTGTACCTTTGCCGGCCGGCTTATGTCAGTCCTTGTCTGCCGGCCACCAAGAGTGTGGCCGGCAGCTGGGTACTACCTTGTGTAGTTGCTGGCCGGCAATCATTGCCGGCCAACACTGGCTGTTGCTGGCCGGCAGCTGCTGCCGCCGGCACAGGCATTTGAACCAGAGGGCTGCCGCCCTATAGCTGTTAAGTAGTATACTTTAAAGCTAATTGTGGTGTGTGCCGGCCGGCAAAGGCAGGCCGGCACACATCCTCCTATACTGTACTAGTATTCTTCTGTATAGCATATACAGTAAGAAGAAAACTATAGTAAAAGTTTAGGTACAGCACTGTATCTTCTAACACTATTGTGTTTTCTTGCACGGCCCTTTGCTGTTGCCTTCAGACAAGAAGCAGAGTTCTTCCCTGTCTATTATCCCGGATTTTGAAATCATTGCCTAGGTGTGAGCTCCACCTGTTTCCTCTGGAAACTTTGCATTGGTTACTCTAGTAGAGATAAACCATTTTGATTTTATTATCTGGAAGGCTGCAGCAATGGGTTGTGAGGGAAACACAAGTGTGTGTCTTTAATTTCTGAATTGTTATGCTATACTATGCATATCCAGTGATACATAGTTCACTTGATACTCATGGAAATTTCTTCTCTTTACAGAAGGACACTCCGAAGTGGGGAAGTGCTTTCTGCAATGTCAGCAGCAAGAACCTCTGCGGACATGAGTTTTGTAGGAGACACGCAGCATACGCTGTCTCCAAGGATGATCTCCGGTATTGGGACCCTCAGGTATGTACTGTGTGCACTAACCTGATTAATGAGACATTTAAATAGCTAGGAAGAAGCTTCGTACCTGGGTAAGGGGCTTCCAAAAGTACACTTCTGGCCCTTATCTTCCAAGTGAGAAGATGAGGGCGTATCTTTTCCCTAAGGCATCAGCTGATGCAGTGATTCCCCAGCCTCAAGAGGAGATCCCCTAAGTTCAGATCCAGGTGGATGCTGAAGTCGCGGTCGCGATGCAAGACATCCAGCTAAATGACAGGATATCTGATGTGGACGGGTGTCAGGAGGAAGACCTCCTTGCAGAAGCCCAGGATGAAGTTCAAGCCCCTCTACATCGGCCGGTCTCCCAGTAGAGCTGGGACAGGCCCTCTCTTCTATTGTTGGAATGATCCAACAAATGCAGAAGGAGAATCAGGAGAAGGCGGCTGCAATGGAACTGCGAATGCAGTGCCTTGCAGAATCACATGGGCCCCAGAAAAGCTCAATGTGAAAGACCTTCCTTTGTGCTCGGATGCTAACCCATGGAGGTATGCTGAGCACATGTCGATGACGACTGGAAAGATCGTCATCTCGGATATGCTGGGCTCAGTTCCCCTGGAGGGTGGAATTCTGGCCCAGCAAGGCACCATATCCGGACTGTTATGTCCGGCTGAGGAAGGAACCAGCTTCAAAGGAGGAGGCAGAGCCGAAGGAGGTCATAGTGATG
This sequence comes from Palaemon carinicauda, assembly GCF_036898095.1. NCBI lineage: Eukaryota > Metazoa > Arthropoda > Malacostraca > Decapoda > Palaemonidae > Palaemon > Palaemon carinicauda. Next base: position 116,819,406 of record NC_090731.1, on the reverse strand, counting down.
ACCATGCTAAGGCTCAAGCTCTACTTTCATCTTCGATGAAAGAGAGGGGCTTCTCTAACTCAAAGGTAGCTGCATTGAATAGGAAGCTCCCTTCCTTTGTGTCCTCGCCTACTAGAGCCTTCCCCCTTTTACAGAAAGGGTTTCTGGCTGTACTAAAAGCAATCGAGGCCGGCAAGTCTTGCCCCTCCCTAGAAGAGTGTAAACCCTTGTCGCTGGCCCTGCCTATGGACCACAAAGATTGGAAGGACGTCCATCTTACGTTCTAAGTGGGAAAGTTGGAGGCTGATATTGCCGGATGTCAGTTCGGCAAGGACCTCCCTAAGCTGTCTGACTTTCTTTTGCGAAGTGAGTTCGATACAAAAGAAAGACTGACTGCCTCAATGTCTCTTCAGACTACTCTCGAGACGATGGCAAGTGACCCCAAGGTCCATGAAATGTTCATGGTAGTGGCCAAGCCTCATCTGGCCACAGTGACGAAGGACCTTTATGGCTTCGTCAAGGCAAGGAGAGCTTGTAGGGAGTTCGTGTTTACCTCGGCTACAGTGAGGCACGAGCTAAAGAAACTAATCTCCTCCAACATTTGGGGGAAAAGACCTTTTTCCCTACCGACTTGGTCAAAGAAGTTTTTGATAAAGCCACCTTGGAGAATAGAAACCTTCTCCAGAAGTGGGACCTGGCTATCAAAAGAAAGTCTTCCCCGGATGAGGGTCCTCAACCAAAGAGGAAGACTATGAGGACTAGGCTACCGTCTCGGCCAGCCAAGCCTCTTATACAGCAACAGCAACTGCAATTGCCATTGCCCCAGTGCCCCAGATCGTGGCACAAACCCCGACCACCTTTCAGTGGGTACCCCAGGCCGTGTCGACACAGTCCACGGCATTCACCCCAGCGTTCGAAGGGCAGTCTACTTCCTTCCGAGCAAAGCCTAGAGGAGCAGCCAGAGGCTCGTCTAGACGCCCCTCAAGGGGAAGGGGATTCAGGGGTGGTCGTGGTCAGGAAGGCAAGACCTCAGGACGGCAGTCCAAGTGAGGTGATACCGGTAGGAGGGAGACTTCTGAAATTTCGGGATCGGTGGACCTTCGATCCCTGGGCCCACAGCCTACTCAAGAATGGATTGGGCGGGAGCTGGTACAGCACTCCACCCCCGTACCTTCGGTTTTTCCAACACTCCACCCCGTTATGGAGGAGTACGTTCAAGAACGGTTGGAGAAAAAGGGTGAAGCCCATCAATTTCTAAGGGAGGCTGTTTTGTGTTCCCAAGAAAGACTCGGAAAAGCTCAGAGTCATTCTGGACTTGTCGCCACTTAACAAGTTCATAGTGAATTGCAAATTCAAAATGCTAACACTGCAACACATAAGGACCTTACTGCCCAAGAGGGCATATTCCGTCTCTATAGACTTGTCAGATGCCTACTGGCACATTCCAATTAGCCATCGACTCTCCCCCTACCTAGGGTTCAGGCTACAGCGAAGACTATACGCCTTCGGAGCCATGCCATTCGGGCTAAACGTAGCCCCAAGGATTTTTACGAAGCTTGCGAGCGTAGCTCTCAAACAATTTCGCCTAAAGGGAATTCAGGTAGTAGCCTACCTGGACGACTGGTTGGTGTGGGCAGCATCCAAGACAGAATGCTTGCAAGCTTCCAGTCAGTGATCCAGTTCCTAGAGTACCTAGGCTTCAAGATCAACAGAAAAAGTCTCGACTTTCTCCATCTCAAAAGTTCCAGTGGCTAAGATCCACTGGGACCTTTTGTCACACCGTTTCTCCACCCCAGCGAAGAAAAGGAAGGAGATAGCGGGTTCTGTCAAGAGACTTCAAGATTCCGAAAGGATATCAAGACACGAGCAGGAGAGAGTACTGCGCTCTCTCCAGTTTGCTTCGGTGACAGACCCAGTGCTAAGAGCACAGCTAAAGGATGCAATCGGAGTTTGGAGAAGTTATGCATCAAACGCGTGAAGAGATCTGAGAAGACCAGCCGCTTCGGCTAAGTACTCTTCTCAGGCCTTGGTCCCAAGCCAGACATCTAAAGAAGTCAGGTTCTTCTTCAGCCACCTCCCCCATCGGTGACGATTCACTCAGACGCCTCAAAGGAGGGATGGGGAGGTCACTCTCATCGGAAAAAAGTCCAGGGGACTTGGTCCAGGCTATTCAAGACCTTTCTCATAAAACTTTCTAGAAGCTAGGGCAGTGCTCCTTACCTTAAAGAAAGTCTCCCCGCGTCATTCGTTCCACATAAAGTGGTAATAGACAGCGAGGTAGTTGTAAGATACTTGAATCGACAAGGATCGAGGTCACCACCTCTCAACCAGGTGATGTTGGCCGTCTTCCGATTGGCGGAAAAGAAGAAGTGGTACCTGTCGGCAGTTCACCTTCAAGGAGTCCGCAATGTGACAGCGGACGCTCTATCCAGGTTCACACCGATAGAGTCAGAATGGTCCTTAGACGCAGGATCATTCTCCTTCATTCTGAATCAGTCCCAGAACTGCAGATAGACCTCTTTGCGACGAAAGACAACAAGAAGTTGCCCCTGTACGTGCCCCGTACGAGGACCCCTTAGCGGAAGCAGTGGACGCGATGTCCCTCGACTGGAACAGATGGTCCAAGATTTATCTGTTCCCTCCTCACAACCTTCTGTTGAGGGTCCTCAACAAACTGAGATCCTTCAAAGGGTAGCGGCAATAGTGGCCCACAAGTGGCCGAACAGCGTGTGGTTCCTCCTGGCATTGGAACTGTAGCTGAAGTTTGTACCACTACCAGATCCAGTTCTGACCCAGCGAGTCCAGAAGTCAACTGTCTGCGCTTCATTACAGAAAACCCGGACCCTGCAGTTCATGATTTTCTCTCCCTAGCGGTGAGAAAGCGTTTCGGGATTTCGAAAGCCAGTATAGACTTCATTGAGGAATATAAATGCAAATCTACTAGAAGGCAATATGAGTCATCTTGGAGAAAATGGGTGGCCTCTTGTCAAGGCGAAGATTCCGCAGGAGATCTTGACAGACTTCTGCTTATCTTTTTTCCCCACCTCCATGGTCAAGGGTTGGCAGCGAACACGATTTCAGCGTGTAAGTCTGCTTTGACAAGACCCATTCTATATGCCTTCCAGGTCGACCTAGGTAACGAGATCTTTAATAAAGTCCCGAAAGCCTGTGCTAGGCTCAGACCTTCAGCACCTCCAAAGCCCATTTCATAGTCTTTAGACAATTTCTTCATTTCGCTTCTCTGTTGAGCAATGAAGAATGTGCGTTAAAGGATTTGACACAAAAAGTTATTTTCCTAATTTGCACTCGCGTCCGGGGCCAGGGTTAGTAAGATTGTAGCCTCTCGAGAGAGGCAGGTCGTGTTCAGTTCCTGGATGGGGAAGAACTGAACCTGTTTCCGGATCCTACGTTTCTCGCCAAGAATGAGTTACCCACCAACAGGTGGGGTCCCTGGAGAATCTGCCCTCTGAAAGAAGATGCATCTCTATGTCCAGTAGAATGCCTAAAGGTCTATCTTCATAGAACTTCAGACTTCAAGGGTGGTCAACTATTCAGGGGAGAAACATCAGGCTCAAATTTATCTCTGAATCAACTCAGAGCGAAAATCACATATTTTATTCGCAGAGCGGATCCTGACAATACACCCGCAGGTCACGATCCGAGGAAAGTTGCCTCATTCTTAAATTTCTTTAATTGCATGGATTTTGAACATCTCCATTCATACACTGGCTGGAAGTCTTCCAGAGTGTTCTTTCGCCACTATGCGAAGCAAGTAGAGGAACTAAAAGAGATCTGTGGTAGCAGTGGGTCGCGGTGTTAACCCTACTGTTTAACTCTGCGAGGAACAGTGGTCTTAATTCCAGGGTGAGTGTGTAGTTACATACTGTACTACAAACTAAGTGAGGGCACTGTGTTGCCCATCCAGACTGTTCCATTTCCGAAGGTGAACCTAGCATAAGTGCAGACATGTGTGCCGAGCGTTTCTAACGCTAATGTCATTGATTTGTAATACAGGCTTTTATGACTTTGATACCTCGGTATCTTAAAAGTGGCATCTAATGTTTTTCTTTCAGACAAACAAGCCCTGTTTACTATCATACTTATGCTTAAAGTTTTGGGTTATCCTCTTCTTATATATATATATATATATATAATTGTGGTTAACCTGTCTATTTATTGCCTGTCAATAATCTGGTTCTTGAGAACCTTGCGTCTCCTTCACCTGTGTCAATTTACTGGTATAATTGAGCATTCATTCTATGTACCTTATCTGGGATAATTCTAATAGAATTGTTCCTTTATGCAAGCTATGTTGCATTGGTTTTCCTCCTATGCGGATATAAAACCTTTGTCCAATACAAGTATTGTGCGGAAAACTGGTCGATATTTCATATTGACGCAGTGGTCCTTTACAAACTATGCTTTACTTAATATAGGGCGAGACCACTATATTAGCTTGCCTGGTATTCGTACATAGATATATGTACTCTTCGAGACTTTTCCAGAGTCTAGTAGGACTCTTCCCTGTAGGGGGCAGGAAGCTCTAACATAGTTTATAGTTAGTTGAAAAGATGTATAACGGTAACATCTTAGGTCTCTAGGTCTAGTCGACCGGGAAAAAATTACCTCCGGGGAGTACGGCACGTTCTGAGAATCCACAGATACAGTAATGCTCTGGTACACTTCCATCAGGACGACATGGCTTGAGCCCAAAAAACGGATTTTGAGCGAAGCGAAAAATCTATTTTTGGGTGAGATGGCCATGTCGTCCTGATGGACCTGCCCTTGCCTTTCTAAGAAAGGGCTGTAGGACCCCTCCCTACATACAGTATCTGTAGCACCTCGTGTACGCTACAAGGAATACAGATGGCGCCAGGATTGGCGCCAGGCACGCATACGAATCGGGGGATAGGGAAGCCTTGGGAGCGGCTCCCCTTTTTCTTTCCCGAATTCGTATCTCGTCAATCTCCCTCCTACGAGACGAATCTCTGTTCAGGTCGTAGATTGCCATGTGACGTGTCTAGAATACGTCCTCTGATATGTCGCGATATCCCTTTCACGAGGGATACTCGCTCCAGGAGTTAGAATTCTGGTACCTTAAGGTAAATTCTCTGGGAATATCGCCGTAGTTGTAATATACCCTAGGAAGCTACCCTATAGGAACTTCCATCAGGACGACATGGCCATCTCACCCAAAAATAGATTTTTCGCTTCGCTCAAAATCCGTTATATATACATATATATATATATATATATATATATATATATATA
>NC_090731.1:116801656-116811656 GCF_036898095.1 Palaemon carinicauda | reverse complement strand
GAGAGAGATAGTGCTTGGAATAAGTACACATACACTCAACGCGGATTCTTCTTGCACTGATTGAACTCTAATTATTGTCATTGATATAGCACGAGTTAATTCTCTGCCTAGAAAAAAAAATGCCAGATACTTCATTTTCATTATTATTCTTATGAGATACCAAAACATTTATCAAACGGGTAGCTATATTTTTGCCAGCGAGTGTACATTCGTAATGCACCGAAATAGACGAGGAACAAGCGCCCTTGAGAAATGCATAGATGACAGGGGAAGTTTCTGCAGTTGAAAGGTTTTTGCGATATCAGGGATGGAGGATGATTCATAGGATTGGAAGCTCTTTCGGTCATTTGTTGCTTCGTTTAGGTCTCTATCTACGTCAACCTTTTCTCTTTGATTATTATTTTTATTATTACCAATAGTTTTATTTATTTATTTATTTATTTATTATTATTATTATTATTATTATTATTATTATTATTATTATTATTATTATTATCATTATCATTATTTTGTTGTTGTTGATGTTGTTGTTACAATAAGCGTATACAACAGAACGTTGCTTTTCAAATAAAGTTCCTCTAGATATAAAGCCAAGACGGATTGGCGAAGCTGAAAAATAGAGGTCTGGTCAAATCTAGATAGCTCACGCAACAAACAAATTCATAATAGATACCTAAATAGAAATACACCTCGAAGTATAGTGTCATTTTTTTTTAAGCCTAACGAGCATCAGCATGAAAATCTGCTTAGAGGAATATAATTCCATAGTTAGTTTTGAGAAGATTGACATATTTCTATGACAGACAGAATGAAGATGGAATCATACGCTCAGCTTATGTGGACACAGACGTTGAAGACGCTAATTGATATTTTTTTTAGATAAAGGTCTCCTTTTGTCAGGATGGAATATTGTTTTTAAAATAACAAGTATATTTGCAAGCACTAATGAAAGTTAGTTATTGAAATATTTTGGAATCATATATTGTCGGATGCCAACATACTTTTATGGGTTGAAGAAGATATTTCAAATGCATGAACCTCTTAGAATAGGAGCAGCAGCTGAATATTCATAAAGAAATAATGGAGCTGAATTTCCTAGAAATTTTAAATCGATACATTTAGATTACCAATCAGCAAAGATTAACACTAATGTAACCGATGAAGGCAAGAAACTTAGAATGACGTCTAGAAGTATAAAAATTCGTGTTTTGGATATGTTAACGCTAACAGACTATTGATTACCTCTTTATGAGAACTTTGTAAGATTGTGAATTGACCTTTGCAATGTTTTGTAATGATTTGGTATCACCGAATTTATTTGCTGTTATATTAAAGTCAATCAATGCCCCATAGAACAAAACCTAGTTTGTTATGTAAGACTGTGCAAGGTATTAGTAACTATTATGATGAAAAATATATCGGAGGCTCACATCTAACTTAATGTTATGCTCAAACATTAAAGTATGCAAAAGATTACCACGTGGCTGTGGTATTGCAATGAATATACAAGTTGGAATTGTTCGTACCCTGTGACAAACTATTCGTGTATGTGATTCATTAGAGTTATTTTCTGACAGGTTAGCAACACATCACACTTTCTTAGTTACCACAGTAATCTTATGGAACCATATTTAAGGAAAATCGTAGTCCTAAAACCTTGATGGAAAAAACTAAACTAATTAGTAAAGGAAGGTGCTATAAGTGTCCCCTTTAATATGAATGCATGATATTTGTAAAGCATTATTATTATATGACGGCATATTTTTTTTTTTCTCTCTTCCACAGTTAGCTTAGTCAACATTTTTGGAATTATTTTGGAGTATAACTCCATCATTAATACACATATACTAAAACATTCAGATTTCCCTACTGTATGTCTTTTCAGTGGATCTTATAGCAATAAACTAATGTTACTGAGCTATTTTTAGCTCAAGATTGATTGATTGATTTGAGGTCTTCTGGCATCCTGACATTTTAGCTCAAGATCTGGTTCTCTTATTCATACGCAAAATGTAGACTTTGGCCTTTGATTCATCATGTCTCTTTGCATGTCTGACATATAGTTCCCCTTTACAGAAATGTGTCAATTTGCTATTTTCTTGATTTACAAATATTCTCATATTCTTATAAAGTTTTAAATTATTGTTTATGTGTATTTGTTAGATACGCTATTCTAAGTTCAAGAGAAACATTAGTTTGTTTGTTTGTTAAAATCCTGGAACTATATGAATTATCATAATATGCTACTTAGTATTTAAAGTTTGTGTTGCTATTGGAAAATATAGGATTGTTACTCAAAAGCTTGATTGCCTTACAACAGGTGGGTTTATATTAGCAGACTGATTTTATGACGCATAAAAGAAAGACGTCTGTAAATGCCCACAGAATATTAAACTTTTGACAGATGCATTCATACTTTGATATATTATTATATTATTGACAAGGAATTGGATTGACATCTGTTAGAAATAATCTCTCGAGTGGAGAATCATTACGTATGTCTTAAGAGCTTAAAATAATTATTGTGATATGTGCATATATCTATATTCATTATTATTATTATTATTATTATTATTATTATTATTATTATTATTATTATTATTATTGAGTTAGTGTTGTGTAATTGCTCATCATATATATATATATATATATATATATATATATATATATATATATATATATATATATATATATATATATATATATATATCATCATCATTATCATCTCCTCCTACGCCTATTGACGCAAAGGGCCTCGGTTAAATTTCGCTTGTCGTCTATGTCTTGAGCTTTTAATTCAATGCTTCTCCATTCATCATCTCCTACTTCACGCTTTATGGTCCTAAGCCACGTAGGCCTGGGTCTTCCAATTCTTCTAGTGCCTTGTGGAGCCCAGTTAAACGTTTGGCGAACTAATCTCTGGAGTACGGAAAACATGTCCAACCATCCCTATCTAACCCTCATCATGATCTCATCCACATATGGTACTCTAGTAATGTCTCTTATAGTTTCATTTCTAATCCTGTCCTGCCATTTAACTCCCAATATCCTTCTGGGGGCTTTATTCTCAAATCTAATAAGTCGACTGGAGATTGTTTCATTGTCATACCATGACTCATGTCCATAGAGTAATACCGATCTCACTAAACTAAAATATAGTCTGATTTCTATATGGAATTTTAGGCGATTTGATTTCCAAATTTTACTTAACCTAGCCATTGTCTGATTTGCTTTTCTCAATCTTTCACTAATCTCTAATTCGAAAGACCCTGTATTGAAGATCATTGTTCCTAAATACTTAAATGATTCTACCGCTAGAGAGTTATGGGGTCCTTTGACTGGCCAGACAGTATTACATAGGACCCTTCTCTCTGGTTACGGTTCTTTCCCTTTGCCTACACAGACACCGAATAGTCTGACCTATCCTTTACAGATTTTCCTCTTTCCTCATACACCTGACAACACTGTGATTAATAGACAATTCTTCTTCACCCAAGGGGTTAACTACTGCACTGTAATTGTTCAGTGGCTACTTTCCTCTTGGTAAGGGTAGAAGAGACTCTTTGGCTATGGTAAGCAGCTCTTCTAGGAGAAGGACACTCCAAAATCAAACCATTGTTCTCTATTCTTAGGTAGTGCCATAGCCTCTGTACCATGGTCTTACACTGCCTTGGGTTAGAGTTCTCTTGCTTGAGGGTACACTCGGGCACACTTTTCTATTTAGTTTCTCTTCCTCTTGTTCTGTTAAAGTTTTCATAGTTTAAATAGGAAATATTTATTTTAATAATGTTACTATTCCTAAAATATTTTATTTTTCCTTATTTCCTTATTTCCTTTCCTCACTGGGCTATTTTCCCTGTTGGGGCCCCTGGGCTTATAGCATCCTGCTTTTCCAACTAGGGTTGTAGCTTAGCATATAATAATAATAATAATAATAATACCTCACTAATCCTTTCTCCTCCCAATGATTTTTCATTTTCCATTGCATACTCCGTTCTCATCATCTCTGTCTTTCTTCTATCGGTCTTCAGCCCCACCTCGTGTGATGTTTCATGCATTCTGGTGAGCAAGCATTGCAAATTTTGTAGTGTTCTGCTAAGAAGGACAGCATCATTAGCATACTCTAGGTCTGCTAAATTCCAATCACCATTACAAAGTCCACGAGAAGGATAAACAACATAGGTGACAGCACATTCCCTTGGAGTACTCCGCTGTTCACTGGAAACTCACTTGATAAGACTCCATTAACATCACAGCGCTGGCAAACGCGACCAGGGAACAAGCAAAAATGCTGCCAGTGCTGTTATATACGATTACGTAAACCAGAAATACCGGGTTTTCAGAAAAGTGCTTTCCGGACATAGTATAAGCTTGAAACTCTAGGATTTAGTTCTATTCAATTTAACTAGACGATCCTAAAAGTTTCAAGTCCCTATCTTATAAGGTTCGTGAAATATGACGTCAGAAATATGCAAAAAAATAGCAAAAATGGCGTCAACTTTCATGTGTTCGATATAGAGTCATGGATAGACGCTTTTTAGCAAAGTTTCAACTCTATAATCTTAGCTTCTGAATGAGCTAGATAGCTGTTCGACCTCAGGTTTTGTAGATTATGTTTTAAATTGTGTATTAGGCTATGTGGGAATGTATTGCGGTAATCACGAAGGCTGTAGTCACGTACTTAAGTTTCAAAAGGCATCAAACTGACATCTTTAAGCGAACTTTCAACGTTTATTTCTCAGCTTCTGAATAATAAGTTATAGACATGTTTGACATCACATTTGGAAGATATGACTATAAACTAGTTAATCAATACGCTTGCGTAAAAAAAGAGTGATATTTTACCCAAAAACCGATAAATCGGTTGGAACTTTTGACCGGGGAAACGTCTGTCTATATCCGAACATAACTTGACAACAAAACGTTTACCCGATGGAGCGGTTTAAAGAATTGATATAAAAATTTTAACCGGGTGTCGCCGGTCGCTTGCTTTTGACATTACCCATAGTCATAAAACAAAAAAATTCTGGGTAACGTACCTACAACTATAACGTTAAATAATAAAATAGCATACACGCCAACCTTTGATCACAGCGCTGGCAAGCGCGACCGGGGAACAAGCAAAAATGCTGCCAGTGCTGTGATCAAAGGTTGGCGTGTATGCTATTTTATTATTTAACGTTATAGTTGTAGGTACGTTACCCAGAATTTTTTTGTTTTATGACTATGGGTAATGTCAAAAGCAAGCGACCGGCGACACCCGGTTAAAATTTTTATATCAATTTTTTAAACCGCTCAATTGGGTAAACGTTTTGTTGTCAAGTTATGTTCGGATATAGACAGACGTTTCCCCGGTCAAAAGTTCCAACCGATTTATCAGTTTTTGGGTAAAATTAACTTTGCACTTGCTTTGCTTGTGAACAGACTTAATCAAATTTACATATTCAAGAGGAATTCCATAATAACGCAGGACTCTCCATGAAATTGGCCGGTGCACACTATCAAAGGCTTTTTCATAGTCCACAAATACCATCAAAAGGGGATTTCTATATTCTACTAATTGCTGTACATGTCTCAAAATGAAAATTTGATCAGTGCAACTTCTACCTTTTCTAAATCCTGCTTGTTCATGTCTTAGCTTTTCATCAATCTTTCTCTCCAGTCTCTTAAGAATAAGCATACTATGTATTTTCATAAACAACCGGGGATATATAAAGGTTAGTTTTGCATTGTTGAGACACACCTCTCTGAGAACCAGAGACATCCAACGTCTCCGGAAAGCAGATCAAAACTTAAGTTTCCCTTCGGCTACTGACAACTCTGTTCTCTCTTGCATCCCTGATCTCTATAATAACAACTATATTGTCGTGACTTGTTCTCTTAATGGACCGTTAAAGTGTTAACATAATAGTTTGAACCTAGTACCATTTTGTGTTTGAATTGCTTTAAAGAAGCGGAGTGTCAATTACGTAAATTGCTGTTAACAAAATTAACTTGTCCTAAACTGTTTGATCAAAACCAACGGTATAATTTGGACCCATTTTGTATTTCTTCAAACGAATAGGATACTTTTGAGATTGTTTAATATTTAGCAAAGGCGAGTGTGAATTAATATCTAAATTATGTGATCATTTAATCTATTCAGTGAAACCTGCTTGATACCACCTTATATGCACTAAGTGATAAATTTGTAAGAATTGTAAATTCTCTTTTAAGTTATTATGAAATTATATTTGTGAAAGCCAATCCGTAATATTCAATCTTTTGACTTTTCTTTTATAAATCTGATACCGCCGCAAGTTTGATTACTAGTACTCTTAAAACTATTTAAGTCGTAGATCTTATGTTAGAGTATTTCAGATAATTGATTATCCTGATTTATTTTCTGAACTTTTGAAAACTGCAAAAGCTAGCAATCGTTACTTGTTTAGTATTGCATGTTGAATCAGTAATATATTGTTGAAGGAAAACTATTATTTTGCCGTTGATCTATGATATGTATACTGCAGTATTATTATTATTATTATTATTATTATTATTATTATTACTATTATTATTATTATTAAATGCAAAGCTACAACCCTAGTTGGAAAAGCACGATGCTACAAGCCCAGGGGCCCCAACAGGGAAAATAACCCAGTGAGGAAAGGAAATATGGAAAAATAAAATATTTCAAGAATAGTAACATTACTTTTTGTAATTTGTCATAAAAACACATTATTCTTGTATACTGAACTACTAATTGCCTTTTTAGATATTAGAGAGAAAGTAAAAATTTTCGATAAGCGCCATCATGTCAATCTTCTGTTCAGGATTTACAAGGAAGGATGTCAGCTTTAACTTTATCTTTCCCATCACAAAGGACATCAGGAAGTCATTGAAGCTCAGTTCTTTCTGATTGGCCAACCTACCCCCCCCCCCTGCTCTCTTTGGCACTTCCTTTGTGGAGTACCCTCAATTACTTGAAGAGTGATGCAGTAATACCCTGTTTAGTCTATCTGATTGAGCCACTTGAATGCGGGTACGTTGTACTTGCAATGATCATCCTTTCCAAGCCCAGATGATACCATATTTTGTGGTGCAGTTGATGTTAGTTTTAGTATAATCATAATCTTACTCTGAGTTATATGATCACCATTATTATTATCATGAGTGCGAAGTTATGTAGTGGTTACTTAACTCTTATTTTTATTCTTCCTCAGAATATATTACAGTAAGGGATTACTCTGCTTATTCAGAGTTTCGTCACGAGATTCAATTGTGGCCAATAGGTTAATCGTCCTGAGTATTTAAGTAAGCAAATGTATTTTCTTCTCGGTTTTGACTTCGAATAACTTGAAGAATATCGGGTATTGAGCTTTGAGAAGACACAATATCGTATTACCTTAAAAAAAGGTAATGCAATAGGACAATAGTTAATGAACGTAGGTTGTAAAGTGCCGTTATGTCACTACAGTCTAGAGACTCTACAAAATCCAGAGAATGAATTGTTTTCGAATTATTATGTTAGCATTACTCGAGTTGAATTCTGGTACCGGTGAGTCTGAAAGAATGCTTTTACTCAAATGTCTAATTGTTATGAGTGTTTTTCGTAGTAAAATATCAATCATGCCGGAGAATGCCGAAACCTGAATGGATTCACGTTAAATCATTGATATCCGTGAAAAAATAAAGTATCATTAGAATTAACTTCCACTTTCTCTTTGAATAGTATCGACAGTAGAACGACAATACATTTGATGTTGTTTTGATCACTTGCCCCCCCCCCCCCCCCCCATGTATCAAAAATTACGAAAAAAAAAAATCAAAGCTCATTTCTTTTCATAAAGAAAATCACCTGATTTTATAGGTAGTAGGTTGGCCAGGGTACCAGCCACCCGTTGAGATACTACCGCTAGAGAGTCATGTGGTCCTTTGACTGGCCAGACAGTACTGCATTGGTTCCTTCGCTCTAGTTACGGTTCACTTGCCTTTTGCCTACAATATACACCGAATAGTCTGGCCTATTCTTTACAGATTCTCCTCTGTCCTCATTCACCTGACAACACTGAGATTACCAAACAATTCTTCTTCACCCAAGGGGTTAACTACTACACTGTAATTGTCCAGTGGCTACTTTCCTCTTGGTAAGGGTAGAAGAGACTCTTTAGCTATGGTAAAGCAGCTCTTCTAGAAGGACACTCCAAAATCAAACCATTGTTCTCTCGTCTTGGGTAGTGCCATAGCCTCTGATCGTGGTCTTCCATGTCTTGGGTTAGAGTTCTCTTGCTTGAGGGTACACTCGGGCACACTATTCTATCTCGTTTTTCTTCCTTTTGTTTTGTTGAAGTTTTGATAGTTTATATAGGAAATATTTATTTAATGTCATTGTTCTTAAAATATATTATCTTTCCTTGTTTCCTTTCCTCACTGGCTATTTTCCCTGTTGGGGCCCTTGGGCTTATAGCATCTTGCTTTTCTAACTCGGGTTGTAGCTTAGCAATTAATAATAATAATAATAATGATTATTTTTTCATATCGCGAGTTGAGGTCTGGTTCATCAGCGCTAAATATTCAACATCTGTCCAATAAAGGTAGTAGGTTGGCCAGGGCACCAACTACCCATTGAGATACTACCACTAGAGAGTTATGGGGTCATTTGACTGGTCAGACAGTACTACATTGGATTCTTCTGTCTAGTTACGGTTCACTTTCCCTTTGCCTACAATATACACCGAATAGTCTGGCCTATTCTTTACAGATTCTCCTCTGTCCTCATACACCTGACAACACTGAAATTACCAAACAATTCTTCTTCACCCAAGGGGTTACTGCATTGTAATTGTTCAGTGGCTACTTTCCCTCTTGGTAAGGGTAGAAGAGACTCTTTAGCTATGATAAGCAGCTCTTCTAGGAGAAGGACACTCCAAAGTCAAACCATTGTTCTCTTGTCATGGGTAGTGCCATAACCTCTGTACCATGGTCTGCTACTCTCTTGGGTTAGAGTTCTCTTGCTTTAGGGTACACTCGGGCAAAATATTCTATCTAATTTCTATTCCTCTTGTTTTGTTGAAGTTTTTATAGTATATATAGGAAATATTTATTTTAATGTTGTTACTGTTCTTTAAAAGTTTTATTTTTTCTTGTTTCCATTCCTTACTTTGCTTTTTTCCCTGTTGGGGCCTCGGGGCTTATAGCATCCTGCTTTTCTAACTAGTGACAATAATTGCAAAAAGGTTAAATACTGCGCAATGAATTTCTACCTGGAACAGATATCTGCGAAGATATAAGTTTAATTAGAGTTACCTGGCTTTTTTTATACAATGTTTTTATCAAAATTATTATTATCATTAATATATTTTTTGGAATTCTATCCTGCTAGTTTTAGTTTGATAATATTTAATAACATAAAGACAGTTTTTTACATGATTTGCAAGAATGAAAAGAACTGGACCTGATTCAAAATGTAGACACCAGTTTTATACAGATTTATACATTTTTCAAGGTCTTATTTTCTTATTAATGTTTTTCTTTTATTTTCCCTTGCAGGTCTAAGGCAAGATTGACAGCATGTTTCTTGAAGAAATTGAATATTTAAAGACTGTATAGGGTATGGTAAATACCATATTGAAAGCCTTTACATCTAGAGCATAATAGGATATCTATTTGTGATGTGAGAAAATGAAAACGTTTTGGAAGTGAGTCGTGTTGCGGAAGCGCCATTAATACTAGAAAAGGGAAGTGAAATTGAGCTCGACGGTCTCGTAAGAAAGATCCTGAGAAAAATCAAAGTGTCTAGTGAGTGAAAATGCTTCCTTCAATGAATGTCTACCTGGCAACGGTATGGCTCTTTGCCTCCAAAGGTAAGTGGGATTACTTTTTATTTTTAAAGTCCTTGTCAATCTCTGCAAGAGTTGAAGTATATTTTGCCTTTTCTGGAATAAGTATCCAAATTGCGCAATGGTTTTCTAAATGCTTCTCGATAATTCGGCTAACTTTTTGCAATTGCTAATGTACTTGT
>NC_090731.1:116781656-116784156 GCF_036898095.1 Palaemon carinicauda | reverse complement strand
CTAGGGTTGTAGCTTAATAAGTGAGTGAGTGAGTGAGTGAGTGAGTGAGTAAGTAATAATAATAATAATAATAATAATAATAATAATAATAATAATAATAATAATAATAATAATAATAATAATGATGATGAAAAAATATATGTTCCAGGTTTGATCTGGAAAGAATTAAGAAATAGATCCCCTTGTGACAATGGCCAGCACCTTCTGGTCCTGCAGAATGGTTCTGAAGCCCAAATTCTACCATACCCTCTTTCTGCGCATGAATGTTGGGAATGCTGTCATAGACAAATGTCAAGGAAATTAGGCTGTCACGTGTGAGTCCTAAAGTGGCTTTATGACATTCATCTCTGTTAGACTTAAGAGACAGTTTAATGCTTGAATTTCGAGGCATCATGAGAATAATATGGTTTTAAGTACGTGTGATTATCGCATGGTTAAGTAACATTACAGCTGAAAATACAGTGGAGTCTAGTATGAAGTTTGGTTTAGAAATTCGTTATGATCTGGGATCTACGAAAGGAAGGAGTTCAGGAATAGTAGAAATCCAGTTTTGGAAAGCCTTTTAGTTTAGTACTTCAATGTTATTGAAGTGTTCAATATTTTGGTAAATGAAAAACCCACTGTGAGGATTAACGTATTAATTTTGTTGACTTTTCTATCAGTTTTATAGGATCTATTATTATTATTATTATTATTATTATTATTATTATTATTATTATTATTATTATTATTATTATTGTACATCTCTTTTTTATGTCTTTCGCCCGTCTTCTGAGAATATTAGGAAAATAGACCATATTTATCTTTGCTTGAGAGAGAGAGAGAGAGAGAGAGAGAGAGAGAGAGAGAGAGAGAGAGAGAGAGAGAGAGAGAGAGAGATCTAAATATGACCGTTGTTTTTAGTATGACGACGGTAATCCTAGGAGGTGTGCGCAACTAAACACACACACTCTCTCTCTCTCTCTCTCTCTCTCTCTCTCTCTCTCTCTCTCTCTCTCTCTCTCTCTCGAAGAAGAAGAAGAAGAAGAAGAAGAAGAAGAAGAAGAAAGTTTAATTTCCTACATTGTTTTCTGCCTTATCAACCATATGGGCAAATTGACAATAGCTGACAATAGGGAGTTTCTATAACGGGAACGTATAAGGTATTTCTGTGTTACCAGTGTGATACTTAAATAATACACAACATCATATTTCAAATACTGGTTCTATTTGCAGTACTTAGTAAAACAGATTTCTTTTTGTTTTGGTTTTTTAACTCTTCAGTTCGTATTATTTCATTTATAACTCTTAAAATTCCTGGATCTCATATTTAAATTTATTTCAACGTAGTTCTAATAGTAATAACGACAATGAATTACCAGCAAAAACTATTGTTGGTATCGATTTGTCCCTTTACATCGAATTTCAGTTTCAAGGATGAATGAATGAATCCTTTGGGTAACCTTCTAGCTGTTAGCTGTTTTTGTCGTATACGCATTTTGATTTTTTTTAGCTTAAATGTTGAAGGCAATGTATGAGACTTCACCTCCCCCCCCCCCCTTTTATTTACTCAAGTGATCGGCAACGAAGTTATGATTCTAATGTCCCTAGGCCTGTCTTGTCTGACTTTTCCTGTGTGTAGTGTTTGGGACGCCTGTAACGCATAATCTTATATAGTGATATGATTATTGGGTGAGAATATTAGGATAAAACAATCTTTATAAGGTAAACAACCCTAATTGTCGATTGTGGTTATAAATATTCGTATGTAAGAAAGCTGATTTTGGTGTTATAGTTTTACAAGAGATCAATAACTGGCAGAAAATAGGAAAGACCACGCTGGTCTACAGATTTCGGCCAGCCCAAGGTGTCTATTCTTTTGGTCGTTACCTCAGCTTCATCTCTATATAAAGTCATATTCTATCTTTTTTTATGTCCGAAGATTGATCTGCACTCGGGCTATGCAAAATTTGATACAATTAAACAGACCGTTTTTCAAGGGTTGTTGCTATGCATCTGGATGAGTTTTATTTAAGGGTTATCATTATTACTGAAATGAATATAGTTATTGAAAATTTAATCAGAAAATTCTGACGAAGCTGTAGTTAATATTTCTCCCAATATTTGTAAGAAAAAATGTCTTCATGGAGTGATTGAAATATGTCTTTTAGTTGCGTAAATCACTTCAAAATCCGTTTTATTTGAGACTATGGTGTTGTATTTCTATCCAGTTTAGAGTTTTTTATTATTAGGTTTGTCTTGGATGTGAAATACGAAATATATTTGTTAATGGGTTTTTCTAGCGATTTTTTCCTTCATATAATATTCTCTTGGTGCGTATTTGTCATTCTCCTTTCTTGCAAAATAAAATTATTTTCAGAATTAAGTACATAATAAATTCACGACCAAAATTAATTTTTCATCAGATTTTTTTTTTTATGTTGAAGTGTATTTATGTATACTTAAGAGGTCCTAGAATGAAGATATTACTTTGATTATATCTTATACAAAACGAGAGAGT
>NC_090731.1:116739156-116774156 GCF_036898095.1 Palaemon carinicauda | reverse complement strand
TAAGCTATTTGAATATGATCTTCCTGACTATGAAACATGTTTATGGAAATCATAAAATACTTGTATAATACACAAATGATAAGAATTTATAGGTAGTATTTGTCAATTGGAGTCATTTTTCTTTGGATGCTATTTTCGTACGACTCCGAAACCTTTGGGTAACTTTCTTAGCCATGTTAGTTTTGTGGCAAAATGAGGATCTGAGGTATTCGAAGACGACTTTGAATCTGTTGACTTGTTCAGCTATATTTTTGTGTTATGGTAAGTGGGATTTGTCAGCTGAGTTTATTATGGGAATGCTTCAGTGTGGTATGTATGTTTTTATTTCAAGTAAAGTAGCCTTAAATCTGGCTGTACGTGTTTGAGATTTTACAGTTTGTCTGGCTCCATATAAAATATCAACTTCTAAAACGAATTATATCTATATCAATTATTATTTTCCAGTGTCCAGTCTTATTTATTGCCTAATCATGCTCAGGCATTTTAAAAACATTCATGTTTGCGTCGTACCGTACTTTTATTGCAACCTGTATGCATGTACCCATCCAACTCTCTCTGTCTGTCTCTCTCTCTCTCTCTCTCTCTCTCTCTCTCTCTCTCTCTCTCTCTCTCTCTCTCTCTCTCTCTCTCTAGACAGCATAGTCATGTAATTTTAGTGACTGGTCGCTCCACCCTCACTAAAATCCAGTTAATTTTCGATAGACATGGGAGACATAATAACGATGTTGTTTCATAGATAATGCTATGAGGAATTGTGATATAACTTGTTTTGTGAAATGGAGGAACATTTTATGATTTTTTGTAAACTGCAACATTGCATTGCAAGACACATAACTACTTTTGATATTCCCATAATTAGTGGAGCTTGTGTCAGGTGATCAGCGAGAGTTTATTATTTCACACACATATACTGTGTATATATATAGATATAGATGTATATATATATATTTATATATATATACATATATATATATATATATATATATATATATATATATATATATATATATATATATATATATTTATATATATATATATATATATATATATATATATATAGTGTATGTATATTTCTCTGTGTAGACATTGTTTGATTCAGCATTATCGTTTTCCATAATAGAAATTTCCTCAACAAAAGTTAAGTAGGAAAGAAAATTTCCTAATCGTCGGAATATTCGAGGAGCTTTGAAAGGGGTCTTGGGAAGTCAGCGTGCAGCCTTGGATGTATTGAATTTCGTGTGAATAGCAAAGCATCATGAAAAGGTTTGCAGTATTCTCCCTTAGGTGATAAAAACAAGAGACGCCAACGTCTCGCAGTGCTGGAAAAATGCCTGCCCTTCAACAAAAGTGACGACCCTCAATAGGGGTAGAAAAATAATCTTTTGGGAAATTTTATACTGCAGTTGGATGCTGTTCGTTGCTCTTAATTGGGTAATGGAGGAAAGTCCATTCTTCTTTTAGTTTGTGTTTGCCGAAGGTGTCATTTCTTCGTTTTCATTTCGATTGAAGCATATTTTTTTAAAAGTTATGTAATATATTCAATGAAGTTAATATGACTTTTCCTTTCAACCTAAAGGAATATTATCGTATGACCTGTAATGGAAATCATTGCTTGCTCATAGTTTCTAAACTCACATGATATTGAAATAGATTTTGGCTGGTGACACAAGTTTTTAGATAGAAATTTTGGCATATAGTTTAATATGGTACAGTCTTCATGCATGGTTTCCATTGTTATGGTAAAGTATGATAAATATGATATGTTCGTACATGTGGTCTTTTCTAAAAGCAAAGAATGTTGTATACTTCTTCAAGGCCAAGTATATCCGCAGTATGCAAATGATTGGTAGTTTTATCAAAGACTGGGATTTTTAATTACCTTGTTCCCTTTGTATTCCATATGGAGGGGCTCTGGTGTGCAGGAATATACTTTTATCCAAAAAATAATCATCACTTATTTAGTTTAGTGAAGTTTTGGTGAAGGAGGAGATGCTATTCCACCTTAGTCTGGCCTGTGATGACTTTTAACCTCTGTTACAAGAAGACATTAAAGACCCGAGTCCGGTTCGCGAATTGATAAAATCGACCTTCCGACGTCCCATGAGAAGGGAACAACATTTAATGCCAAAATTTGTTGTAGTTTTTGTTTCTTGTTCTATTGACCATTTTTTTTTATTTTTTTTTTATGAGTCAGTTGAAATGAACAGTATTTGATCCCGGTACAAGCCTTATTTCTTTATTAGAATGTTTGTCTTTATTATTATCATTATTATTATTATTATTATTATTATTATCATTATTATTATTATTATTCAGTTCACAATACACATTTTCCCTTCGATGTTGATAATACTGAGGGTAATATCCTACTGATTTTTCAAGGTGAGGGTGCGAGTTCCGCGATCTACCAAATGGATGTTTAGAGGGTGTTTCGACTGATGGTTTCAGTTTTTTAGCAGTCACCCTCTCAAGTACTGATGAAAAGACCCAAAACTGCTTAAACTTTGTTGGTCAAACGACCATTGGTATACGAACGTGATAATTATCAATCTGCAACGAACCTAATACCAACCTACAAGAATTAGAATGTTTTTATGTGAAAAGGAGGCACGGGAGAAGGAAATACTGTAACATCTGAAAAGAAAACCATAAGTATTGGAAAAAAAATATTTATATGCAAAATCAGACTAAAAATTAAACAGTAGTACATGGCATTTGTGTGAAGGCTGTGATCTTCAGCGTCAATAATAATGCCAGGAAGACCGTTCCACAGTTTGAGGGTGAAAATTGATTCGAAAGACCACTGGTTATGGGTAGGGTGACAAAATGGTACCTCAATCAAGTGTAGATAATGATGTCTGCAGAGTAAGTTCGAAAAGCTGGGTAAGAGGGGAAGGTGAAAGCACCTTGCGATGTTTTAAAACAATCATCTCTAGCAATTTCCAGAGATACTTAGAAATATTGCTATTCACATTAGCGAACACCATTCTTATAATGTTAGAAAACAAATCGTGAAGCTGATTGCATTGATGTTATTATCTTTGTAGATATGAGAGATCTACACAACATTCGTTTTGCGGACAACATTAGGCACATTAAAATGCTACGAAAATTTATAGAATGATTAAATACTGGTGCAATATTATCTATTAAAGGGAGTCGTAGAGTTGGAACACTGCCAAAGATCAACCATTTAATCAAGTCGTTATTCCGAAACTGATTCGTTTCAAATCTCTCAAAACTAGAAATGTTGCCATTTCGTACTTATAGATGTACATACTTCAATAAAAGTAATAGTACTTGTCCACTGAATTATTGTGTTTTTATGCCAAGAATCATGTCACTATTAGTGATTAAAAAGGAAAAGAGATGTTTAAGGCTTGAAGGCATTACCCTATGAAACACTAACAAGGTAAGTCGAAGCCCACTGATAACCCAACAATCAGTATCAACTCTAATGGTGATTGCTTAAAAAAAAAATGTTACTGAGATCCTAAATGCTACCCCCATCATTAGAATTACAAAGTTTATTGTTTAGTTTTGATTAATTAAAACGGACATTTACCCAAATGAACTTGACCAAGGCTGAACTCGACTATTATCATGGCTGCAATTACGAAGTTGAAGATGCCTATGAGAAAACTTTACCAACATGTCAACATATTTCGAGGAAGCTAGAAACAATAGTTGCCTCTTTAATGGTTTTCGTCAGCATTACACTTTCCTCATATTTCTCATATTGCGGAAGAGCTGAATTTTCCATTACTTATTCTTTTCAGGATTTTGACCTGGGATAACTTTTACCTTTTTTTCTACCCCCAGTGATTCTGAAAACTTTGAAGAAAAGACTTAGGAGTTAGAAATCCTTTAAGGCTATGGTGAACAACACAGCGCTCCATGGCCTCACTGATGCTACTGTAACACCAGTCACATCCTCAGAACAAGCAAAACCTGGAAAATATCCTCCCATCTATAATAAGGTAGAGAAATGGATTGATTTAAAAATATTTTCTATAATCCCTATTGAGTTCAAGTGCCACGTTATTTGGAGATATCCAGCTGTCTTATAATTAAAGACTTACGTCAAAACTTCCGAGAACTTGGGATATGTTTCCAAAGAATCAATATCCAACTAAAATTTAAGTCTGGTGCTATATCCCCATAGTTGTTTTTTATAATGTTTTAATTTTACTACAGTAATTTTGATAAAGGGGCTTTGAAATTGTCAAAATGATATAACCCTGATGTTGAGCTAAGTTCTGACTCTTAATCTGCATCTTGATCTAGCTTAAACGGTTGATTTGTATAATATTTACACTATACTCCAAGATTAGATCCTAGCCAGTTGATGACTGTATGCAATTGTGTATTTTCAATTAATTTTCAAGTGTCCAACGCAATATTGCTGACGTAGAATACAACCAGTAAATATCTTGGATAAAATAACTGTAATTATAACAATTGCTTCTAAAATTATGATAGGTATGTGAGATCGTTGGTGACTCACAATCTGTAGGCCCCGATTTCAAGCAAAAAAAAAAAAAAAAAAAAATGCCTTACTATCCCTAGGGCCAGGGAAGGGAGTTGTGGGTAAGATCATAGGTTTACCTGCTGAATCATCAGTAGTTATATCCTGACCCCTCAGTTCCTTGCTTGTGCGGAGAGAGCTCAGCAGGTGCATATAAAGTTAACCTCTAGGACTTAATGCTTCAGCGCAATAACCAATCCTTGCCCTCCGTCTCCCACAAAGGACCTTTAAACCTTTCGAAGTAGTCCTAAAATGTGTTAAAGTTATTTTCGTCGCTGATTTCAGTAAAAGAACCCCCTTTCCTCGCTTTCCATGAACATCATCGTGTCAGATGTTTTTACCCATGTAACAAGTCTCCAAATGATGTAGCCTTTAGTCAAAAAGGCATTTCTATACAATTACTTCAAAGCTTCTTTTTATGGCAGATTGATTTATTATTCCAAACCCTTCTCTGTACCCAGTACAAAAGCATGGTTCCTCCTCACGGACAAAAGATTCAAAACACATTTTCTCTTCTAGTAAAAGATCTCATCTCCCTCGATCCTTCTTATTCGGCTCCTTATATGGCCATTCTCAACTTCGATATTTTCCCTCAGCTTTTAGCTATTTGTTTGTATATTTTTTGCCACTTCTGTGCTGTCAAAGCATCTGTTTGCCTGGTTTTCAATCCTTTGGCGTTGAGCGGCTGTTTGGGACATCATGCCTGTCAGTTTCAATCAAGTGTGTTTGCAATTGCGTAGTTTGAGAGATACGCTTTTATCCACGATTATCTTTCTCACGTCTGACAAGTTTTCATCTCTTCATGCTTTTGAGAGAGAGAGAGAGAGAGAGAGAGAGAGAGAGAGAGAGAGAGAGAGAGAGAGAGAGAGAGAGACTTGACATAAATTTGAAAAGCAGTAATATAGAAAACTTCATGCTCAAAATATTATTCTTTATCTATTTTAATTGTTTTTCTTTTTAAATTCAAATATTTTTTATTTTGTTGCTGCTAATCTTTGTGCAATCACCAACGTTTTTTTTTTTTGTACCATACTTCTCATACAGTATTGCGACTTGAGGCATCCTTTGAAATTTCTTAAGAAAGTTTCAATTCTTAAATTTGACTGGTTAAAGCAAAATGAATACTTGAACATTTTTACCATTGTAACCATATTTTGGTAATAATAATAATAATAATAATAATAATAATAATAATAATGATAATAATAATAATAATAATAATAATAATAATAATAATAATAATAATAGAGAGAGTAGGATAAACAATATTAACAAGGCAATTAGTACAAAGTACGGGTAAAAATTGCGATAGTGCGAAGCGGCAGTAGTTGCAAATCATTGTAAACCTGTTTACTTCATATCAAGATGTAATACATACTTTCAAAATTGTAACACTCACAATTTTTTATTATTCAGCCCATTCCATACCATTAAGGTATAGTTTGATAGTTTTATTAATAATCTAGTATTTAAGAATAAGCTTAATTAATCCGGTAAACACAAAACTGTTGTGATTCTTACTCTACTGTAGTATTAAAGCGTCTGAATAACTAATCTAATCTCATCCCTAGATAGAAACTTTAAGAGTTGTCCTCTTGTTGATGTAGTTTACAAAAAATCTAATACTGAGGTATATATGCAACATTACTTATATACCTGTTCAGTTAAGTGAATAAGCCTTAAATGTACGAAGTAAAAGGTAAAATACAAGTCATGCTTAGCAACGGTGGAAGTGCCATCTCTTGTCTGATTCTTCGCTGCTTTTATTCTTACATGTAAAAAAAGGAGTTACCTGACACACGCTCCCTTGCTATGAAATATATGCCCAACTCCCTTTCTCTTTCCCAGGATGAAACACCTCTTTAACAACACCGTCTCCCTCTCCCTCCTCCCATCCTCCCACCCGTGTTTCTTCCACCTGGATGTACTTGTATCTCTCTCTCTCTCTCTCTCTCTCTCTCTCTCTCTCTCTCTCTCTCTCTCTCTCTCTCGTGGCAAAGAGGGAGGAATCACAGTATTAGCCTGTAGTTTCGATTTACTAGTAGTTTCATGACAAAATATGTAATAAATGTTTTGATTTGTTATGCAGATTAAATATTGATAGGATTATATATATAAAAAAAAACATTTTACAAGATTTCAAGATTTGGATTAAATCACTACATGCATTAGTCTTTAGAACAGCCTCGTGCCCGAGTCTTGGCATACACAAAAACACTCCTCGAGCACGGTAATCTGGGAAGTCTTGAGAGTAATTCAACTTGGCCTGTCAGTTAACCTCAAACATATCCACTCGCCACTACACAAGAACAGGATAGAAGCGCGAAAGAAATAATTCTTAACAAGCGTTGAACGTGTCTTTCGATATGGACAAGTAATGGGACTAGGCTTTGGTGTAATGGCCATAAGCATGTACAGATTACAGAAGGCAAGGAATGTATGTGAATTACATTACATGCGTGATATATGAAATTTCTTAAGGGCCACGATTCGAAGAACGGGAGGAAGCTGTAACTTATAAAAAGAAAAAACTTCCGGTAAATGTGAATAAAAAGATTTTTTTTTTTTCCGCTTCGGTTGCGAAAGGGATGAACATCTGATAATGTCAGGTGCACGACTTTCCACGAAAGATGATTATGATAGCTGTCAGTCCTGAGGTTCTGGGTCGGAATGACCACATGCGGTACGAGATAGATTCATTAGAGAGAGAGAGAGAGAGAGAGAGAGAGAGAGAGAGAGAGAGAGAGAGAGAGAGAGAGAGAGAGAGGCAGGCTGTCTCGTACAGGTGTGATTGTAATGTACATCATATAAAAACACTAATATGACTTCAGAAATCCACATTTGTTTTTATACTTCGACACATTTTCAAGGATTAGAAATTCAAACTTTCTTACTTACAACAGTATATTTAAAAAGTTCACTTATATTGCACCTTAATTTTGATTCAGTATGAATGAGAACTTAAGTTAGTCTAACACATTTCCAGTATGCTGTGATGAATTCCACTCCTATGCAAGACTAGACAAAGTAACTTTATCTTAATAAGTTCATGTCTATATTTGAGACTTCAACGTTGAGTATATTCGTGCTGTGGCCAAACCATAAGGATAAAAGTAATCTTGCCAACATTATGCTGTCCTTATACGAATGAAAACCCGGTGGTTTACCCAAGGCCAATATAGTTTTGACCTTGCTTTTACCCCTGTCTCTTCTGACAAAGCATTGAATTCATACACATATTCTTTGACGGTTTCTAAACAGGATATCGATGGCTGTTTTTGTGTTAGATATCCTTAGATATTTGTTGTGTATGAAACAGCTGGTATACTGGATATTACGTCTTCATATGTGCTTGCGATTAGTGTCTTGACCATTCTCTTAACACGCTCCTTTCCTTTCTTGCATGTCTGAAGGCCGTCTTCACCTCTTTCATCTCTCAAATTCATGTTTTCGAAGTCGAGTATCCTCCTCATTTGGAATTTGTAGTTAGTTTCCGCTTTAATTCTTATCGTGTGTTCTTCATTTTCCTTAAGGATCTTTATTGCTTTGCACAGTGACAGAAACAACACACATATGTACGTCTCTCTCTCTCTCTCTCTCTCTCTCTCTCTCTCTCTCTCTCTCTCTCTCTCTCCCTCCCTTGAATATCCCAGTTAATGTTTCCTGGAAACCAAACCCGGTTCCATATTTCGGACACGATGCTTAACCACTGTAAGCTTCAATTGTATTTAATTTAAGGGCGCGCGTTAAGTAGTACTCATTATCATTGCTAATAGTGAAGTTGTGTGATGCATCTACGACTGAAATCTTCAGGTTCCGGGAGGGGGAGGTGGGTGTAGGGCTATCTTCCCAAGAAACATTTCTCCTTAGGTCATATTCTGCCTTTTGTTATTATGATCACGATTCAGTTTGATAATCTTTCATGAGATTTCTTTCTTCTAGGTCCTTTGACGATTCACTCCCGCCCTATATTACCGTGGGCTACTCATTGCATATTTACGAATTATTCAAGCCTTAGTTTCTTTCCTTTGATGTAGGTTTGTAACACTTCGAGAGAATTAGCATTTTCACTAATTATTTTTTAAGATTGATTCCAATAAGGATATTTTCCGTAGATTGCTGGAATGTCATTTTATGGTGGTGACTTACTTTGTAGGTGTGATCAGTTGGATACTATTTGTAAAAAAAAAACTGTAATTTTGTTCAAACAGGAAATGTAATAAACAATAATAGATATACCAACGTTTTATTGTCTGTTAGCACTTAATTTTGAATCACTAAAATTATGTATCTAACGTGTATTTTAAATGTGATTTTAGTGAACAGATACAAATTTTCTATAATTCATTTCTGTACAGCCTTTGAGAGGCCTAGACAGAGTAATTGGCAAGGCCGATCTTATATGTAACAATAAATACAGTATTGATATTTGTTGTGGCTCAAACTCGTTAGTTGCTTTATTATTATTATTATTATTATTATTATTATTAAGCTACAACTCTAGTTGGAAAAGCAGAATACTATAAGCCCAGGTCTCCAACAGGGAAAGTACTGTCTGCAATCTCACCATCCAGGAGAACTAAGGATTGGGGGTTGCGTGGAGCCTTTACAGTATGTCTACATTACCTGCTGAGTCATCAGCAGCCATTGCCTGTCACTCTCTGGTCCTAGCTTAGGTGGAGAAGGGTCTTGGGCGATGATCATAAGCGTAATTGGTCAGTCACTAGGGTATTGTCCTGCTTCCTAGGTCATTGTCACTGTCCCTTGCCTCTGTCATTCATTATCAGCAAATAAGAAAGAACGAGAAACTGTTGTAGAAGTAAAGAATTGACAAGTTCGCTAATGACATCCGGAGGAGAGGGTGGGGCTTCCCCTTGTTCCCTCCGGATTGTCTTCGCTCACCAGGTGATTTACGCTTACCTCATTAAGACCCAGCTGACAACACTGATCACTTGCCTGGTACCACTAGATTAAGGTGTATTAGATTTTACCTTTGCACTAACTTGCTACGGGATTAGAGTAGTTCGAACAGTACTCGCCGTGCTCTATCAAAGAGAATTGGGGTTGGATATATGCCAAGGTCATTGTGTTAAGTAGTTAACAGTAAGGTTGATCGTCACGACCGTAATTTATTAAAATTTGCGAAAGAGAAAAATAAGTGGGGTAATAAAAGCCAATATTTTATTTTTACTTCATACTATGATCTTTTCTAACTTGTAATTGGTGACCATCAAATTAGTAGAACACTTTTTTTTTTTTTTATGAGTGAAGCAAAATAATGTTGATTGTGGAGGTTTTCATAGTTAAGTACCATATCCTATCACATAGACAGAGCAATGTTATTTCAGGCCAAAGAACTTTTGTTTTAACAATAATATGCAAAACTTTATTTCATTATGTATTTCTAAATTTATTCAATTTTTTGTTACCTTGAATAAGGTTAAAATTTGATAGTCTCTTGTAAATTGGAGGGAATTCGAGTTTTATAAAGGAAAATATTGTTTGCATACATTAAGAAAATTGTATTCATTACGTTGGTCATTTTATAAATGTTTTGTGATTAAACACATTTTCAGCACTAAAGATAAATAGAAAAGTTAGTGCACTTACTTTAGTTTACGTTACTTAAGGCTGCTACATACCTCCCACCAGAAAAAGATTCCCCCCATCAGTCATCAACCTTATGGTCCGTGTTTCCCATTTCTCGAATCGTTGCATTTCTCACTTTCTAATTAGATGTAACACTTACATTTCATTTGTCTCAGATGCTTTCTATGAATAAATCTTTCTGTTTCCAAATGTATGGTAGAGAGAAGGAAACATACAACTGATACTTTTTAATTTATTTTTCTACAACAATTTAACATTTTATTCTTATTCGTAGTTTCTATTTGTGACACAGTCGTATGCATTTAGGTATCTTCCCAGTATCAGTTAATTATCTCTCCTACCAAACATACAAAGAGAGAGAGAGAGAGAGAGAGAGAGAGAGAGAGAGAGAGAGAGAGAGAGAGAGAGAGAGAGAGAGAGAGAGAGAGAGTATATTTTGGTAAGATCGTTCTATAGATTTCAAATGATTCTGTGACCCGAGTTTTTTGTTATTATAATTTTTTTTTTTTTTTTTTTTTTTTTTTTGTACCGCAAGGGAGCACAAATGCCAGAACCCACGTCAATTTCAAGAAAGTGTTTGTACAGCAATTGAGGATTACGAACTCTGTTGTCACACTAGGGTACATTTGTCTTTGCTCCCCCCCCCCCTCTCTCTCTCTCTCTCTCTCTCTCTCTCTCTCTCTCTCTCTCTCTCTCTATATATTATATATATATATATATATATATATATATATATATATATATATATATATATATATATATATATATATATATATATATATATATATACCACACACACTCACACACACACACCCATATATATATATATATATATATATATATATATATATATATATATATATATATATATATATATATATACATATATACACATACATACACGTAGTGAGAGCGGGCTGGGAATTGCTGAATCTCCTACTTCTTTCATACATACTAATACACCTCGGATATACTTAAATTTATGTTTTTTTAACTGGAATGCTGTTATTATCCTTTCATATATAAGATAATATTTGATTACGTAAATAGACAATTTTAAATTTACAATTCTATATATGATAAAGACAATTGACTGTGATTCATATTGAGAAGAGGAAGCAAATCCTAAATAGACATGGAATCGAAATAAACTCAACGATATATTTATTATCCTAACTAATTTAATCCAAAATTTATAATCTCTATTTTCTTCTCTCAAGTTCCTTGAAAAATTACAAGGAACATTGTTTTGGGTCGGTTAACTATTATTTTTTCTTCTTCTTTTTTTTTTTTTTTTTTTTTTTTTTTTTTTGTAAAAATAGAGCTGCTTTTTATTAGTATTGTAGATGTATCATCAAGGATAACTGCTGTTTTCTTTATTTAGCTAACCAAATGCCTATCACCTCAAAATACAGGCAGGATCTTTCATCTGATAGCTTCCTTTCGTATACCTGATCTAACATTGCCTATGAAGATTTTTTATGACGAAAATCTCTCGTATAATTCGCTCCCACCTTTATTTGTTCAGCCCTCTGCTGGGATGGAGGTACATGGTGCCTCGCCTATAAATTTGTAGCGTTGTTACTCTCTCTCTCTCTCTCTCTCTCCTCTCCTCTCTCTCTCTCTCTCTCTCTCTCTCTCTCTCTCTCTCTCTCTCTCTCTCTCGTTCACCCGAAATTTTGTTGAGAAGATGAGCAGCTCCTGATTCTTCCGTAGAAATATAGGAAATGAACTTATACGACCATATTATATTTTCAATATTTTTATTTTAGAAGTAATTGTTTTAATATACCATGAGATTGATAATAATGAAATGACTGTTTTTAATCAGGTTTTTAGTCCCGAGAAATACCAAGACAGCCCAGTCCAAAGAAGAGTAGTAGGAGATTGTAAAATGTTGGGTTGTAGAAGAAAAGGTTAATGTTCGTTATGTAAAAAGGAAGAGGTTAATATAACTAATGATTCTTGAATCTACCGTTTAGCA
This sequence comes from Palaemon carinicauda, assembly GCF_036898095.1. NCBI lineage: Eukaryota > Metazoa > Arthropoda > Malacostraca > Decapoda > Palaemonidae > Palaemon > Palaemon carinicauda. The sequence continues at coordinate 116,762,034 of NC_090731.1, read as the reverse complement.
GTTTAGCTGTTGTACCTTGAATGTATCTAGCTTTCAGGTTATGCACGAGATCAATTATTTATTTATATGATCATCTGTTGATTTGTCAAATTCATGGTGTGATTTACTTAGTGGTTTTATTTGAAAATCTAGCACAGTTTTCATGTTTTGTGATGCAGGCTTTATTACTTGAAATAGCATGGTAGACGAATTAGATTTCATGATTTTGTAAACATTTACTACTCATGCTGGGAACCTCATAGATTAAAGTTGTTTAATGTGCAGATAGAATTTATTGTGCCAGATCAGATACCGCATCACACACCTCAATAGCAGCATGTCGATCCCCATTACATATGCTGGTCAACTAATACTTTGCTCTAAATCAAGTGTATCTTGGTGTATTAAGATCCATTCATCTGAACACGTCGGCGTCTCTTCATCTTTTCAACATTTTATAGGTCTGCTCCTCTTCTTCTTCCTTCTCTTCCTACTTTTATTCCTTCTCCTCCTGTTCTTCCTTCTCCTCCTCTTCTTCCTTCTCTCCTCCTTCTCTACTCCTCATTCTTCCAAAATGATTATATCTTTCACCAACTTTTCCTCTGATATTTTCGCCAAGTGAACAAACTATGTCAGCATCCTGTAAACATCTTCCCACTTATTGCCCACTTCTTTCCATACTGTTCTGTCTCTACTTAACCGTTCCGCCTACATTGCTCAGTATATCACTTTTCTTTCTATTTTCTTTCACTTCCATTCACGAAAAGAGGAAATAGTTAAGCCAATCAATACTGCATCCACTTCATCATCGCCTGCTTTTCTGGAAGTAATAAGAGGCACGAACTAGATTGCTGTCTTGCTGCTAACAATACTGGTCATAAGGTAAGAGGATGTATGCTAAATTTCTGTGGACCCTAGCAGGAGGAAATTCCCTTACAATGGTCAAGAAACAACTTTTTTAAGGCCATGGTGATTTTTTTCTTTTTATCTACAGGATGAGTTAGTAGCATCCCTCTTTGTTAGTCTTAGTGTGGACCACACTGGATAATTTAGAACTCGGTGTTTGCAGCCCCATAACTTACGATACCAGAGAAAAACAGAGTAACTTCTGAATCACATTAATTTATTTCATAGATTTTATTAGGTAATGGATTGAATATTTGAATTCAGTAATTTTCTTTCATTCTATATTGTTTTTTCCCATATGCTATAACTTTTCAAGTGTCTTATTCAATTCTATAAATAGCTTGGTCTACCTCTATATTGTAAGTTTTTATTCTTTTTAAACGTCAATCTAATCCAGATTTTTTCCAATTGAACTTTCACTTGAAGGACTGACTGCAAATATTCAAATTACTCGGACATTAGGTACTAAAATATTATAAAATCATCTTCTAATAGAAGTGACATGCAGGAATTACATTTAATAAAACAGTAAACAACAGCCTCAAATGTAGTTGTTCAATGCAATAATTTTATATTTTAAATCTGTATCCTATGACCTGCGACGCAGAAAGAAACAATAGAATATGGGAAACCTGTGATCTTAATACAAAGTGGCAAAGTGGAAAATAATAGCCAGAACACCTTAGCTGTTGTCATTTCTACAAAGGCTTCGCTTGACACTAAGTGATGTTAGTCAGACTGACAGATAGCTCGAACATCAATGCCTAAGTATTGTTCGACGACAGATCAGATTTCTGAATGTGTAAGGTGAATTTGTTCCATTTATCTCTCCCGGCAAATTTTTCGCGGTTAATGCCAGCTACCATCTTAATAGAAAATTTAGATTAAAATTTACAACTTTTTGTCATTGTTTGTCCATCTTTATTAACCTTAATCAACAGATTTATTCACTGTAGTTGGTCGATTTTTATTTTTGACACCAACATTGTGAGTTTTTTACATTCCATTAATTATTAGTTACATCAGAACAATAAAGTAATTTCAGAAATTGACTCATCTGTATAGTTAGAAATGGCAACGCTGGCAAATTATTTTAAGGCTGGCTAGAGGTGCGAGGAAGATCAAAGGAAGGAGTAACGAGACTGTAACTAATATGTGGTTTTTTAGGAACGCAAGACAAGACTATATTTATATTGTGTAGGAATTCCAAGAGTAAATTTATTGACTAAATACTTCTCAGTTGAGTTAAGCTCCTCAAACCTAAAGTTTAAAAGTGTCTGATGTTACAAGGATTTAGTGGTATTCTTTTTTTTTTTTTTGTTAGAATACAAAAATCTTCTCTTGTTTTGTAAGGTAATTCTCTCTCTCTCTCTCTCTCTCTCTCTCTCTCTCTCTCTCTCTCTCTCTCTCTCTCTCTCTCTCTCTCTCCCATAGCATAAACTTCCTTCCACCCACACCAATCAATCTGACCGCCCATTTCGTCGACATCTAAGTGGCTTTTATTTTGCTAATGCAATTTCCATGTTCTTTGCAATAAGATTAACGTCGGATTAGAATTCAATTTTATCGCATTAAGATGTCCAATTTTAATCCATTATGTGTGTGGATTGTGGTCTCTATGTCGCCATATTGACGATTCTCTATCTGTTTATGTCTCCTGTCTTCACATTTTTAAGTGGATAAAGCTTCCTAGTCTATATAAAAGACTAGAAACTTTTTCTCTAGTGGAGTATCGTATTTTCTATTTATTTAGAAAAAAGTTAATTTTGTTGTGAATATAACAAGAATAAGTTCATTGATAAGAACTGAATTCTGGGTTTCATTTGTCTATTTTCCATATGAAGGGATATCAAGTTTAAAAAAAAGCCTCCTGTGTTGTCTATTTCTCTAATTTCTTAATTGCAGATATTCATCAGAAATAATACCCTTATTTTCACTCATTATTCTTTGATAGCCAAGACTTACGTCAAGGAATTGCAGGAACAAGGGGCTCGTTGCACTTCTGGTTACTCTTCCTTAGATTTATTTATAGAAGAGTGTCTCCGTAATTGAAAAGGAGCGTAAAACAATTACTATAAGGAAAATATGCAAGACAATTATGAAAAAAAAGGCTTAAACTTTGGCTGCGAGTGAATTCGAACATTTGATATTGTAGTGAGTGTACAACTTCAGTATTATTTCTTACAATAATCCCATTGAACTATTAGGAATTTGTCATTTCATTGAAAATAATTATAGAGCAGAAAGCTGGTTTTCAGATGATGCGACAGGAGGAGATTTATTTATTAAGTGAATTACTATACAGGTATATGGGTATATCTAGCAATGAAAAAAAAAATTAAAAAAAAAAAAACATAATTTTTATACATGCAAATTCAGTCCATTACCTAAGAATAATAAAAAAACGTTTATATTTACTCGACAGTAAAATGTGACGCAATGTAAATGGTTAGAAAATTATACAAAAATACAAAAAGTCTAGACGATATCTTGTCAAAGCTCGAATATTCTCAACCCGTAGAAATAAAGTATCTACAACAATTAGAAAAGGAACTCTTGATATAATGTATTCACTTTAATAAAGTTAACTGTTGGCTGTGCCATCGCGTGACTTGGAAACCATATAACTTTTGCACTCTGCAATTGAATGTGTTGAAGCTTAGTCTTTGATAATTACACTTATCCATCAATTCGCAACGTACTAACTAACAAGATGTCAGGTATAATCTATGTTCAGTATTTAGAATGATTTTAAGAATATGTTGAAGTTGGTACTCATGCTGAGATTTATTTGAAAAAATAATTCGAAAATCGAAGAAAACAATTTACAAGTTTTATGTTTGAATGAAACCGAATGTGGGAAATGCTACATTGCCATTCACATATTTTCTTTGAAGTCCGCTTTCATGGCAGTTTAAAATGTCACAGTGTACCCAAATACCACAAACTACTTTCATCTTCTCAAAATGATTTTGCAACAGTACCAGTACTTCGAATAGTTTGGTTGCTGAATCAGAAAAGGACCGGAATGACATGGGCCACTGAGATAGCTGGGTTTCCTTGAATGCAAACAGAAGAGAGAAGTATATTTAAGGAAGATATTAAACATATTGAACATAGCCAAACATAACCAAATCTGCATCGAAAGTTGCCTAAATATTAAATGTCGCAGTTTAAGGTATCCATAGTGGTTAGGTTAGTTCGTTGCAATATTAACAATGAATTGATAAAGGGTGTTGGTTAGATAACAGTAGGGAAGATTCTTATAGCTTGAAACGTTATCGTCTAACGTTCAACCCAAAGTCCAATAAAATGTTCTTCCGAGCGAAAGGACTATATTATATGCCTTCGATAAGGTTGAAGCATTGGTAGTACATTAAGCTTCAGGCAAAAAGAAAACTAAATTAATATTTTTGAAAAGTAACGGGTATTAGCAGGTTATGATTAAGAATAGTTATTAGGGATTTAATTTGTATTCATTTAAAACTAGCGGAAACCCCGGGGCTTAGTTGATTGGTTGTAGTATATATCTCTCAAACAAAGAATTCAAACAACTTGTCTAAGAATTAGCAGTATTATATAATGATATTAGTTTTAGGTAAAATCAGTATTGGCTGAAAATGGAATTCTCTCTCTCTCTCTCTCTCTCTCTCTCTCTCTCTCTCTCTCTCTCTCTCTCTCTCTCATGATGGCGTTTTTGGTAGGGCACCTAAAAGAGAAAATTGGTATCAAGTTGTTAGTTGCAAGGTTGTGCCTATGATGAAGAGATGAAAAAACAAAATAAAAACAGACGTGACTATCTGTCTCTGTCATAGCAACTGATTACCATCGAAAAGGGAGGGCCTCGACGAGGTAATCCTCATCTTACGGGAGTGAGGTCATTAAAAAAAAAAAAAAAAAAAATATGTATATATATATATATATATATATATATATATATATATATATATATATATATATATATATATATATATATAATTATGAGTAATGTAATTTCAGAAATAATTGTGATACCGCCCTATTAAAGCGAACTTCCATTCATGTAAAATAAGACAAAAAAAAAATTACATGTAATTGAGTTTATTTTCATTCTTTGGTCTTTAGAAACGCCAGTTGATTATGTGATATGTGTAAGACTTTAAAAACAGTTTGGAAAATTTATTGGAAGGGCCTGCTATCCTTCCCTGCATTAACGTCTCTATCTCTCATTTATTTCTAAAGATATTCTTTACTTGTTGTCTACGTATTTTCGTAAATGGTCTCCGTCCAAATTGGTCTGTGAATTTATAGTGATTTTATAACCTAATATTATATCTCTTGGGCACACTTCCATCTCATGCCAGTATACTCTTATTCATCTCTTTTGTGAGGCTATGCATGGTAAATTACCTTTTAAATTACCGCTGGGATGGGTTTTAAATAACGGGGTTATGTTTTACTTTGTGATTTACAAGTGTTTTAGGTCATCATTTGCTGCTCTCAAGGTCGCGGTCGTCTGAGACTACACCATGGTGGTCGTTTCTTTATTCTTTCGTTTTTTTTTTCTTTCTTTCTTTTTCTTTTTTCAATAGCGAGATCTGGAGATATCGCCATATATTGTGTTTTGAGATCGGTGTTTTCTATTACTAGGTATTTTAGTTTTTAGGTGCCCTTGATAATTAAACTGCCAAGATATGATACAGAAGGATATTTTAATTCGGCTGTTTTTGTTTATTATGGATTTGTGTAATATTACATTTGGTGTTTAAATAATAAAATACATTTATGTATTCCATTTTTAAACGAGCACATTTATTAATCACGCCCTGATGTTATCAATATTAGTTATATGGAAAATCTTTGACGTTGGTCGGGTAGTATCTTGGCTTTGGTCGATTATGCTCGATTTTTTATTTTTGGAAGAACCTCATTCTCCCTACTCACGCCTTTCTATATCTGCAGATTTAGAATTCTACAAGGTTATTTTTCTAAATTGGATTGTGTCATCAGATATATTCAAGATTACTTTAACAACTTTTTCATAAGGTTCTTCGATTGGCTGCTTACTAATGAATGCTTCCATTTATTATATCTTCGGAGCGGTTTCAATCACAAAGTTGTATATTTCACATATATACATTTTATATATATCATTAATGTATCATGAATTTGATTGAAAAATACTCAAGATTGTTTGATATTGTTACTGCATTACCAAAAGTTCATGAAAAGCATTTGTTCGTGTTCACTGGCTTTGCAGTTGATACAAGATATAGCAGTTTGATAAATCACGGTTCCGGTTAAACAATTTCACAGATCATTAGCGCAGGTAGTCGTTATTATTTTGGATGTCTGTGATGATATATGAGGCTCTGGGGTTAATTTGGGTGGTTTATCCCTCCTTATGATAGAGGTTTACTTCAGGGCGGTGTACCAAACCCGATTCCCCCTACTTCCTCATCTTAGCCGTGACTGATTTTGCAAAAAGTTCTCGGCAATATTTTGTGTCATGTAGGTTTATTTTAAGTGGGTTATTTGTTAGGTATTTTATTGAAATCTTAACATTTGATCCTTATTTCTCTTTTCTGAATAGATTCCTCGTTTTCAATCTTTTTCAAAAGAGACGTGAACTCTTTTCGATACCCCAAACCTCAGTGGAACCTCATTATTTCAACGTCACTGGTTTTATTATTCCTCGTCCAGTGTAGCGGTCATCCATTTTTTGCCTTTCTTTAGAAAAAAAAATCTTGAAACTCTTAGTGCTTCCCAGATTAGCAATGCTAATTATAGTTTGAGCAAGTCTTAAGAGGTGTGGCGTAGTGATTTACGGTTCTTGAAAAAATGGAAATAACCAAGTAAGTTTAGATTTATGTTTAACTTTGTGTAAGTACTTGAAGTAATAATTGATAATCAGCGACAGACTGACTGTTTTTAGAGTATTTTACATTTTTATGACATCAGTATTATGAAGTAGGTAATATGTTACTTTGCCTAATTATAATACCTACATTTATCATTTTCTTCAGCAAACACTTCATACGTAGGGCCTACACACACACGCACACATATATATATATATATATATATATATATATATATATATATATATATATATATATATATATATATATATATATATATATAAATATACTGTATATATATATATATATATATATATAAAAATATACTGTATATATATATATATATATATATATATATATATATATATATATAGTATATTTATATATATATATATATAGAGAGAGAGAGAGAGAGAGAGAGAGAGAGAGAGAGAGAGAGAGAGAGAGAGAGAGAGAGAGAGAGAGATGATGTAGATCTAGAATTAAGGTTTGGTACCTTGAAGAAGAAAAAGAATGAGTAATTTCAGAAGATTGTGAGAGTGAGATGACTGGAAAGGTTGAACTTAGAGATTGCACAGGGTAACAGAGGGAAAAATATCTGGGTGGATGTGATAGAAATATTGGTATGAGAAATAGAGGAATTAGTGGGAAGAACCAGTGGATATGGTGGAACAGAGAAGTGCAAGAATCAGTTAAAAGAAAATCAAAGGCATTTAAGGACTGGAAAGTAAGGCAGGCATAGGGACCAGAGGAACGGCACAGAAAAAAAGGAAAAAGGATTCTAGGAGGAAAGTAGGTATAGCTATTGGAAGAGCAGCAAATCAATTGGTGAAAGGCTAAAAACAAGGGAAGGAGAAAATAATATCTACAAGAATTCAAACTTGTGGAAAAGGCAAAGACGGGAATTGGGGCAACTGAAAGTCATTAGAGATAGAGATGGCAATATATTTCATAGGGATGAAGACCTTAGGAAGAGATAGAGAGAGTATTTTCAACAGTCATTGAATGCTGAAAATGAGAGAAAGAGGAGCTGGGAGAAGCATAAAGGGTGGAGGAGGCAGTGAAGGATATACGGAATACAGAAGTGAAGCGGACCTTTAGTAAAATGAAAAATGGTAAAGCATCAGGCCCATCAGAGTTTCAGATTGAAATGGCCAAGATACTAGCTACAGAGGGGAAACAATGGATACTAGATTAATTAAGAGCAATATGAGAAGAGGAAATAATGCCTAAAGACTGGTAGGAGAGTCTAATGATATCTATGTTTAAGCGAAGAGGTGATATCATGGAATGTAGTTTTGATATCTTGGCCTAAAGTGAAACACGTTGTAAGGGGATTGGTAGCGAAACTTTAGATCCAGTCAATATATATATCTACTCAGGAAGATCTGATGGAGTTGGAAGAGAAAGGGTAGGAATGATGATGACACCAAGAGCAGAAAATACATTAACAGAGTGGAGAGCTGTTAATAGTAGATTGTTACTAGCAAAGTTCAAACCAAAGCAGTGCAATATGAGTATTATAGTTTGCTATGCCCCAACAAAGGATTCCCCTGAAGAAAGGAAAAATTAATACCATGAAGAACTGCAGAGTATAATAGATAAGATCCCTGAGAGAGATATGAAAATTGTGATTGGCGACTTTAATGCTAAAGTTGGAAGAAATAATCAAGGTATAGAGAATGTGGTAGGTGGTTCTTGGCGAAGTTAAAAATGAAAATGGAGCACATTTCATAAGTTTCTGTTCAGCAAACAATCTTGTCATTAGAGGTACGCTTTTTCAACACAAGAACATCCACAAGTATACATGGACTTCGCCATGTGGCAGTTACAAAAATCAGATAGATCACATTGCCATTAATAAAAAGAGGAGGACACTGAGAAATGTAAGAAGCCATAGAGGTGCAGATATTGGTAGTGATCACCATCTCCTTATTGCCACACTGAAATTAAAATTGAAAGCACCCAACAGAAAAAATGGATAGAATACCTAGGTTTGATACAACTAAGCTTTTAGAAGACGAGCACAGATAAACATTTGCAATTGAATGTAAGAATCGATTTGCAGTCTTAGAGACTTTAAGAGACGAAGAACAGACAATTACTGAAGAATAGTGTGATATTAAGAACATATATCAGTCATCTGGTAATAAAGTCTTGGGACACGCAGTTACAAGGAGAAAGCCATGGATATCAAATGATACTTGGGATACTATAAAAAGGAGACAAAGACAAAAATTGATTGTTGAAAGTTTTCGACGAAGTTATGAAAATTTCAAGGTAGAGCATGCTAAGTATTCCAGTTTTGACAGTGGGGTCAAAAGATAAGCCAGCAATGAGTGGAGAGAATATTTAGACAGTAAAACAGATGAAGCCGACAAAGCTATGAATTCAGGAACTGGTTATGGTGTAAAAATTGCTCATAGAATTATTGTGAAATCTCAACTGGGGCAAAGAAGAAGAAGTATACACACATCAAAGCATATACCCATCAAAAAGAGAGATGGCTCTGTTATAGCAACAGAAGACGAAGAAAGACAACGTTGGATGGAACACTTTAGTGAAGTTATGAATAGGACATATGAAGGGAATAATTTGATTTATATACCTCAAGCTGAGGAAGACCTTGATGTGCCCATGAATGAATTCAATGCGTTTGAAGTCGAAGCTATCCTCAAAAAACTAAAAAGATGGAAAGCCCCGGGGTATGATGGAATAGCTGCCGAGATGATACTGGCCGAAAATGAAATGACTCCCAGACTACTTATAGATTATTTTGTAGAATGTGGCATGAAGAGGCAAAATCTGATGAATGTGAGTTAGGAGTGTCGGTGAAAATAGCAAAAAAAAAAAAAAAAAAAAAAAAAAGGAGACCTGTCTAATTGCAGTAATTACAGAGGCATAACACTTACGTCAGTTGTTATAAGAATATATAGTAAGCTTATTCTTAAGAGACTGGAGAGAAAGATTGATGAAAAGCTGAAACATGAACAAGCAGGATTTAGGAAAGGAAGAAGTTGTACTAACCAAATTTTCATTTTAAGACATGTACAGCAATGCATAGAATATAGAATTCCCCCTTTGATGGCATTTGTGGACTATGAAAAAGCCTTTGATAGTGTGAACCAGCCAATTTTGTGAAGAGTCCTGCATTATTATGGAATTCCTCTTATTAAGTCTGTTCATGAGCATAGCAAAGGCAAAGTTAATGTTAATGGAGTCTTATCAAATGAATTTCCAGTGAACAGCGGCGTACTCCAAGGGAATGTGTTGTCACCTATGTTGTTTATCCTCCTCATGGATTTTTAAATGCATAGAACAAATTGGAAGCACTTATTCATCATATGAACCCTTGAACAGAGGGGTACCCAAGGGGAGTGTGCTTGGCCCAATCGTATTCTGCATCTATACTATTAGTCTATGGAAAATACTACAAAGGCATGGCGTGAAGTTTAAACTATTTGCAGATGACACACAATTTTACTTCTCCATAAATGATATACATGACACTACTTAAACTCTAAACCGAATCCTTGATAGTGTTAGCAATGGATGACATTTAAACAACTAAAATTGAATGAGAACAAAACTGAATTCATGGTGGTGAGCAAGAGAAACAGCGTGAGAAACGGAGGTGATATTCAAATGAACATAAATAATGACTCCGTGCCGATATCTAGTAAAGGTCGAGATCTAGGTGTATTTCTTGACTGTAACCTGTCTCTAAATGCCCAAATAAATAATGTCTTAAAACTGCTGGTTATCATCGAAGAAATATTGCGTTTATAAAAAAGCACCTAGACGAAAATTCTGTAAATTGTGTTATTACCAGGATTGACTATTGCAACTCCATCTATTACAATTTACCAAAAGTGCAACTTTAGAAATTACAAAACATAATAAACAGAGGAGCAAGACTGATAAAAGGTGTCCCACCCAGAGAAAAGATCACCCCTATACTAATTGATTTACACTGGCTGCCGATTAAAGCGAGGATTGAATTTAAAATATGTACAATAACCCACCAAGTTATCAGAACCGGGTGTCCAAAATACTCAAGAGAATTGCTACATATTGCGCAGCCAACAAATCGTGTTGACACGAGAATAGTTACAGTTGGCTTCAAACTGTTTTAACCTAGATATAGTCTACTGTAGGCTCCAGAGCCTTTAAATATGCGGCCCCGAGACTTTATAATAAGCTCCCACGAAACATTCGAATGATTGAAGACATTAAGACTTTCAAGAGGAAACTGAAGACTTACTTATTTCATGAGTCTTATGACAGTGACGATTTAATAGTAAATGAAGAATATGAGACATGAAACGTTAAATACTCTGAACGAATAAGGTAAAACGACAGTGGAGGTCCTGTAGAGAGTGGGGTTCCCCTGGTGCATGGGACCGGAAAAGCAGCCATCAAAGTAAAGTAACTAAGAACAGTTGGAGATGGTGGAGAAGGATCGGACTGGATTGGTGACAGGAATTTAGCAGACCAGTATGCTGATGATGCTGTCCTTGTTAGCAGAACATTACAGGATTTACAATGCTTGCTTACCAGAATGCAGGAAATATCACACGAGGTTGGGCTGAAGATAAAAAAAAAAAAGAGATGATGAAAACGGAGTATGTAATGGGAGATGAAATAATATTGGAAGGAGGAATGATTAAGGAAGGAAAATCATTTAAGCATTTAGGAACTATGATCTCCAATACAGTGTCATTAGAATAAGAATTTAGTGAAAGATTGAAATAAGCAAATCAGAAAATGGCTAGGTTAAGTAAAATTTGGAAATCAAATCGCCTGAAATTACTTATAAAAATCGGACTATACAGTATATCAGTTTAGTGAGATTGATGTTACTCTATGAACATGAATCATGGTATGACAATGTAACAATCTCCAATAGATTTAGTAGATTTGAGAACAAAGCCTTCAGAAGGATATTGGGAGTTAATGACAGGACAGGATTAGAAATGAGACTATAAGAAAGATTACTCGAGTGCCATATGGGGATGAGATCCGGATGAGGGGTAGATGGAGATGGTTTGGGACCGCTCTTTGCACTCCCCAAGCAAGATAAGTTCACCAAACGTTCAGCTTGGCTCCACAAGGCACTAGAAGAGTGTTAAGGCCCAGGCCTTCATGGCTGAGGACTATGAAGTGCAAAGTAAATGATGAATGGAGAAGTATTGAATTAAAAGCTCAAGATAGAGGCGACTGGTGAAATCTAACTGAGGGCCTTTGCGTCAATAGGCCTAGCAGGAAATGATGATGATGACCACAGTCATTTCTTTATAGCGAGGAAGATATGCATCGACTCACAGAGGTGCCATTTTAGCTCGGAAAAGTTTCTTAATAGCTGATTGGTCGGAAGTATTTTTTTCCAAATACCCTCATTGTTTTCAAATAATTACCAAGTAATGTAAAGCGAAACTTTTTTGTTAACCTAAATTTCTTCATCGGATATAGATTTTGTCAATAAATAATGTTGATGATTAAGCATATTATAAAGTATCGTGATGGTAAATCTAAATTTAATAACAGCACCTGCCGAAGTCAACGACAGGAGCCTGTTTTCTGGTGCACGCTGCATAATTTGGTAACTTTTCACATATCATAACACAAATTGGGATAAATTACGTTAAGCAAAAGAAAAGAAAAATGTCATAATAAACTTTCTCTGAAGACCAGGATCTATTAAAAACGTGGAATTGAAAAACTCGCTATTGATGAAGATAGCTGTTAGGTAAAAGCAGGACCCATTTAGAATGGGTCCTGGGTAAAACGAGCTTTCTACTGTAGACACCTAGGAGGGAATGGAAGGGAGATTGTAACCCGGCGGTGAAATTGTGAATTCATTTAATTGTTATCTTTATACAATTTATGCAACACTACAGTATCCCCAAACAGAAAATATTGATATTAATAAAATCTAAATCTTTACGAAACAATAACAACCCCTTTCCATATGAACTTACATCATAGGTCTTTGATGTAAGTCCTCATAGAAAGGGTTTGCTATTTTTTTTTCCTAAAGGTTAAATTCTAGTGTATTGTGTAAAACATGTAATTTATACACATGCTAAATAATCAGTGATGTACACACTCATGCATATGTGTGTGTTCCAACATCTTAGGCCTATAATGTCAGTTGTATAGAAAGGGTTTGTTATTTTTTTTTTTTTTTTTTGAAGGTTTTGATTTTATCAATAGCAATGATTTCGGTTTGAGAATACTATAGTGTTGCATAAGAATCACAATCAAACAAATTCATAATTTCACCGCCGAATTACAATCGCAATAACCTTCTTCTCCCTTCCATTCCTTCCATGCTCGTTTTACCCAGACCAGGACCCACTCTTAAGTGGGTCCTGCTTTTACCTAACCGCTATTTTCACCAATAGCGAGTTTTATTAATTCCACTTTTTTAGTAGCTTCTGGTATTCAAAGAAAGTTTACAATAACATATTTTTCTTATGCTTAATGTGATTTATCCCAATTTGTGTTGAAATATGTGAAAATTTACAAAATTATGCTGCCTGCATCCGAAAACAAACTCCTGTCGTTGACTTCGGCGGGTGTTGTTATTAGAATTAGATTTACCATCACCATACTTTATAATATATATATTTGCCAACATTATTTACTGACAAAACTTATATCTGATGGAGAAATTTAGGTTAGTAAATAAGTTTCGATTCACATTACTTGGTAATTATTTGAAAACAATGATGGTATTGGAACAAAAATACTTCCGACTAATCAGCTATAAGGAAACTTTTTTCGAGCTAAGAGGTCACCCCTGTGAGTCGGTGCAAATCTGTCTCTCTAAAATAAATTGACTATAGATGATAGGGTGAGAGAGATTGTAAAGATTGGGAAACGTCAACATGGATCCATGAGGGGGAGAGGGACTGTGGATGATTCTAGAGGGAAACCAGAAGCTCTTCTGTGCTTCTGTAGATCTAGAGAAGTGAAAACAATTGACGTTTTGGTGCTTGGGGGCGAGAAAAGTCCCGGAGAAGTTTGTTAGAATGTTTAAGATGATGTAAAAAAGAACTAGGACAAAACTAATAACTGCTGCTGGGGAAGCAGAAACCTTTGTAATTGATGTTGGATTACAACAAGGGTCAGCATTAAGTCCTTTTTTATTTATGCTGGTCATAGATGTGTTAAGTGAGATCAGAAATGTAGAGTTGTTGGAGTTGCTATATGCAGATGATTTGGTGATCACCACTGAAAATGAGGAAGACTTGCAGAGAAGTGCTGTAGAGTGGCAAGAGACCTTGGAAAGGGGTGGATTGAGGGTAAATGTGAATATGACTTAAGCTATGGTGAGCAATAAGGAAGGGAGGGACATGATAGCCTTACATAAAACAGGATCCCCCAGCAGTGGCACCATCGCTTCCCTAGACGTGGAGTCCCTCTTTACAAATGTACCTGTTGGAGAGACCATCGACTTGATCCTGGAGAGAATCTACAGGGACCCATCTACTTCTACCCTGAACATCCCTGAGGAGACCCTCTGCACCCTGCTTGAAATATGTACGGAGAATGCCCCTTTTACCACCCACAGGGGTCACATGTACATACAGAAGGATGGTGTAATGATGGGCTCTCTCCTTTGCCAACTTTTATATGGGAGCTGTTGAAGAGAGGGTTTTCTCACGGATACGTCGTCCAGGGCCCTTCTACCCAGGACATCGAGACTCTTTGCAGGACATTTGAGAAATGCAGTTCTCTGAAGTTTACTGTTGAGCATAGCAACGATGGACGGCTGCCATTCCTTCATGTAATCATGTCTCCCAACCCAACTGGATTTGACACTAGTGTCTACATTAAGCCTACTAACCTTGGTTTATGCTTAAAGGGAGACAGTGAGTGCCCTGCCAGGTACAAGGCCTCCTCCATCAAAGCTTAAGTCTGCAGGGCCCTCTCCACTGCTCCTCTTGGGCTAACACACATCAAGAACTCGACCGAGTCGCTCAGGTCCTGGTGAACAGTGGCTACTCTAACAGGCAAGTTAGCCGTGAGATCAAGCTAGCTATGGACACCTGGTACCAGGGTAAACAACCAACTGAGAGCGCTACCACCACCATCAACCTATAAAGGGTTTATGCATAACGATTACCAAAATGATGAAAAAGCCGTGAGAGACATAATAAAGAACCACATCTCCCCTGTGGATGAAAACACAGTGGTTAAGTTGATTATTTATTATCAAACCACCAAGATGAGGTCCCTCATCATGAGAACAACGCAGCCCCACCGACTCAGGATATCCTTAGACAGACCAGTGTGGTCTATTCCTATTTATGCCCTGTTCCAGGATGCTCTGGGCATTATATAGGAATGACCACCATGCGTTTGTCCAAGATACTGTCCTGTAACGTTCAACAAGGAGCCATAAGATCTCATGCCCTCCACGTCCATAACAACATTAAACGTGAGGAAATAATAAAAAACACTAAGATATTCGTCCATGCTCCAGATAGCAGAAGACTTCGAATACTGGAAGATCTTCTCATGCAGAGAGAAAAACTGGCACTTAACACTACCCAAGAAATGTTCCTTCTCCCCTCCCATTGAAGGAAAAACACACTGAGGAATAACCATACAAACCATGAGATCTCCAGCCAAGACAACCCTAGTGATCAAGACACTTCAGTCCAAGACAGGTTTGATCAGTGACTGGACAACCTGCCTAGTCTTGATACCCTCTCAGCGAGCGCTCCCACCAATCAGAGCCCAGCTGCTAGAGGACAAGATGGCGACTCATCACCCATGAGTGAGTGGGAAAGCAGTCTGACTAAGCTACAGCCGCTCTTGGCGAGCGGCTTTGCCAATGAGGACTCGCCATTCTACCAATCCTACTATTTACTCCAACCACGACACCCGAGGCCGCCAATTTAAATTCGCCGCCTCTCTGCCTAAGCCAGAATTGATATACATAAGGACGCAGCTATCAGTGTTTCCACCACTCAAGCCTGAGGAAGGGAGACCGCACTCCCGAAACGCGTAGCTTGTTCGCTGTATTATTTTACCCAACTTGTAAATATTACCTAACTTATAAACTTTACATTGAAACCTTGATTAGCCGAGTATTCCTGAATTTTACTACCCACCATAAAGGATGACTTTTGCCTAATTACTGGCTGTATGCAGTAATCCTGAGAAGAAGATGATAAGAGCCATTGAGAAGACAGAATATAAGATCAATGCTACTGAGGCAGCCATTATTTTTAACAAAGCTTGCCTGAAAGATGGTCTACTACCTAAATATATTATTATTATAATTATTATTATTATTATTATTATTATTATTAGTATTACAGACATGAAATTTATCAAAACTGCAAGAGTAGGTAAACGTTATTAATTGGCGAAATTTCCTTCTAGTAGAGTTTTCTTGCTGGAGGGTACTCTCGGGCACATTATTTTATCTTATATCTCCCCCTCTTGTTTTTTTTTAAGTTTTTATAGTTTATATATAAAAGAATTATTTTAATGTTGTAACTGGTTTTTAAACATTTTATCTTAATTGTTTAATACTTCTCCTATAGTTTATGTATTTCTTTATTTCTTTTCGTCACTGGGCTATTTTTCCCTGTCGGAGCCTTTGGGCTTATAGCATATTTCTTTTCCAACTAGGGTTGTAGCTTAATAATAATAATAATAATAATAATAATAATAATAGTTGCCTTTTCCTAATTCTTTTGCTAGTCTTCCAAAAATATTTCTTTCACGAAAGTGTTCTGTTTATATATATAGGTGTAACCCTGAATATTTCCTTTTTTTTATTTTTTTTTATTTTTAGTGGTTCTTTTGATTGGGAGAGAATTGCCATGAAGTTGTTCATATTTTATGTGTATAAAAGTAAACAAACAACGAGTTTAATATAATATTGTTCCAGATGAGGTTTTCTTTGAATCTTTTTGTCTCGATGTTTATGATAATTACTGTTAAGAGTTACTTTCGCTTTCCTTCAAAAAATAAAAGAACCCCAAACACGGCGAATATTCATTGGACAAGTAACGCGTTTGATCCGTTAAATCCTTAGAAAAATATTTTGTGGCTTGTGTTAAAATCCCATTCGTCTCTCGGTTTCTTTGATCGTGCCGTAGACTAGTCGCAGACGTTTTCAGACTAAATTGTTTTAGATTCACTGGTTTTCATCAGTAATAAATCCTCATAGTTTAGTATTTTAACGTCACTTGTTATTCTCTCTCTCTCTCTCTCTCTCTCTCTCTCTCTCTCTCTCTCTCTCTCTCTCTCTCTAGCGATGGAAAAGATCCACTGTAGTTGTATCATATTCGTAATTCTTTCCGTTAGACATTCCTATTTTTTCAGGTCTCCACCCAAGTGGAGTCATTATAATAAGATTAATGCGAACACTGGCTCTCTCTCTCTCTCTCTCTCTCTCTCTCTCTCTCTCTCTCTCTCTCTCTCTCTCTCTCTCTCTCTCTCTCTCTCTCTCGTTCTTTTTTGATGGCGTGTATCTAATGCCAAATATACGAGCGAGCTTCTTTTTTCTGGTTAATAACAAATGTGTTTATATAAAAAAAAAAAAATGTTTCATCTTGTGTGACGATTTTCATTATACATATGTTTGAGTTCTGATACTATTTTTCTTATATTTTTAACAATTAAATCTGACGAAAGATCAATACGATTGTTTCATGTACCTTCAAATATACAATATACATAATGACAAATTACAACCCTTACAAATAACAAAGTATGTAATCCTTATATCCTATAGAGGAACTTATTTTTTTTTTTATTTGGCGATAGCATAAAGTACATATTTTTTGGTAAAAAGCTTGTCTAATTTATTTGCATAAATTTTGCTTGATATAAACTTCGTTTTTGATATTTTATTCCCAATATAAGCAATTAGGTTTGGGTCGTCTGCCAATAGACCCAAAGATCGACCAGACCATACTCCCGCTACAAAATCTGATAGCAACACCATTGCTGTGTTCTTGTCTTTCCTCGGTGGTGTCTTGAAATCAAATTAAGAATCTCTAGTAAACTGTCAGTTTCAATTTTAGAACAGCTTTTTAGTATTGGCTTTAACTAAGTCAGTATGTTTTTTTGACGAGGGACAAAAATTAAATATGTTCATATTATTTTCAATATAACCACAAAAAAGACATTTTTCTTCATTCGAGATTTTCATCGTATGCAGTCTATCTTTGGTATTGAGTATTTCATGAACATGTATTTAAACTGTATCTCTGCTCTTCTTATCAAAGTAATTATTATTTACATATTTCCAAATCTGCGTCTAATTTAAACGCAGGTACAATAACTGTACCTTTGGTTTATAGTCTTTACAGTTCATAAGTAACTAGTAGGATGATTCTTTAAACGATATACCTTCCTTAAAACATCAATCATCTCACTATAATATGATTTTTTCGGCTTCCATTAAAACACTAGCTTTTATTTTACAATATAAATGCACAATTTCAAAACCATAACACTTAATTATAGAAATCTTGTTGAAAGTTCTGAACACAATGGCTTTTGATATATATAGCATATTCATTATTCCTAGGCCCCATCTGTCTTTGGTAGAAATGCGGTATTTCTTGCAACTGGTTCACAGCTTCCTTTCTATAGGTATCTAAATAAACTCCTCTGTATTCGTTTGGCACAATCCTGAGGAACTGTATGCCACATTTTGCTAAAATTTTACTATCAATTATAATACATTTTTGAAACACTGTCAGCTTCCTATTCCTAAATATACCTATCAATTTATTGATCTTACTCTCTAGATTACTCTAATTTAGATCAACGCTATCTTGATAATTATTACTATGAAAAACACCTAGTACTTTACCGGAATCATGAAGGTAATGACATCCATTTATTGGCCATATTTATTTCTCCATTTCCCAATGCCTAAAATAGAAGTGTTTATTTTTGTTCAGATTTGCACCACTTGCCTTTTCATAATCTGTGATTATATTAAAAATTTTAATATTCCTTTATTACTATTAACAATGATAACAGAATCATCAGCAAATTCAATGACATGTCTACAAGCTTCCTTTTCATCATCCCGTGAAAAGGTTCCTGGTAGACAATGAACAGAAACATGTATATTGGACATATTTGCCTTACCGATTTTTTTAGGGGGAATAGATCAGAGATATGACCATTTATGCATACTACGCTTTCAGCGTCTGTATATATTTGTATCACCTGAATGAAACTAGGGTCAAACCAAAGTTGCTGAGTATAGCATATAAAGGGTCATGATCCACACGATCAAAAGCTTTAGACCAGTCTAAATATATTAATGCAGCTTGTTTATGATTATTATTTGTATAAATCATAATATCTCTCATAATGGAATTCAAGTTGATTATTGACCTATCATCTACACAACTAAACGGCTTGCGGGAAATAATTAAATGTAACGCATTCTTCAATAGTGAGACCATCTATTCCCGGGCTTTTACCATTCTTCATCCCTCTCAGTACTTTCAATACTTTAGACTCAGTCACTTCTGAGGTTGAAAATATCATTCTCATTCCCATCAATAACTTTATCTACTAGATTCAAAAACAAGTTTTGGTAAGACTTAGGGCATTTCTCTTTTTTTTAAAAGCTTTTCACAATATTCCCTTATATTCCAAGTAATAGCTTTATGGTTTACTATTTCGCCACCATTATCTCTCTTTATCTTATTTACATACGATTTAGAGTTTTTCTCCTTCCCTAATAGATACGCTAAAACGTGTTCTCCCTTCAATTTATCATCCACCTTTGCTCTAATTTTGACTCCTTCACAGATCTCATGTTGAATACTATTTATTCTTAATTTCAAAGAGTTCACTAATGAAATCTTGTCCTTTTTTAATACACCTTTTACTATTTCTTCTTTCAACGTGTAGTTCTGTAAATTCAATAAGCCATATTTTGTTTGGTTAATTTGCTTTGAACGTGTGATAAAGAAAGATTTCAGGCAGGCTTTCGCGTATTCCACCAACACAAAATATTTCCAACTCTATCTTAGCTCCTCTTGATATTATTCCAAGTCATAAGAATATTGTTTCTTACAATATCTGTATCTAGAATATTACTATTAAGTTTCCAGTACCCTTTCCCTGGCAACGCTACAATTTTCTAATTTCAAAGCTAATACTATAATACAATGGTCAGTCATGCTAAGAGAATAATTTGAACATTTGTCACATGGTTATATATATCTTTTAAATAAAACTTATCCAGTCTTGAGCCATAATTCTCCCTAACATAGATATACTCCCCAGGTGATGACATGAATCCCAAGCATCTATAAGTTTCAAGTTGCTTTTCAAGCTTACTAATGACTTTGATAGTAGTTCACTATCGGAATTTGAACAATCTCTCATACAGGTAATAGAATTCCAGTCCCCATCCATTATGATATTGCTCATATATCTCCTGAATAAATATAAAATATCTGTATTAAATAATTTCTCTCTCTCTTTTCTCTTACTATTCCCAGCAGGAGCATACACATGTAATAATTGAATAGTAACGTTTGGATAACGACAATTAACACTCGTAACATAACCACCAATATCGTTTTAAAATTCAAAATTTCCACATTAGATGTTTTATTCAAAAAGATAGCTATTCCACCTGTAAGCACTTGTGTATAATTAATCAAAACTTTGCAGTATTATTCAACATACTCCTGCTTCCCTTCCCTAAATATTGTGTTCTTGGACGAAAATTATATCTAGATTATAAAGAAACACAAGGTTCATTATTTTAATTTGCTTATCCAAAGTATCAAGTCCATTTACGTTAACTGTAGCTACATTTAAGGTAGATTAAATGAATTTTGTATATTATGTAAAATACATTTACAATACTAGTTTAAACTGCTTTCAGCTGCTTAGTACACTTTCCTGTTTCATCATCTGAAGATAAATTTTGGTTCGTCCTTTCCATGTTTTAGCACTGGTCGTTCATCAGCGTTATCTTAAGTCTGTTTTTGTATGTCATGTTTCCATTTTCATATCAGTACTGTAAAGCTTCTGTTTGGGGAGCTGGCTTCTCAATTTATAACATGCTTCCTCATAATCCATTTTCACTGTTCTTTTCCCTTTAATATACTTTCTGTCTCGTTTTCTGTTAATAACTCGTTTTCTTTAACCTCCTTATGAATCTCAACCTTTGTTTTTTGACCTACGCATTTCACTGACACCTATTGGTTGGCAAACCCTAAATCCTGGCCTTCCTTCATCATCATCATCCTGCTCGACGTAATCAAGAATGTCATCTAAAAGATCCCTTTCGTCCTCGTAATTTGGTCCTCCATCAATTGCCCCTTTATCCAGTGTTCATAAACCTATTTTTCACTTTTGCAGTCCAAAGGATTCCCCGGGAGAAGTTCTTCCTTCGTGTGTTTCCCCTGCTCACATCCAGCATTCCTTTTTGTTGTGCCTTTTCCAAGTTTTATTGAGCCACCTTTATGATTTTCTTTCTCAGAATCCTTTTGTCAATTATCCTTAACAATTTCTTCTGTTGCGCAATCTAATACCTTTACTTCTATTGAATTAGGTTCTTCATCCCTGTCCATTCCTTCGATCACTATATCTCTAATTTGATAACTTTGGTTATCTCCGCTTTCCTCGACTGTTGCATTTTTCTACATTGCCTTTGTGTAACTCATTTGCTTTTACGTTGGTCTCATCCTTCCCTTTCCGTTGGCAGGTGAGGGACTCTTCTTCTTTAAACTTAAACCGTACATCTTCGTATTTGCAGTCTTTAGCTATGTGACCTATTTCTCCACACCTAAAGCATGTCCGTGGCTGCCCTTTATACAAGATTGTTAATGTAAATCCTAAAACCGTAATTGATGATGGGACATTCTCTTTTAGTCTCATGCGGGCTGTCCTGACTCCAGCAATAGTCCTTTGAATGGTCCGTCTGCATATATGTTTTGCCCAATTTCTTCCACTTTTCCATATTTCGATAAAGCCTCGATCAGCTTTCCATCTGAGAATCCGAAAGGAGCATTCCTTATTGAAACATACGTAATGGACGGGCTAAGATTCACTATCTTTATATTTCCCAACTGGTCTGAACATACCTCTTTGCCTTCGTAATTTTCCATGCGAAAAGATCATTAAACAAATCTGGTACTAATTTAACAATTGCTCTGTTCTTATTTGTAAATTGAACTCCTATAATTGAGTTATGAACCAATTTCATGTTATTGAATAACATTATGCTAACAACATCCATAATAGGTTATGCAGTAAATTGCAGCTCATGGGAGTCCTTTCTCCTGAATGGTGTTAAGTATGACGCCATACTGTTACACTGAAATACTCAATAGATGGAAGCACTATCGCCACCGTCTAGCGCAGACTCCCACACCTAGGCAAAGATGGGGAGTGGAGAGGCACCACAATTCAAAATAGGAAACTTTACGAAGTTTTCAAGGTTTATAATTGCACTGTTTCTTAACCCACCTTCATTATGCTTACTTCAGCACTAACGGTATATATTCACCGAAACTTCACAATATTGTCTGGGCAAAACTGCACCTATAGTGCCAGAAATCAGCAAATATGAGCAGGAGCAGCAACTAAGTTGTGTACCCATAGGCTTCTTCTTCCCACCGCCACCTATTATATTATTATTATTATTATTATTATTATTATTATTATTATTTGCTAAGCCACAACGCTAGTTGGAAAAGCAGGATGCTATAAGCCTAGGGGCCCCAACAGGAAAAATAGTCCGGTGAGGAAAAGAAACAAGGAAAAAGAAAATATTTTAAGAACAGTAACAACATTAAAATAAATATTTCCTATTTAAACTATACAAACTTTAACAAAACAAGAGGCAGAAAATTAGGTAGAATAGTGTGTCCGAGTGTATCTTCCAGCAAGAGAACTCTAACCCAAGACAGTGGAAGACCATGGTACAGAGGCTATGGCACTACCTAAGACTAGAGAAGAGTGGTTTGATTTTGGAGTGTCCTTCTCATATAAGAGCTGCTTACCATGTCTAAAGACTCTCTCCTACCTTTACCAAGAGGAAAGTAACTACTGAACAATTGCACTGCAGTAGTTAAACCCTTGGGTAAAGAAGAATTGTTTGGTAATCTCAGTGTTATCAGGTGTATGA
>NC_090731.1:116716656-116734156 GCF_036898095.1 Palaemon carinicauda | reverse complement strand
CTATGACACTACCCAAGATTAGAGAACATTTTGATTTTTGCTGTGTTATCCTAGAGGAGCTGGATACCATAGCTAAAGAGTCTGATCTACTCATACCAAGGGGAAAGCAGCCACTGAACTATCAGAATAGTTAATCATTGGAGTGAAGAAGAATGGTTCGGTGTGCATTGTGTTGTCATGTGTATAAGGAAAGAAGATTACGTGTAAAGAATAGACCAGACTATTCATTACACGTATTGGCAAAGGCAAAATGATCCGTGACCAGAGACATGCAGCTGTACTACCTGGCCCAGTGATTCTTAAACTGGGGGGCGCAGGAGCTTTCAAGGGGGGCGCAAGTAGTTAAAATAGTAACAATGAAAATAAAAATGTAGTAATTATGATGTCTTTTGTTTTACAAAACTACATAAACATGGATAAATCGATTACTAAGGAGCATGTGTAATAATTTTTGATGTGGTCATGATCCATGAATGATTGTATTAAGAGTAAAAATTATGTTTATTTTTGCAGTAATTGGCATTTTTTCCAGTATTTTCTATCAATGTAATAACTGTAACTGTATAATGCTAAAACAGTTTGAAAAAAAGATTATGATAAAATTTTATTTCATCATAATATATTTATTTTACCCATTTTCTATGAACGATGTTTATTTTATTGAAATATAGTACAATGCATTCTTATAACAATCAACAGCAATGAAATAAAAATCTATCATTCATCCATATACTCACATAACCAATGAAGTATATTAGCATACAAAACGCAACATATTGTTTATAAAAACAATACATACATACATACATACGGTACTTTCTACTTTGGCAAAAATTTCAAGGGTGGGGAGGGGGGGGGGGGGGCGTGGGATCTATGCTTAATACAGAGGGGGGGGGGGGCGCAAGGCAAAAAAGTCTAAGAACCACTGTTCTGGCCACTCAAAGGACCCAAATAACTCTATAGCGGTAGTATCTCAACAGTTGGCTAGTGCCCTAAGGCCTGTATATGACTTATATTTTGTCCCCTGAAAAAGATGTTAAATACTGGAACAGTCATGGTACCCTGATACACTTTTACACGGGTGTGTATTCATAATGTAGAATTTCATGTTACTCTTTTGAAAAAGGAATCTATAATCTTTTAATTATACAATTTCTTTAATTATACCGTTTCTATGTAATTAAATTGTTATGAAGTACACCTTGTTTTTTTTGCGGTTTAATTTTTAAGAACAACTAGTAAAATACTAGTTATTTCACTGTTCTTCGTAAAGGTTAATGAAATGTTAACAAAATAGAGACACATCAAGAATAACAAAAAAAAAAAAAAAAAAAAAACAGCCATAATATTAATATTATGACATAATATCATGCCTTAAATTATGTTTCTTGATTCGACCTCTTGATATCATGCAATCTCCCTCTTGAGACTTTGAAGCTAACATCAAAGGAAAAATGGTAAACAAACGAATGTGTTTGGGTCGTACTGTATGATTATTTTGATGAAGACTTCTTGCCAACTCCACCTTGTGTTCGTCAAACAGGGCAGAACACTGTATAAGTGCCTCATGACGATGACCGTCCGGTGTAACTTTTATCTGATTTCTATTCATGTTTTTGTGATGCAAGCACTTGCTTCATTAGTGATGACAGATAAATGCAATCAAACGGAGAGTTTAGTGAATGGAGAGTTGATGCCTAGTACGAAGATCGTCAGTAGACGAAAAGCTTGCTCGCATAACGCAAGATATAAACGAGGGGAATAAAACGGGTTTTGTAATAGTTAAATGATCCCTTGATTAGAGAAGACTGGTTCATGTAGAAAGGCTCAGCAAAATCAGAATATTTATTTTAGTTAAGAAAACAAAATAGTTTGATTACGGATTGTGATGTCTTTTTCTTCTGGGAAGGAACATTTTCATGACCTCAAGCTAATGTGAATTTATGACCAACACTTGACACTTACTTTCTTCTTTTCGTTCTTCATTTGCTTCTTTGTGTCTGTGATGCTTGAATAGAAGCGTTAAAAGCCCTGATTTGTAATGAAGGTCGTTTCGAAATGTATGTCCCGAATTAGCTGTTGTGGTAGGTTGGCCAGGGCACCAGCCACTCGTTGAGATACTTACCGCTAGAGAGTTATGGGGTCCTTTGACTGACCAGACATTGGATCCTTCTCTCTGGTTACGATTAATTTTCTCTTTGCCTACACTTACACCGAATAGTCTGGCCTATTCTTTACATATTCTCCTCAGTCCTCATACACATGACAACACTGAGATTACCAAACAATTCTCTTCTCTCAAGGGGTTGACTACTGCACTGTAATTGTTCAGTGGCCACTTTCCTCTTGGTAAGAGTAGAAGAGACCCTTTAGCTATGGTAAGCAGCTCTTCTAAGAGAAGGACACTCCGAAATCAAACTATTGTTCTCTAGTCTTGGGTAGCGCCATAACCTCTGAACCATGGTCTTCCAATGTCTTGTGTTAGAGTTTTCCTGCTTGAGAGTACACTTGGGCACACTATTCTATCTTATTACTCTTCCTCTTGTTTTTTTTTAAAGTTTTTATAGTTTCTATAGGAAATATTTATTTTAATGTTAATGTTCTTTAGATATTTTATTTTTACCTTGTTCCCTTTCCTCAATGGGCTATTTTCCCTGTTAAAGGCCCTTGACTTATAGCATCCTGCTTTTCCAACTAGGTTGTAGCTTAGTAAGTAAGTAAGTAAGTAAGTAAGTAAGTAAGTAAGTAAGTAAGTAAATAAATAAATAATAATAATAATAATAATAATAATAATAATAATAATGGCTGCATCGGCAGAGTTTATTTTCTTATCCAATTTTTCTATTTTCCGGATAATTCTCTTCTCTAAAGCACTGCAATCAGCCAGCAGACTTGAAAAATTCATCAGTCGGGTGAATGACAAAATCGGGAAGACTTTTCAAGTATATTCTCACAAAATACAAGTAAAACTTTTGGTACAAAATAGTAAAAACTACGACGCGTTTCGAGGATAAGTCCGGAATTATCCGGAAAATAGAAAAATTGGATAAGGAAATAAACTCTGCCGATGCAGCCATTACTTTTAACTCAACCTGCCTAAAAGAGGGTCTCCTACCACGAAATAATAATAATAATAATAATAATAATAATAATAATAATAATAATAATAATAATAATAATAATAATAATAATAATATAGGATCCCATTGAAATATAAAGCCAGAATATTCCTTTGCATTTCCTAAATAATTATTTCCTTTTTCGTGTATATTTTATGAAAAGATAAGTTTTGCGTTTTAATGTTGTTTTTATATTTACCCATAGATAGATAA
The DNA here is from genome assembly GCF_036898095.1 of Palaemon carinicauda. Classification (NCBI taxonomy): domain Eukaryota; kingdom Metazoa; phylum Arthropoda; class Malacostraca; order Decapoda; family Palaemonidae; genus Palaemon; species Palaemon carinicauda. The sequence continues at coordinate 116,730,824 of NC_090731.1, read as the reverse complement.
TCTGTTATTTGTATAAACTGTTGAGGTTTTGTTTTAACCTTTAATCTGGAATCACTGTATTTTATAGATATTTATTAAGATGCTTGCATATCGTTGGTAGGTTAGGCAGTCGAAACTTGTTTCTTTCCTGTCTTAATTTTATATTATGCGTTTTTTACAACGCTGCACTTGTTTTTATTTTCTTCTGTTGCACCTCTAGTTTCCGCTGCCTCTCTTCCTTGCTGTCCAACTTTTACTTCATATTGCAACTTCAGGTTTTTCCAATAGTCGCACTTTGGATAGTTGGGTTCTCTGTCTCCGCGCCGGTTTATGTAGCACAAATTCATAAATCCAATCCAGAAGTGGGACTTGTTCCTTATGAAAAGTTCTAGTCAATTAGAAATTGGGAACAAATTGTATTATGGAGATTCTGTTATGGATATTTTTCAAATGTAAATAAGAGAAATTTTCTGTATAGTAATAGTAATAGTGATATAGTAGTATTACTTGCACTACTGATTTTAGGAAAAGTTGGAAGATCACCTGTTGCTTAGTAACTTATATATTCGTTGTGGGAACATTTCATAGGAATATAATATGTATTCAATAACTGAACCGATGAATTCTGGTTGAAATTATGAGCCGACTCGAAAATAGTTTACGGACAGAGCGAATGTGGAATATATTCAGAGTTCCTGTACTTTTTATATTATTATTATTATTATTATTAAATGCTAAGCTACAACCCTAGTTGGAAAAGCAGGATGCTATAAGCCCAGGGGCCCCAAGAGGGAAAATAGCCCAGTGAGGAAAGGAAATAAGGAAAAATAAAATATTTTAGGAATAGTAACAATATTCAAATAAATATTTCCTATTCAAACTATAAAAACTTTAAGAGAACAAGAGGAAGAGGAACCAGATAGAAAAGTGTGTCCGAGTGTACCCTCAAGCAAGAGAACTCTAACCCAAGGCAGTGTAAGACCATGATACAGAGGCTATGGCACTACCAACGAATAGAGAACAATGGTTTGAATTTGGAGTGTCCTTCTCCTAGAAGAGCTGCTTACCATAGCTAAAGAGTCTCTTCTACCCTTACCAAGAGGAAAGTAGCCACTGAACAATTACAGTGCAGTAGTTAACCCCTTGTGTGAAGAAGAATTGTCTAGTAATCACAGTGTTGTCAGGTGTATGAGGACAGAGGAGAATCTGTAAAGGATAGGCCAGACTATTCGGTGTCTGTGTAGGCAAAGGGAAAGAACCGTAACCAGAGGGAAGGGTCCTATGTAGTACTGTCTGGCCAGTCAAAGGACCCCATAACTCTCTAGCGGTAGTATCTCAACGGGCGGCTGGTGAAATGATTGTAGAGATAAACGATTGGTATCAAAGTTTTGATCAAGAAATTTAAAAATTTGCCAATATAAAAGAATAAAAAAACTTTTGCACCGAGAAAATTAGGAATTAGACCAAAATGAAATATAAAGTCAGCAGCGTTGTAATTTCGTAAATGTTCTAGAACGTTTCTGTGATCCTTCAATGTTAATTTTTTCTGTAAGAGACTTTTAAATTATAATCTATAGAATTACTTATTGGTATCTGAGGTCTTTAATGTTACGATGCTATATGCAGGGGTTGTCTTTTTGTTTGTTAGATGGCATTGTTACAAAGTATCAATACAATATCACTTTAATTTACTTTTATTATCCACACGGGAACGCTGTGCCCTACTGGACCTATAAGATCTGTTTTTTGTATACATTTCTTAATTATTTAGAGTATCACGCAGTATATTCCACGTTAATTATCCAATCTACATTATGAAAACACTTAGAAAATAAGTCTTCAGTTTTCTCTTGCAAGCCTTGATATCTTGTCTTTCGAATGTCTAGTGGGAGCTTATTGTATAGTCTTGGGGTTGCATATTTGAAAGCTCTAGAACCTACAGTATAGTACCAATATGTTACATCTTGCATCAAGTAATTTGAAATCACCTGTAACTATCCTCATGTCTACATGATTCGTTGGCTGTGTGCATGTGGGCCATTAGGTTATAACTGAGTGAGATGCCAGGTGAATGCAACTAAACTATTAAACAGGGATCGAACCGCAGGAACGTCACAAAATTTTAAACCAGGTAATGCATGACAAAGTCAAGCTGAAACAAGTTTTGTTAACATTCCAGGAAGAGCGTGTAGACAAAAAAAAAAAAAAAAAAAAAAGAAAAAAAAAAAAAAAAAAAAAAAAAAAAAACAGATATATCATTACAGTGTACGAGCGTGTGTGAAACGCGTGTGGTACATGGCTCCCCTTTTAAAAAAGACATACATGGGAATATAGGGTGCCCTGCTCTGGAGAGTTGAACTGTAGAGGGGTCATCTTGCAGGAGAAAAAAGAAATACATGTGAAATAGGGTGCCTTGCTCTGGAGAGGTGAACTGTAGAGGGGTCATCTTGCAGGAGAAAAAAGAAATACATGTGAAATAGGGTGCCTTGCTCTGGAGAGGTGAACTGTAGAGGGGTCATCTTGCAGGAGAAAAAAGAAATACATGTGAAATAGGGTGCCTTGCTCTGGAGAGATGAACTGTAGAGGGGTCATCTTGCAGGAGAAAAAAGAAATACATGTGAAATAGGGTGCCTTGCTCTGGAGAGGTGAACTGTAGAGGGGTCATCTTGCAGGAGAAAAAAGAAATACATGTGAAATAGGGTGCCTTGCTCTGGAGAGGTGAACTGTAGAGGGGTCATCTTGCAGGAGAAAAAAGAAATACATGTGAAATAGGGTGCCTTGCTCTGGAGAGGTGAACTGTAGAGGGGTCATCTTGCAGGAGAAAAAAGAAATACATGTGAAATAGGGTGCCTTGCTCTGGAGAGATGAACTGTAGAGGGGTCATCTTGCAGGAGAAATAAGACATTTAAGTGAAATAGGGTGCCTTGCTCTGGAGAGGTGAACTGTAGAGGGGTCATCTTGCAGGAGAAATAAGACATTTAAGTGAAATAGGGTGCCCTGCTCTGGAGAGGTGAACTGTAGAGGGGTCATCTTACAGGAGAAAAAAGAAATACATGTGAAATAGGGTGCCTTGCTCTGGAGAGGTGAACTGTAGAGGGGTCATCTTTCAGGAGAAAAAAGAAATACATGTGAAATAGGGTGCCTTGCTCTGGAGAGATGAACTGTAGAGGGGTCATCTTGCAGGAGAAATAAGACATTTAAGTGAAATAGGGTGCCCTGCTCTGGAGAGGTGAACTATAGAGGGGTCATCTTGCAGGAGAAAAAAGAAATACATGTGAAATAGGGTGCCCTGCTCTGGAGAGGTGAACTGTAGAGGGGTCATCTTGCAGGAGAAATAAGACATTTAAGTGAAATAGGGTGCCCTGCTCTGGAGAGGTGAACTGTAGAGGGGTCATCTTGCAGGAGAAAAAAGACATACATGTGAAATAGGGTACCCTGCTTTGGAGAGGTGAACTATAGAGGGGTCATCTTGCAGGAGAAAAAAAGACATACATGTAAAATAGGGTGCCCTGCTCTGGTGAGGTGAACTATAGAGGGGTCATCTTGCAGGAAGAAAAAGACATACATGTGAAATAGGGTGCCCTGCTCTGGAGAGGTGAACTGTAGAGGGGTCATCTTGCAGGAGGAAAAAGACATACATGTGAAATAGGGTGCCCTGCTCTGGAGAGGTGAACTGTAGAGGGGTCATCTTGCAGGAGAAAAAAAGACATACATGTGAAATAGGGTGCCCTGCTTTGGAGAGGTGAACTATAGAGGGGTCATCTTGCAGGAGAAAAAAAGATATACATGTGAAATAGGGTGCCCTGCTCTGGTGAGGTGAACTATAGAGGGGTCATCTTGCAGGAGGAAAAAGACATACATTTGAAATAGGGTGCCCTGCTCTGGAGAGGTGCACTGTAGAGGGGTCATCTTGCAGGATATATGCAGATTTAACATGATCAATGTGGATCCAGTCTTCTTTGCCATAAATGGTAATTAAGAAAGCCATCGTTGTTCGACGAATCATGAAGAAAGGGTCCGTTCAAGGGGGCATTAGCGGTGTCTTGCTTGTGTCGTTGCACCCTAAAACTTGCATGCCTTGTGCAAATCTGTCAATATGTGTTGCTTTGCTAGGGGCTTGTAGGTCTGGAGGCATGGAGTAAATTTTCCCACAACATTACATAGGCGCTGAAGATTGTCGTAGAAGGTTGTCGACAGAAAAAAATCGGCAGGGACGACCAACAGGTTACCATACACCATTCGCTAATTATGTCCACAATTGAGAGGTGAAAGTGGGACCCCTATTGGAAGTAATATGCTCTGGGATACCAGATCTCGCTATTCACCCTGAGAGTAAAGGAGATGTACACGGGGTTGATGTTGTAGTTTCCATGGGAATGGCTTCAGGCCAACGAGTGGAGCGGTCAATGAGGGTAAACTTGTAACGATGTCCTTGTGATGTGGGTAGGGGACCAACTAGGTTAATGTGAATGTGAGCAAAACGACGCTGAGGCTGAGGAAAAGGGCCTACTCTTGGATCTGTTTGTCGATGTACTTTTGAAGTTTGGCATGAAGTACAGGCACGGACCTAATCCTTAGCATCCTTAGTAATGCCGTGCCAAATGAGCTTCATTTGCTACGCAGTAGATCAGGGCGATGGATGTGAAAGGCCATGAAGGAAATCAAACATCCATCGTTGGACAGGAGCACATATCTATTGTTATGTCTACTAGTATTGACGTCACAGAGGAGAGTGGCATTGGAGTCGTCAAGGGGGACGTCTTCCCAATTGGAGGGATGGGCAAGATGTCCTACATGGTTGTACTCCGGATGTTTTCTCTGGGGTTCTGCCAAGGCATTGTAATGCAATCCCAGGTGAATGGCATTAAGAATAGAGTTAAGGTCGGAGACGGCATCATCAAAAATTAAGACACAGCAGTGAGGGGGAAGGCGGGAGAGAGCTGGGCCTCCAGCGGTCACCGATTTTGCTAGTGGGCTGTTAGGTTCTAACTGAGGTATCAGGCGAATGCAACAAAACTTCATTAAACAGACCGAGTTTTTATACAAATTTTTGTGAGCAAGAACGTCACAAAAATTCAAACCAGCTAATGTATGAAAAAGTCAATCTTAAGCAGGTTCTGTTAACAGTGCGTGGGAAAACAAGATATACAGTATAAGGAAATACCCTTACAACGAATAACACGTGCAGTACAGCTGCAAGATGTGTAGCAATTCTCTTAGATAATTTGGACATCCGATTCTGATACTTTAATGGGCTATATTCTACTTTTGATGGGCAGCCAGTGAAATTCAATTAATATAGGAGTAATCCTTTCCTAGGATAAGACACCGTTTTGTAATTTCTTAGGTTGCACTTTAGGTAGATTGTAGTCGATGGAGTTGCAGTAGTCAGTCCTAGTAATAGCACAGTTTATCTCCAGTTTCTTTTACAGAATATTTGTCTAGATACTTCTTTACAAAAGCAATGTTTCTAAAGTGATATCCAGCAGCTCTTACCACATTATTTATTTAAGCACTGAGAGACAAATCAGTCAAGAGATATCCCTATATCGTGAACTTACTAGATATCGGGACTGAGTTGTTATTAATATTTATTTGGATGCCACCCGAGTTTTTAAAGCTGTCTTTCTATCCAACACCATAAACTTATTTATTTTATGTTCGTTTAATTTTAGTTTTTTTAACTGTCATTCAATCCCCGACACTGGTAAGGGTGTGGTTTAAAGTTTCAGCAGAATCATCAATGCCAGTTATGAAGAAGTAAATTTTTTTATCATCCGCTAATACTTTAAACTTTAATTCATGCCTCTGTAGTACTTTTGATAAACCTATAGTTAATATACATAATAAGACTGCGATTAGTGCACTGCCCTGAGGAACTTTTCTGTTTAATGGTTCAAAGGATAAATGAGGGTTTCCAATGTGTAGACAGAATTTTCAGTCAACCAATTAATCTTTTAGATTCTCAGACTTGATCTTCAATAACGATGAACCGTAAATCACGAATTTATGTTTAATGTTTTGTTATTGCCTTGTTGAAATCAGTCCTGGAAATAAAACCCATTCTCCCTAGGAATGACTTGTCTTGTACTTTAAAAATCACGACTTATGAAAAAAAAAAAAGTTTTTTTTCTCAACGTCACTTTTTTTCTCAGACCGTTTATTAGTGCTTCTTTAACGTGAGCTAACTGATACGAGAGGCTGTAAGCTTCCGAACGCTTTACCTAGACTTGCTTGCCAGAATTGGATCCTGGCCGGGTCTGCGTCAGTGTGCTTCAGTGAACGTTCTCCTTTACATTTCGTAAAATGCTTTGCCATTAACATTAAACTAAACATTCATCCAGTTTATTGAGATGTGGTAAGGGTTCGTTTTCCTGAAGGTCATATATTACACCATGTTTTATATAAACCAGTGAACATATGTGACCATAAATAACAATCCTTTTTATTCTACTATTTTGGGTGACTGTGTAGGTTTATGTCTTGATAAAGGATATTTAGATGCGTGGATCTCTTAAAATAGAATCCTTGTTGTCAAGATAAGATGTGGGCCTAATTCAGGGTAGTCCACTAGGCCTAATTGGGGTTACTACTTGACAAATGAGGTTTGGAGATTGTGGGCACGGAATTTTAATTGTGAAGGACAAGCCGAACTCTCCAAATATATCCAGTTTTCTTCCATGGATATATATTTTAAGGTCATACCTTGCTCTTTATTTGTCTCCTTTTTTTTTTTTTTTTACTAATTTCGCGTTCATTTTAAATAATATTTTTGAAAATACTATTCACCATCATCAATATCAATTAGGATTTAAAGCAATAAAATTTTCTATTTTCTTCATTATTTTTCAGTGTCCTAGTAAATATTGCGAAATATCTTACGAAATGTGAAGAGATAATGTCTCTCTCTCTCTCTCTCTCTCTCTCTCTCTCTCTCTCTCTCTCTCTCTCTCTCTCTCTCTCTCTCTCTCTCACTAAGGCGCATCTCAACTTTTCAGGTATTTGTAAGAAAATTCAACGTAACTTCATAGAAGATCGAACAACAGCAATTAAGTTACAAAGTTACATAGGAAATCCATTTCCGTTACTAAGTGGAGTCTAACCTTATTCATATTATATACATCAGATGTGAATTCACCACCAGAAACTGTATTTGTATGTGCTTTGGCCATAATATGATTCAAATAGTTATACAACCAGAAAACTTATATGAAGAAGGAACCCAATTTTGAAAAGACGAGTAGCACAAAAATATGGACCAAATTGAAAAAATAATTCAATTTGAAAAGAAGTGGAAGATAAAAACAAATAATGAAATTCGGACAAAGTTGAATATCAAGACACGTAAGAAATGCTAATAATAGAAATAACATAAAATAAAAAGTTAAGATTGTTTAGGAATATGAACACAAATATTCAAATCAATTCCTATAAATGTCCAATAAGATCAATAATGAAATATCCACCAATGCCTACGTGTTTAGAGCATCGACATTCAATATAAGTGCATTACAAAAAAATCAAAATAAGATACCAAGGTCCGCATTGCGAAACAACCAAGATGACGATGGTCTGAATATAGAACAAATATACAAAAAAAAAAAATAGAAAAAAAATACAATTCACAACTAATTAATCAAAATATGGAGTAAACTAGCTCAGTATAATGGAAAATTATAGGAGGAAACGGAAGAGGAAGAAAGAAATTGGCCAAACAACACATGCCACAGATGGTGGAGAAGAGTATATCTTTATATATTCATCACGATGAACCTCAACCATTATACTAGTAAGAAACATATTGTGAAAAGCGAAATTTCTAGAACTTACTATGTAAATATACTGCAAAATAATAATTATAAGAGTTGATGTTAAGGTTAATATAAGAAAAATAACATCTTCATCTACTGCAGATAGACTTAGACTGTTGAGATTTGATATGAAAATATATAATCTGTATATCACCATGGTAAAATACTGCTAAATAGTTATTGTAATATTATAATATCAAGACCAGGTTAAGTAAAATTGTACCTACTGTATATCTAAACAAAATTGTAGCCAAACCATACTTTGCATTACTCTTTCATACCTAGCTTTCTAAACTGTTCCCTACCATGGTTAGCCATCTATCTGCCCTTCTTTCAGCCATCTTACCTATCCGCTAAAAAAAGGTTCATCTCTCTCTCTCTCTCTCTCTCTCTCTCTCTCTCTCTCTCTCTCTCTCTCTCTCTCTCTCTCTCTCTCTCTCTCTCAGCTGGTAGTGAAGCACTAAGAATCATATTAGCTTGACCCCAATTTCGGAAGGAGAGAGAAATTATATGGGTTCTTTCCATTCAAATTAAGCATCCCCTATGTTTCCTTGTGTACCTGGTTGTTATTTTACTGTTATGAGTCAAGTGATGGTGTGGAGGGGGTGGGGTAGAAAGAAAAAAGGAGATAATAAGCCTTACTTTTGAGGAACACATTAGGTCTTTGTCTTCTTCAATTGTACAAGAGATTAGCTTATTGAGAAAGTCTTTTAAGAATTTCGGTGATCAATCAATTCTGAAGAAGTGTTTTAATTCTTTCATTCTACCTTGTTTCAAGTATTGTTCTTCTCCTGTCTGGTCTTCAGTTGCTGATTCCCCTCTTAATTTGTTGCACAGAAACTTACGGTCTATTAAATTTCTTATTCCTGATCTAGATATTAATCTTTGGCACAGTCCTTCAATTGGTTCATTATGCATGTTGCATAAGATTTTTCATAATTCTGACCATCCTTTACATTCAGATCTTCCTGGACATTCTAATAGTCAGGCCTTCTCCATCATGAGGTTCAATACTACTCAGTATTCTAGAAGTTTTATTCCAGCTGTGACCAAGTTGTGGAATAATCTTCCTAATCGGGTAACTGAATCAGTAGAACTTCAAAAGTTCAAAGTTGCAGCAAATGTTTTTATGTTGAACAGTCTGACATAAGACTTGTTATAGTTATATATGAATTATCTGTTTTAATGTTTTTAGTGTCTTTTAAAATATTTTATTTTAATCTTTTATTACTTATATCGTTTATTCACTTTCCTGTTGGAGCCCATGGGCTTATAGCACCTTGCTTTTCCAACTAGGGTTGTAGCTTGGCTATTAATAATAATAATAATAATAATAATAATAATAATAATAATAATAATAATAATAATAGAACTCACGTTATCTGTGCTTCCTCATGAAATTAATCATCTTATGATGGCCCCGACGAGGCATTCCTCATTCATCGAGGATTAAAATCTTCCTCATAATATCTTACAAGCTTAGACAGTCAGTTAGTTACAAATAAAAACAATAAAGAAAAAATAATTCACCAAACCTTTCGCCTCTTTTCTTTTGGCAATGATTTCACCTGTCCGCTATGAATGTAAAGAAGATTGCTCGTCAGTGGTACGAGCATTACCTACAATATTATGGGCTTCATTATACATGCCACATATAAAACATTTAATTTTTTTCTAGTTTATAGATATTGAAATAATCCCTTTTTACTCCTGAGAGGTGTTATGACATATAGATGAATTTGCATTGCATGTTCTCCAGTCATTAGGATTGAGGGAGCTCCATAGATATTAGCTTGTTGCCAGGATGGTAATCTTGTAAGGCTGTAACTCTTTCGTTAGGTTTACGACCACACAAGAGGACTTGTGAAGGATATATGGGGCCTCTTGGCTAAACCTCCTACACGCTGATTTTTCACATACACACACAATTTAAATATATCATTACTTGTTTTGTGTCCGTAAGTTTATATTCTTATCCAAGTCAGCATTCTCTTCAAAACATAAAATTGAATGAATTCACAAGGAACATTTCCTTCATGTCGTCACAGTTATCACGGGTTCAAAGCCTATTATTATTATTATTATTATTATTATTATTATTATTATTATTATTATTATTATTATTATTATTATTATTATTAAAAAGCAATGACACAAGGAGCACAGCCAGAGCTTATCCCTATGTCTTCCTCTTAACTCTGGGGATCGATGGTCCCCCTCTCCCGAACCAGAGCTGTCATTTTCACTTAAATTATGCCTTGTTTATGGCAGACTGGACTAAGGAGGAAGGCTTGCGGGTACTAGATATACTTGATGCCATATATAGGTAAGGTTTCATAGATGTCTGTAGATATGGCTTTGGCAGGATTTGGTTCATTGTTTAACTAAATTCCTTCACCATAAAGCTCTCAATTCTACAATAGAGATACCTTGTTCTCTGCTTTGAAAGGGCGATTAGTGTTTGTTATATTTTCCCTTCATTTCGGATTTATTGAGGCATGGACACCTAAGGCTGTCTGGCCGTCTTTGTTTATCGCTGTAACTTTATACGACCCGAGAGTATAGACTTACATTTTATTTCATCAGATTCAAATATGGGAGCTGTACACACACACAAACACACACACACACACACACACACACACACACATATATATATATATATATATATATATATATATATATATATATATATATATATATATATATATATATATATATATATTTATACATACATACTTTATTCATATCAATATATACATTATAGATATTATTATAAGATGGTCTCGTGTCTGGGAACCAAACATCTGTTACACTTGGAAATATTAATACCCGAATTCTGAGACAGTTATATAACTCCTAGACAGAAATATGTATAGCACGTAATATCCAAAGGTCCCTAAAGGACGCTCAAAGCAAAACTGAGTAATTATTCTTAAGAATTATTCTAACAACTCTTACTTCGATTCTTTAACAGGATACGAGTGGATACTAATTTAAACACTGGTGATTGGAATAATAAACTCTTTACAAAAATAGATATATTCTATATAAATTACAACACCTTGAAAGAATTTACATAAAATCAAAATAAATCACTCGAAATATTAAGTCTGAGCAAAATTTAGATTAAGACAAATGTTACAATCTGAAAAGTATATAGTCACTTGACTTGTAATATTAGATCTGAGTAAACATTTGACTAAGACAAAAGAAATAATACTTATGAAAATTATACAATTACTTGTTTCACTTGAATTATTAAATCTGAATAAAACCTTGGACTGAGATGAAGGAAATAATACTCATGAAAATTATACAATCACTTGTTTCACTTGAAATAAAATTTTGCACACTATTTGATTAGTCTTGACACTCAATGAATATAGTTAACCAGATACCGATACAAATACCTTTCACGTTACTACAGGGCCAGTTACAAAATCTCTAAGAGAATTTTTATAAATACTTACTGTTTACAAAAACCCGCCACACGGAAATTTTGAGATTTCACTGAACACTTTTCAAACAATTCACTGGGTTGAGTATGAAAGAGGGAGGGGGAGATAGCTATGACTTAAGGCTGGAATTCTCTACATCATCTATGTAACCCTGGGGTTGCCTTTATATGAAACTTAGGTACTTCCACAATGCAAAAGATCTGGGAAGCGTGGGGGCCTGGCCTAAGGGCGTCAGAGTTACCAAGTATTGTTCTCTCGAACACATACCTACACATCACGAGACGGCTCTCTCTCTCTGAGCTAGCTCTGCCCACCTTTTGTCCTGGAAATAAGAAAAAAGGTAAGGTCTATCACCAGGGCCCTCAAGAACCTTCCAAAGCACATGGTATATAAGAATTGCATATTTTCTCAAAAACATGACGAGATGTTTCATAAAAATATAAAAAAAATTTACATGAGGCTTTGTTCATATCTCGCATGAATCACATACACTCTCAAACAGATTAGGTAAGACTTCATAACAAAAAAACCTGAATTAAAAAGTTAATTAAAATTAACCTAAATTTACATATACTGAAATGAATGGTGTATACAATGAAATTAACCACCAAAGTCTTATGTAATTTACATGGTAAACTTAAATCTACATGAGAGGAACTCATTTTACCGGCTGGCTATTCATGTCTTCAATGTACAAATGAAATATATAAATAAATCAAGAATAAACTATTGTATTTATTCTACACTAGACCAGCTTCGTAGGAATATATATATATATATATACTGGTTTATGCCACCCTTCAAAAATGATCGCTCGATATATTGATAAACACTCACACATCCATACACACACATATTCAACCCTTCCCACTCAGTCCCACCTTTTCTCTCGGGGTACCCCTCTCACCAGGATACATCTTTCTCTCTGCCTACCCGAGGGATGGGGAGAGACTGAGCAGTTATACATGTGTCAATGCCACTGAGCGTGTCAGAAATATATATATATATATATATATATATATATATATATATATATATATATATATATATATATATATATATATATATATATATATATATATACGAATAAATGTATATATATATATATATATATATATATATATATATATATATATATATATATACTACATATGTCATCATCATCATTTCCTCCTACACTAATTGACGCAAAGGCCTTGGTTAGACTTTGCTCCGTATCATATAGGGCAGTGGTTCCCAACCTGTGGTACGCGTACCACTAGTGGTACGCAAGGGTCTTCCAGGTGGTACGCAAACACTTTCGGGGTCATGAACGATTTTTAGTTATATTTTACTTCACAAAGATGTGTACTACCTAACACAAGATAAGCTGGCAACGATTTGCAACTGTTGCCACACGCCACCCACTGGTCCCAGCGGCCCACCATTAAATTAGGTCCTCCACTAACTCTCGTAGTTGCCTACGATCGCCAGCTACTTCAAATAAAACTCGGTCAACTCGTTTTTAACCGAATTTAAAAGCGAATCTGGCAGTTTTTCGGAGGTTAGTGGAGGACCTAATTCACACAGTACACTTACTTAATGCGCTAATATGTAGTATTAGTTGCATTTTATCAACAAGAAATAACAACATTTGTGGCTGATGGCGAGAATCCAGTTGCTTGATAAGCAAGTGCATCATTCTCTGGATGACGGCGATGAGCGTCAGCCAGTGACGTCATGGTCACTGAAAGCTGATTGGTGGAGAGACGAGTCCGGGCGAGGAGAGCATCGCAAGACGGGGCAGTTAGGAAGGGCACTCAGCAGTACAAGTACGTTGCCTTTCCCTCCCTTCACATCACCCTCCCTTACTTCACACTTCCCTCCCTTCTTCCCTCCACACCTCCCTTACTTTACTATACCTTACTACTTATACTTTACATATACTCTATTTATTTCTTGATTTATTAATATTTTTTTTTTCTTTACTGATCCACAGGATTTGACATGCCGAAGAGAAAATATGACCCGACATACATAAAGTATGGTTTATTTGCAATCGAACATGGAGGAGAAGCTCTTCCGCAGTGTGTGGTCTGTATGAAGTCCCTTTCCAATGCGGCCATGAAACCCAGCCTGCTCAAACGTAATCTTGAGACTAATCACGCGGACAAGAAGGACCGAGATCAGAGCTACTTCCAGCGACTTGGCGAGAACGTGAAGTGGCAGCGCATGGACAAGACTGGCCAGATCTACTAGAAGGAGAGCAGGAATTATGAAAGCATCCTATGTAGTCGCTCTCCTGGTAGCTAAAAACATGAAAGCGCATACCATTGCAGAGTCACGTGATTGGAGAGGAGGTGATGGCGAAGTTGGAGAGTGTTTCCGTCTCTAACAACACTGAACAACGCCGTATCGAGGAGATGTCGGTCGACATTGCCGACTAAGTGGTTGAGGGAGTGAAATCCCCTAAATATGGGTTTGCCATTCAACTCGACGGACGTCACCAAGTGCTCTCAACTACTTGTCTACGTCCGCTTCACTCAGAGTAATGCTGCGAAGACTGAGTTACTGCTAAGCCAGGATCTGTCCAGTACAACAACAGGAAAGGATATTTTCAACGTTTTGGACAATTTTTTCAAGCAGAATGAACTGGACTGGGGAAAGTTGGTCGGATGCACGACAGATGGGGCTCCATCGATGCTCGGTCGAAAGCCAGGTTTTCAAGCCCATGTGAAAGTTGTAGCACCAAACGCCACTGCTGTACACTGTTTCATACACAGATTTGCCCTCTGTGCTAAGGTGCTCCCTCCGAAGTTGTTATCATGCTTGAACCGAGTTATCAGAATCGTTAATTTCGTCAAAACATCCACCCTGAATACTCGACTGTTCAAGCTCCTCTCTGAAGATTTTGGCTCTGACCACATCTGTCTCCTCT
>NC_090731.1:116694156-116714156 GCF_036898095.1 Palaemon carinicauda | reverse complement strand
ATATATATATATATATATATATATATATATATATATATATATTCATATATACACAAACTCAGATACACACACCTTTATATAATAATATTAGCACTAACACTCGCGATTTTTTTCTAATAAGCCACAAACACCTGTTAACATTGAATTTGTTCTGCTTTCGGATCATAGGCCTAATATAAGGGGAAACTTATTTTATGTTAAGAATTTCTGGCTGGGAAAGAATTGGAACCTTAGGTCTGGTCAAAATTGGGATGACAGTCGACTACTATAACCATTTGGCTATAAAGAGAGATAAGGGTTGATTCTGACTCTTTCGTGCAGATTACTGTTGAATTCAGGTTTTGCACATGGAATCAAAATCAACCCGTTTCTACTTTATACAATAGGTTAATATAGTTTTGTAACAATTGGCAACTTGTATATGTGGTGCAAGGAGAATTCATAGTGAGATAGGTTTAGGTATGCAGTTGGAGTAGTGAAAAGGTTAGCTGTGGTAAACGGATTGTTCAATGTATTTTAAGGTGGTTCGACCATGGAGAAAGAAGTGTTTATAGCTCAGAAGTGCTAAGAGAGGAAGGAGTCAAAAAGCTTGGATAGATGGGATAAAAAACGCATTGGCAAGAATAATTTTACATCACATGCTTACTATATGCTGCAGAATTATAAGAACGGAATAAAACAATTTGCCATGGACTAAATCTCAGTGTAATATATAGATATAACTAAATATATGGTGATAACAAGTAACAAGAATAAATTGCATAGTTTATTTTTTCATTTCAAGAATTTTCTTTGCAATACTATGTTTCGAATTGGACAATTTACAATGCTGTATAAGTTATCGAGAAGAAAATTACGTCGTTATTGTCTGATTACTTTTTAATCTGTTTGTTTATACAGTAACTCATAACCGAAGAGTTGAATTGTGTCCCGGTAAGCAGGCATTAGGAGGTTTCGGAAAGATGGGGAAACAGTCTGGTTTGAGCTGATATTAAATTTCAGATGCAAATGCGTGATCTCAATGTTTGTCAGTTTAATATTAGGAAGCAACACGCTGTTTCATCCGAAACTATAGAGCAAGAGTTAGTGGCACAGCGTGAAGGAGGAGTGAAACGGGATAGGGTATCATCGTGCAGCTGAGGAGCCGCTTTCGGAAATTTGAGATATGTATTATGTTATGGAAGTTTTATACTTAATGACCCCTGACCCCTCTTTGACTCGGTTAAAAATGACTTGTGGCAGAGATTGTTGTCCTGATCACTGATATATATATATATATATATATATATATATATATATATATATATATATATATATATATATATATATATATATATATATATATATATACTGTATATATATATATATATATATATATATATATATATATATATATATATATATATATATATATATATATATATATATATATATATATATATATATGTGTGTGTGTGTGTGTGTGTGTGTGTGTGTGTGTGTGTGTGTGTGTGTACATTTATATTTAGGTTGAAGTATGATGATTAGTTTTTTCTATTCTTAAAATCGATCGCATCGTACAGCACCAGAAAAGGCTGCCTAGTATTTAAAAGGAAAAGTAGCGATTCCGAAGCTCAGTTCTGCCACTCTGAAATGACTGATGCAGAGACCTGGGTTTGTAAACAGGAATTGTACTGTAGTCTTCGTAAAGTTTTTGTCAGCCAACAGGCTATAAATGGAGGATAAGCAAAATTAATATGCAATTGCACATGCGTAAAATTATCTAGTAATCTAATTATTTGATGACCAATTGTGTCATACTGTATCGGTTTTGTTTCGCTATGTAAAATAAGTATTTTGAATAAGATTACTCTTAAATAATCAAATAGTACAGGAATCTAAGGAAGTCATTATTACGCCAATTTACGCAATATTGCCAAACACACCAGACCCTATCAAAAATGATTGTATTGTGAAAGAAGCCTTTGTAGTCAAATATTTGCAATTTTCTTTACACCTCAACGTGATACACCAATTTTCTACTGCTTCCAATCGTGTAATGGGAGTCCGTAAAACGTAGATATGTAACGTTTCATATCTCTCTCTCTCTCTCTCTCTCTCTCTCTCTCTCTCTCTCGTGCGGTTTGTTTTATGTTTTCGTGTGACATAACCCTGACCAGCACTCACGGCGGACTATGTCCGTGCACATGTATGAGGTACTCAGACATTCCACCCTTGCCCTTCCTGGCAATTCCCCATATGTCTGGCTACATGCTGTACATGTGTGTGTTGGTCAGGCACCAACTGCTATAATAACACGGTGGGTTAGACAGGTGCTATTCATTAAGCTTAAAGTGGCACTTCTAAAAAGAAAAAAAAAAAAAAAGAAAAAAAAAAGGATGAATGAACAGAACAAATCAATTAAATAGGAAAAATGCTGGCATGAGCCTGAGACCGTTAAAAGATTAAAGGTGAAATTTATAACCAGATGCCATTCTGTAGTGTATGTGTAAGGTTCGGGCCTAAGCTGAGAAAAATGTAAACCGTAATCAGAATAGCGCAGATATTTTCAGATGTGCTTACGATGACCAGGCCTCATAAATCTTAGAGCTGAAATGATTAATATCTCTCCAAAAATAGTATATTTCTTCATTGAAACGAGTGGATAATTTTTATTTTGGGGTTTTGAGTTGTTTTTAATTATTCTCATCATTGCAATATTTCTGAACTTTGAAGAATTTTAGTTTACAGGTAAAGTGTCCTGAAAACTTTTGTTACGTTTGAGAAACGCATACTTGTTATTACCATTACCCAAGTATTATTATTATTAATAATAATAATAATAATAATAATAATAATAATAATAATAATAATAATAATAATAATAATATCTGCTTTTATTATTACCATTAATATTATCACAACTATTCCTGCCATTTATTGGCTTAGAGAGTTGAACACCAACTTACTTAACCAATCGCGGCGAATGATTGCAAAGACCTTTCACACCGTACTTGTCTCAATTAGAATATAACGTTACGACCCAGCATTTAACTTGGGGCTGAGAGAGGCCACAGAAAGAGACTGGGGCATAATGAAAAAACGGCAGACAGATGAGCAAACGAAAGCCCAAAGGGACACTTAAAGAACCCCTATTTACCCTTCTCTTTATAAATGAGACTTGGAAAGAGAATAGGTAGTCCTGGGGATCTAAAGGGACTCGGTCCAAGGGATTGACGACATGGCTTTTCCTGGGTGGCAGAGGGAATACTTTTTGCGAGGAAGAGTAAATTTGTTTTGTCCGTTTGCAGGGGGAGCAACAATGGCTCGTCCTGGTGGGGCGTTTTTTTCTTGAGGATTAAAGAGAGAATGGTTTCGGGGAATTTTGTAGGTTGATTGATGACATGACAAGCAATAAATGAGGTTTTATTCGCTCACCCAGAGTCCAATGGATGTGTATTGTATATAACAGCTGAGTGGTTTAGTATCATGGTCATGAGGCAAATTGTCATTCGCATTTTGATATTTAGGTTGTTGGCACTAATTGGAATATGAACTTGACTGCGAGTGGGGGAGGAGTGTTATGTAGGTCAGTATTGTTCATTGGTATACTTCCTACTTTGAAAGACAGTATTTAAAGTGACCACCCTTCTCAATTTCTTGGGGTATTCATTGAGTTTTTATATTTATCTAGGAAAATTCACAAATTAAAATTTTCGTCTTAAATTTTCATCCCAAAAAAATTGCATTAGTACATTAATACACAAATATATCATGAAGACTGATGTTTGCAATGTAATGTTTCCAGTCAATGTGGTACTGGAAAGTATCATTACTTAATTAAGAACTAGTGAGACTATCAAATCACACCACGATAATACTTCTTATTCCTGAAGATCTTATGTCTTAAAAAAAAAAAAAAAAAAAGAAAAAAAAAAACAGGGCAATTGCTGACTTGACACGATTCTATACAATAATTGAATGTATGTTAATATCTGCATGCTTAAGTGGATTGAACTAAGAATAAAAACGGGTTTCATTTATGGATGTTTCATTTTTTCAGGGGGTCATTAAACTCCATTGTTAAAGTGGATATTTGACTACATTAGTAGAGGGAAATATAAGATCCGCTTGAAATTAAATCCATCTTAGATTTCCATTACCTCGGAATCATCGTGTAGGAGAGAATGGGTTTACATTAACACTGAGGTTCGATGTCCATGCCGTTCCTTTGTTGGCTTTTGATAATGTAAGTGATACTCTGATTATGTTTTTTGATAGCAGCTCTACATCTGGGACAGTAAAACTTTATTGTTCTCTCGCTTGTAATAAAAAAGAATAAACCTCTTAAACATTAGCGTGTTATTATTATTATTATTATTATTATTATTATTATTATTATTATTATTATTATTATTATTATTATTATTATTATCATTATTATTATTATTGTTATTATTATTGTTATCGTAAGAGATACATATTACATCGGTTGTAATAGAAAAGAATAAACCTCTTGAACATTATTATTATTATTATTATTATTATTATTATTATTATTATTATTATTATTATTATTATTATTATTATTATTATTATTATTATCGTAAGAGATACAGTTTTCGTCTTTAAAATCTATCGATTCCACTAGTTATAGCCAATTCCAGTAGTTAGTTATACAGCTGTATTATTTCTTCCACGGAATAACTAACTTTTGCCTTAGATTGCAATGAGTATTTTCCCCCTGAAAATGCTTAGTCTTCATTGTTTTTATTAAATCTCGATTCATTCATACGATTGTTCACACAACATTTAGCGTTGTGTAATTCAATGTTACTAGAAATTGTATTACTTCTGTTCATATTAGTGACGTTGCTATTATGACTTCAGGTTACGTCATTAAATGTTACCAACAACACGGATACCTCAAGACTTGCAATGTTTATACAATTATTTTGCTCTCCTGTTTAAAGAACGAAAGAATTGTTCTTGTAGTTCCTCTGTAGTTTGGAGATTGGGGGAAAATTCTACGGGCTGTGAACATATTAAGTGAAACACATGCAGCGGATGTGGGTGTTGCTGTTGATTTAAACTTAAAGTTAATAACTGATTGTGTGGACCCAGTCCAGGAGACCTGACAGTCGGTCCTCATCACGGACAAGACTTAATCTTCTCTCTCTCTCTCTCTCTCTCTCTCTCTCTCTCTCTCTCTCTCTCTGTTCAACCAAATAAAAGCAGATATCAACCAAAGTGAAATGACTTTTGTCATGTGGTAATCGTTTGATACACAGAAAAATAAATAACGTTACGGGCCAACTTGCTTAATGTAGATAGTATTCTTTATCTCAGAAGTGATGAAATATCCAACTGATACCGGAACAAATGTTGATGACCATACAATTAAGGATAATTGTTGTTACATTAAATACTGCTATAGTGTTTTTTTGTTTTTTTTCTTACCATTGCTTTTTTACCCGTGGGAATAGGTAGCACCGCCATAGAGCGTTACCCTTCCGGTCTTCTAAAAGTTTTTTGTTTTCTCATTGGGTTGCTGTCGTGTTATACTCCAAAAGTTGAAAACATATACGCATACCGATGATATCTTTTAGCTCTTATTTGATATAATTAACATTTTATTCTTTTATTCTCTCCTCAAGATCACGTGAGTTTAGTTTAGATCATGTTATAGTTCTTCGCAGTTGTATTATTTGTTGCTGTCTCCATATCACAGTACAAGTAGGTATAAAAGATACTGTAGAAGTTGGTAGTATTAAGGCTGTAAAGGAAAATTAGGGTGTTTTATTTTATTTTATTTTGTATTTATTTATTTATTTTTTTTTTTTTTTTTGACAGATTAAATCGTTTTTGATAATGAACTTGTTAGACAAATTATACCAGGTGAATACCGTTCAAAAAGGAAGTATTTACGTGACAGAATTCAATCTCCCTCCCCCCATCAACCAGCTCTCTCTCTCTCTCTCTCTCTCTCTCTCTCTCTCTCTCTCTCTCTCTCTCTCTCTCTCTCTCTCTCTCTCTCTCTCTCTCTCTCTCTCTCTCAAAATTATCCAACAAATTCTGTGTCTCCCATTTATGAATTGACTGGTTAATAAATAACTTACAGAACAGGCAAAATTCTCCATTAGAGTTTGTGCCCTTCGTAGATATTTACATCCAATTGAATGTGAGAATTCTTCATTTGAAAACAGATATCGAGTACATGCTATCTTATAACACGGCTTAATATATAAACAATCATTTAAGTGCAATTATTTGTAAGTTCGTTGAAATTAAGCGATGAAGGAATGCTAGCTGTGTCGGACGGCCTTTTGATCTGCCGACTACACTGCAAGCTCGATGTTCAATGGCGTCTGCATTGTCGTGTGAGTAGGAACAATTACAAGTCGATACATTGATACCGACATCTTCGGCTCATTGTGTTGACAAGCCGAATTGCTTTTGATAAAGGTGCGATATTTACAGACGTTGCGCCCAGCTTATGTCTTTTAGTTCCTCAAGTAGTGTGTGTAAAGAAGGCTGGCTGTGTTTTAGGGTGAATAAATCACTCCGTTTTATGTTTCAAAGTGAATTCCGATATATATATATATATATATATATATATATATATATATATATATATATATATATATATATATATATATATATATATATATATATATATATATATTTATATATATATATAATTTTTGTGTTGTATTTTGTCCCATACAATTTTAATTGGTATTTTTTTTAACTTGTTGTAATCTGTACTTTCTATCAATTAATTTACAATACAGTAGATTATATAACGAATAAGAAACACAGAAATGGTATTTTCACGTAAGAACAATGGATATTTTGTTGGTTATGTAATAATCTTGAAGTCAACTTGCTTTTTTAATCTATTTTCGGCAAGTTCTCTTTTTTCTATAGTTTCAGTTTTTGTTTGTCTGCTATTTCCTTTTTACTTGTAAGTGATATGGAGGCGTCGGTGTTATGCACTCATGCTTTGTGGCTCCTGACTAAAGTTTCACATATACTGTGAGGAAGACTTGGTGCATTCTTTTCGTAATGGATGCAACACACCGTGTTCTCATATCAAAACCAGGCAAGTTGTACAAATGACGGAAAATATTATATATTTGCCTAATGTATCGGCACTTTACAATGAAACAATGAAACAATCTCCAATAAATTTAGTAGATTTGAGAACAAAGCCCTCAGAAGGATATTGGGAGTTAAATGGCAGGACAGGACAGGACTACCCGAGTGCCATATGTGGATGAGATCATGATGAGGGGTAGATGGAGATGATTTAGTCATGTTCTTCACACTCCCCAAGAGAGAATAGTTCACCAAACATTCAGTCGGGTTCCACAAGGTACTAGAAGAGTTGGAAGACTCAGACCTACATGGCTGAAGAATATGAAGTGCGAATTATGAGAGGATAAATGGAGAAGTATTGAATTAGAAGCTCAAGATAGAGACGACTGACGAAATGTAACCGAGGCCCTTTCCGTCAATAGGCTTAGGAGGAGATACATATTCTCTCTCTTGAAAGTGACTGCAAGAGGAAAATTTTGAAAGTAGATTAGCAAGGGTAAGGTTATGGAGTAAATGAAAATCAGGCAGATTGAACCATGAATATTATGGTGGTTGTAAGAATGATAGCTGATGATTTGTATTGGGTTCCTACTGTATAACTAATAGATGTTGGTCGGATGAGGAAGAGGTGACGCAAGAAAAGTAGATAAGTGTGTGTCAACGACGTTAAAAGGAGAGTTAGATCATCTATATCCATAGGACTAAAGGTGGAAAAACATAAGGTGATTGCTGAGCCATCTTTCTTCTGTGGAAGTAAGTGCAGATGAAATTATAGATGCTGAGGATGCTTGGATGAGCCTAATAATCACTTCAATGTGAAGTGTTTTAAGGTGGTTTGGAAATGCGTGCAATATGGAGAACAATTGGAAGGTGCTATGAGAGAATAATGGAGAAGACCTACAAAATGTGAATAAATTGTGGGAAAAGAAAGAAATTAAATGTCGCAGAAACGAGCACGTTTATGCAAGATGCAGGTGAACAAGGAAGAAGTGTGCAAAGTCTGATGATAGCGCTGTTGAGGAACCTTCTATAAAAGTGTGTGAAAAAGAAATGTTACAATTCTCTGCATGGGGATCATCGACGATTCAGCAGTCACAGTGTATATATATATATATATATATATATATATATATATATATATATATATATATATATATATATATATATATATATATATATATATATATACTTATGAACTTTAAAACCACTATTTGTGGCAAAAAAAAAACAAGCTCTTTTCCATTTTATGATCAGTGCCACAAAGGTTATTATTTAAAGCCAAGGGGCAAGATCTCCAAACAGTGAAAACCACAATGAGAAACACTCAAAGAGGATAACAAAAATTACTCATCAAAACTTGAACATTTATTATAAACAAAGAAATTACGCTAAACCCGCAAAATTGTATATATATATAAAAAACTGATTAGGGTTTACAAAAATAATTCACCTAAAAAAAATCCTCATTCATACGATAGAACAGTAGTTCTTAAACTTTTTTTGCCTTGCGCCCCCTTCTGCATTAAGCATAGATCCCATGCCCCCCCCCTTTCCCACCCTTGAAATTTTTGCCAAACTAGAAGGTACCGTATGTATGTATGTATTGTTGCGTTTTGTATGCTAATATACTTCATTGGTTATGTGAGTATATGGATGAATGATAGATTTTTATTTCATTACTGTTGATTTTCTATAGGAATGCACTGTACTATATTTCAATAAAATAAACATTGTTCATAGAAAATGGGTAAAATAAATATATTATGATGAAACTAAATTTTATCTTTATCTTTTTTCAAACTGTTTTAGCATTATACAGATTACAGTCATTACATTGATAGAAAATACTAGAAAAAATACAAATTCATCCATATTTATGTAGTATTGTAAAACAAGACATCATAATTACCACATTTTTATTTTAGTTGTTACTATTTTAACTACTTGTAATGATATAGAAAAAGTGGATTATAGCCAGTGGCCTTTTTGACTTCGTGCTACTCATCAGTGGGATGGGTGATACTGGCTCTTTTGAGCAACTAGTCGGGGAATATTTGGTGGTGTTTGGCTCAATGCACATCGGAGATCACTTGCCACATCAAGCTTATTTCTTTTCTTCGTTTTGATTCCAACTGGACTATATGCATAATGAATATGCATAATTTCATTATAACTCCCTTTTCACACCTCAAATAAATGAACACCCTAGTTATAGGTACATCAAATGAAACAAATATATAATGCAAATGAAATAATGATAACGTTCAGTACATTCGCATAAGCTGGTAAGTCATACCATGATATGAACAAATTTTTCTGCTCGTTCACGTGTTACACACACATTTATATTTTTGATACTGCACATAACTTATCTAAAATAGTAAACAGCTACAAAGGAATGAATGAACATACAGTAAACACACACGCCCAAAAAAGAAAAAAATACTTCTGAATCAGAACTAAACTAAATACATTAAAAGTAATGTAGTAATTACCAGTACTTAATAATAGTTTAAATATATTATGCAGGACTTGAAAGTCCTCACTACTTCGTTTGAGAAACTGAGCCAGACTACTGCAACCCTTTGTTATTATAAGAGTGGGTGAGATAAACAATAAGGTGGTACGAGATGCGTTCAGTTCCCGAGGAAACATTTCTCTGACCGCTCTCATCTAAGGGTTAGCCACACGTGTCACTTTGATAACTTTGGGCATTTATTGAGTTTTTGGCATGTTTGGAGATGAGAATTAAATAAATACATATGGAAGAAGTGATAATATTTTTGACTATTTTGCAATAATTATTATTAAAGGAAAAAAAAATGGCACCATCTAGAAGCCATGCTTGCGCCCCCCTTGGAAGCTGCTGGCTCCCCCCTGGGGGGGGGGGGGGCCGCCCCCTAGTTTAAGAATCACTGCGATAGAACAAGAGACAGTAATTAGGAGGAGGTAGGAAAACAACCTATTTCTAGAAAGCCCTGAAAATTTTCAAGAGGAAGAAAATAAAAAGGGGAAATGACCTTAATCCCAGATTATACAATTAAAGAAAAATCTTCACATACATAAATACTTAAATTAGTTATCACGGATCGATATTGACCCAACATCAAAGGTAGTTTCACTAAATAAACTATGGATGATAGCTCCACAATTTAACACAACATGCTGTCGATCCACTGTTCTGGAAATCACGAGGAGGTCTGTAACCAGAGGATACACTGACCCGCGTCAGTAACGTCAACAGTAAAATACTCAGTTTATATCCTTACCGGCTATCAAAACTGAATCAAGCATTTTCACGACTCCGGAGGTTCTAAGACGACGGCAGGACCAGGATGCCCTCCCAAGGGCAGCAGGAATGTCTCGAGGGGTAGAGACGAAAACGGTAGGGTATATCACACTGTCACAGCACATAAGAAGAACGCCCAATCAGGGTACATGAGGCATCTCAAAACAAGGCTGCAGCTTCTACAGCAGTGGTTCCCAAACTATCTTACCTGACGCCCCCTTTTTGCTTCCAGTAGACCCGTACGCCCACCCCACTCGCTTTTTTTTTATATGAAATGATTCTTACATTATTTCTTAGCATTGTACAGGAAAACAGATTTCTGTTTGTATTACATTTTAATAATGAAAGCCACTCAAACAAATAATAGTACATTTCAGTAACTAAAAACGAAACATTTGGTTCAAAGTGAGCGAAAAAAAAAGTTTGAACATTAGCAAATTGGCAAAATTGAGTTTCAATTTTAAGAATAGATAATTTGAAAACATGGTATATAATATTTGGAAATACTTATGAGACTAAGGCACAATTTCTGGTCAAATTTAGTGAGATAGATGCATGTATGTAATGACAGATATTTGTTCTTTTAATGATTTTATTATTAAACAGGTAATTTCGAGCAGATGACTTCACGCCCCCCTTGTTTCGTCCTCACGCCCCCCTAGTGGGGCGTGCCCCCCAGTTTGGGAACCACTGTTCTACAGCAACTTCGGTAATCAGGAGGAGGAACACCATCACTGTCCTGCGCTATATACTGTAGAAAAGGGGCCCTTAAATACAGCAAGGCCTTCAGAATGCAGATATCTCAGAAATATTTAAAATGTCCTTCAGGAACGTGGTCAGAGAACCTCCAAGATGAGGAGCCGAATCCATACTCCCATTTATCCTCAGCCAAAGGTCCCCACCAAAAGTCGGGCAACGAACATCAAATCACCAAACAACCAAGCCGGTGAATAATTACATGGAAAGAAAAAAAAGAAAAAACTCATGGGCAAGGTACCACTTATATAATAACAACCTTCTGTGGGAGCGAGAAAAACCTAAACTAGACTTTTCTTATTTTCAATTTTGTGGCATAACAAAAATATAATAAAACAACTTAATGAAATTTACTTTACAGGCCACGAATAAAATTAAGCAAATTATTACAATATATATATATATATATATATATATATATATATATATATATATATATATACATATGAATGTATATGTATATATATATATATATATATATATATATATATATATATATATATATATATATATATATATATATATATATACATACATATTCATAAGAACTGTATGTTATAGTATGTGTTTGTAAATAACACTACATATAACTCCTCCTAATATCTGGATTCTCTCAATTATTATTATTATTATTACTTGCTAAGCTACAACCCTAGTTGGAAAAGCAGGATGCTATAAGCCCAGGGGCCCCAACAGGGAAAATAGGCCAGTGGGGAAAATAAAAAAAGGAAAAATAAAATATTCTAAGAACAGTAACATTAAAACAAATATTTCCTATATAAACTATAAAAATTGTTAACAAAATAAGAGGAAGAGAAATTAGATAGAATAGAGTTCCCGAGTGTACCCTCATGCAAAAGTACTCTAAGCCAAGACAGTGGAAGACCATGGTACAGAGGGTATGACACTACTCAAGACTAGAGAACAATGGTTTGATTTTGGAGTGTCCTTCTCCTAGAAGAGCTGCTTGCCATAGCTAAAGAGTCTCTGCTACCCTTACCAAGAATAGAGTAGCCACTGAACAATTACAGTGTAGTAGTTAACCTCTTGGGTGAAGAAGAATTGTTTGGTAATCTCAGTGTTGTCTGGTGTATGACGACAGAGGAGAATCTGTAAAGAATAGGCCAGACTATTCGATGTATGTGTAGGAAAAGGGAAAGTGATTCGTAACCAGAGAGAAGGATCCAATGTAGTACTGCCTGGCCAGTCAAAGGACCCCATAACTCTATGGCGGTAGTATCTCAACGGGTGGCTGATGCCCTGGCCAACCTACTACTTCGGGATAAGGGACCCTGTCTGAGCAGAAGCTATTATCTTCGAGTTGATTACCACATGAGTGTCTGATCCCGAGGTGGAGAGAATCCAGATATCAGGTGTATAATATATGGCTTATATAAATATGAAAAACACGCCCAAATGTGCAAAATTATCATATATATATATATATATATATATATATATATATATATATATATATATATATTATATATATGTATATATATGTATATATAAAAATATAAATATATACACACGTATATATATATATATATATATATATATATATATATATATATATATATATATATACATGTACATATATATATAAATATATGTATATATACATACATATATATATGTATATATATATATACATATATATATATATATATATATATATATATATATATATATATATATATATATGAATATATATATATACACACACACACACACACACACACACATATATATATATATATATATATATATATATATATATATATATATATATATATATATATATATATATATATATATATGTATGTATCATCATCATCATCATCATTATCTCGTCCTACGTCTATTTACGAAAAGGGCCTTTGTTAGATTTCGCCAGTCATCTGTATCATGAGCTTCTAATTTAATACTTCTCCATTTATTATCTCCTACTTCACGCTTAATGGTCTTCAGCCATGTAGGCCTGAGACTTTCAACTCTTCCAGTGCCTTTTGAGCCCAGTTAAATGTTTGGTAAACTAATCTATCTTGGCAAGTGAGAAGAGCATGCCCAAACCACTCCCATCTATTCCTCACCATGATCTCATCCACATACGGCACTTGAGTTCTCTCTCTTGTAATTCAATTCTGATCCCGTCCTGCCATTTAACCACCGATATTCTTCTGATGGCTTTGTTCTCAAATATACAAAATATGTTGGATATTGGTTCGTTGTCATACCACGACTCATGTCCATACAGAAACACCAATATCACTAAACTGATATATAGCCTGATTTTTATACAGTATATAATTTCAGGGGATTTGATTTCCAAATTTTACTTAACCTAGCCATTGTCTGATTTCCCTTTTTTCAATCTTTCATTAAATTCCAGTTCCAAAGACCCTGTATTGGAGATCATAGTTCCTACATACTTAAATGATTTGACCTCAGAAATCCTCTATATTTCCAATGCTACACACCCGCAAACATTCTTGGTTCGTCGATCCATCGTCTTTTTTCCTCCCTCTGCTTCTTTTACCATCTCTAGAAATCCATTCTGTTTTATATCTTTATATATATGTATATATATATATACACACATATATATATATATATATATATATATATATATATATATATATATATATATATATATGAATATATATATATATATATATATATATATATATATATATATATATATATATATATATATATATATATATATATATATACATTATCTTATAAGTGCAAATACCTAATCGTGGTGAAAGGGTTTGTGTACAGCCATGATCAGCAAAGTTGTATTATTCAGGGCCACTCCTACTATAGTTGCCGCAAAGATTCCGGGTGAAATAAGCCCCACCCCCTGATGACGTCATAGCTATTCACGTTATCTCCTCTGCAAATTTCAAACTCTACTATCTTATAATCACTTTAAGGGATTTTCTTGTGACTATTGTTAACAGGGGAGACAACATGATTAGCTATGACGTCCTTAAGGGGTGGAGCTTATTTCACCAGGAATCTCCGCGGCAACCATAGGTTAGTTTCATGTGAGCACAACTGAACAAAAATTAGCTTATTGAGAAGAAAGTATTTTAAGATTCTCGGTGATCAATTTATCCTGAAGAGATTTTTTTTTTTTCATCTACTTTGTTTCGGGTATTGAGTTCCTTTCTGGTCTTCAGCTGCTGACACTCATCTTCATTTATTGGACAAAACTTGCACTCTCTTAAATTTCTCATTCTTGATCTTTATATTAAGCTCTGGCACTGCCGTTCAGTTAGTTCTAAATGAATGGTGAATATGATTTTTTTATTTTGATCGTACATTGCAATCAGACCACCCCAAACTTCACCATCTAGTACGTACTGTAGTACTAGGTATGCACTTAATTTTAACAGTCGTGCCTTTTCCATCATAACGCTGAACACAACACAGTATTCTAGAAGTATTATTCTACTTTTGACTAGATTTTGGAATGATCAGTATAATCTTACAGTTGAATTGGTGGGAACTTCAAATGTGCAGCGAATGTTTTTATGTTGAATAGGTTGACATAAGTCTCTCCTCATAGTTTATATATGACAGATCTACTTTAACATTGTTACTTATCTTAAGATATGTTATATTTCTTATCCATTACTTCATATATATCATTTATTCATTTCCTATCTTCTTTCCGCCATGGGCTGTTTTCCCTGTTGGAAGCCATGGACTTGTAGAATCCTGCTTTACCAATTAATGATGTTGCTTAGCTAATAATAATAATAATAATAATAATAATAATAATAATAATAATAATAATAATAATAATAATAATATTTTTAAGTTGGAAGTTTATTGATCTTACTTTATCGACCTAGAAATACATTCAATCTTGACAGAAATTAATCTCTTTCCATCTCTATTTCATATCGGTTCGCTAATGTTTTTTCGACCTAAATTTGGCAGTGAGCATCGAACAATGCTGAGGGCAGAGGAGTCAAGGAGTAAGGTTTGAGGGTAATAGTGATTATATAACAGAACCAACATCGGAGTGGTGTTAATTAAAGAGGGATACGTGAGTCACTATTCTATTTTTGAGAACAGAAGCAAACTTTTGCTATGTAAAAAAAATATTCTTTACTTCCCCTATATTCGTGTCCCTCTTGAGTTACTCGTGATAATAACCACATGAAGTAATTGCTGTTTACACAATTGCTGAGAGGAAACGGTTAAACTTATTCTAATTCGGGAAGGTGAATTTTACGAGGAAATAGTGTTGCTTCAGAAAACATTGGCACATAAAAAGACGTTGTCCTCGTTGCAGCAGAAGTTCGCGGTTGGCTTGTTTCTAAATCTCTAATTTCTTTGAAATGCCGACGCTGGGTAAATCTGTTGTCTATTAAAATGCAGTAGTATTTGTAGAATTTATGTCTTTCTGTATTCGGAACTCTTTCACCTATTTGTGTCACCTAATGGCATGATAACCGTCTCAATGAGCTGTAAGACTTTTTTATGTTTTGCATATAACCCTCATTAACGCCAGAGCTGATTTAAGATTAACAGATTCAAAACATTTAAAGACCCTCATGGGGCATTAAACTCCCTTGACCAGTGCCTCTTGCATACCTCCCCCCCCCCACCCCCTCTTTCTCTCTCTCTCTCTCTCTCTCTCTCTCTCTCTCTCTCTCTCTCTCTCTCTCTCTCTCTCTGACGTTGCAAAAGATTAGAGAGTAGAGCTAGATTATGAGGTAATTTTGTTCGTAATTTAGAAACACATGTACGCAGTACATTAAGCTATTCTAAATATACCTGATGAGGGGAGAGGCACCTGATCCCTAAACGATGTGATGAACAAAGGACTTTAATCCCAAGAAATCACAAGATCCTCTCGTTGATCCTAGGAGGGCACTCTTATAAAGGGAAGTGACCTAATCTCTTTCATTTCGTGAATAGTGTTCATTGCTTCTCTTTCCACCCATCCTTATCGAATCAACATCTGTGGGAATAAGAAGAAGAAGAAGAAAGTCAGAGGATGGAGGAACGGATGCGTATTATCTAAACATTTCAACCAAGTTCCCATCGTGTGATCTTTGCTCCTATCGACTTCTCTGCTATTTGAGCTATTTCCTCTGCCTCCTTCCCAGTCCCCTCTTTGAGCTACACCGATCTCTCTCTCTCTCTCTCTCTCTCTCTCTCTCTCTCTCTCTCTCTCTCTCTCTCTCTCTCTCAAGATTAAGGATGTGGATCTACTTGCTGCTATACTGGAACACGGTAATTTATTACCAAAATATAGTGTTCTGTGACATTCGTATTAGAGAGAGAGAGAGAGAGAGAGAGAGAGAGAGAGAGAGAGAGAGAGAGAGAGAGAGAGAATTTGGATCAAGGGTTGGTTGAAAGCTTATAACTGTAAAAAAAATCGTTTCTAGAATAACTTACAAATTAGACATTTTAAAGTGCAACCTAATCTGTACAATGGATACTCTACCAAAATCTTTCCTTCCCTTGGTCTCAAAGTTTTAGCTGTCAACCATTATTATCATTATAAGGCAAGCTGCAACTTCAGTTTAGAAAAGCAGATGGTAGAAGTCCAAAAGCCCATTAAGGATTGATTGGTCTGGCATCCTGGCCCTGTTAAGGAAAGCTGCCCAGTACAAAAAGGAATTGTAGAAGAAATAAAATAAAAAACATACATAAAATAATTACAATTTAAGAGGAATAACAAAGTAAGTAAATGATTGAACGAAATTTAATGTCAACTTGTTCAGTGAAATGTGAATTAAAAAAGCATTAACATAATTTCAGCCAGTTCAGCTATACAGTAGATTCTTCCCACAATTTGGTGAGCTAAGAGAGAGAGAGAGAGAGAGAGAGAGAGAGAGAGAGAGAGAGAGAGAGAGAGAGAGAGAGAGAGAGAGAGAGAGAGAGAGAGAGAGAGAGAGAGAGGAGAGAGAGAGAGAGAGAGAGAGAGAGAGCGGTTTGATAATGTGATTGATGTTTACGCTTGCGTGCGCACAAGAATAATTGCTTGACAGTTGCAACGTCAGGAAGATTAATGCATTAAATTTCAGCCTATCTTCTTTTAATTCCTAAATTCACGTTGACATAAAATGTTGAAATATTGTGGAATAGGACTATTCATATTAAAGTCATGGTTATATCAAAGCTATTTTCGGGGGTACACCATATTAGATTCTTCGCCTTTTAGTTACCGTCTCTGCTTAAATCACTCAGGTAAAGAAAAATAGTAATGAATTGTTTTATTTGCTTCTGATTGTATCCTAAAAATATAAAATAATATCTAAATACAAATAGCTCCGCTGTTGAATTATGGACAAAATTTTCCCTTATAAAATAATGAGCTTTTATTTATTAGCCAGTGGTATCTGTTGTTAGAATAATTTAGACTGTTTTTTTTTCTTAATTTTTTGGCTTTTCTCAATATCTAGTGTATGTTTCTTGAAATTGTTTTTGGTGGTATTAATAATACTCGACTTGCCGAGTTTTTGGTGATTCCAGAGAGACACGAATTCAATGAAATCTCGCGTAACTTGGCATTATAATGATTTTAAAATTAAAAAACCTAAATTACGTTTTGAATGTGGGATTCATGTTTTATCTACTAGGTGTATTTGGGGATATGCCCCAAAATTTTGAAATTTTCTATGACTCCAAAGCAATTTGTTTTCCGTTAATCCTGTATTATCCTCTTTTTTAAACTCTGACTTATCTGAAATCATCAAGAAACTGAAAGGGTTGGGATTCCATTCTCGTGTATAAATGCGATATCTTTGTAAATCTAGTCTCATTGTAAGTCCGTTGATGTCACTTACAGGACGAAAGTACTAACTCCAATCAAGTCTTATCAATTTTTTTTTCGTAGGTATAATGCTGTACACATTTTATACCCATCACGTGATTTTTACACACACACACACACACACACACACACATATATATATATATATATATATATATATATATATATATATATATATATATATATATATATATATATGTGTGTGTATGTATGTATGTATATATATATATATATATATATATATATATATATATATATATATATATATATATATATATATATATATATATATATATATATATATGTGAGTGTGTGTGTGTGTGTCTGTGTGTCTGTGTGATATTGAGGGGGTTGCAAGTAACGTTTATTATCTGATGCCAAGCATATGGGATTTAGTTCACTGACATCAGTATGAAAATATTAATTATGTTTAACATGTTTAAATATAGACAAATAAATGTTATGGAATTGAAATGAATAAAAACACATAAAGATTTCGTGGCCATTTCGAAACTGATGTAAACCTTGAAAATGCGTTTGATGACTGGCATTCCAGGTCTATCACTTACATTTTTCATCTTATTTTCGCTCGTGGAATTAATTCTTTTTGCTTATGAAATGTCTGTGAAATGTTTTGAACCCCTCAAAGGAATATTTATTTTTGTTAAAGTGAATCAGGAAATATGTTTTCGCATGTCTACATATTCGTATATAATGTATTTCAATCGTGAATACAATATTTTTAGATCACAACTATGAAAAACTTGTTGCGTATAATAGTGATCAGCAGGTATGATAAGAAAAAAAAATATATATATTGTTGTAACTTGTGCATCTCTGATTGCAAGGATATACCAATATAGATATATGGATGAATACACGAGGGAAGGAATAGTTCATAGTTAGTCAAAAAAGAATAATATGTACAGTATTTCTATTGGTAAACAGAGAAGTGAATAGATTATGTATCTTTTCGCTTTAGTCATTGTTTGCCTTCAAGTATTTTGCTGTATGTTTTTTTACCATATGTATCTTTGACGATTTACTTCATTCCTAGATTCAATTATTTTGAAATGGCTGTAAATGAATATCAAATCAATTTTAAGGTTAAAATACCTAACCAATCCAAGAAGGCTTTCTGTATATCAAGAAGTTAAATGGCAGGCTGCTGTACTGTAAAACCACAACCCAGCGAGTGCTGGCTTATATGCTCATAGACTGTGTTTGTTTATGTGATGAATTGGGGAATTTGTAGTGAGCAGCTAATAAAAGAAATCGTTCTCTTTTGTTTTACAAACCGTAAGATTTCTGCATAAAACTACTTAATCTTTATAATATATGCAAATGCTTGCTTGCTAATATACATAAAACAGACAAGTTCGTTTCTCATTCAGAAGTTTTTCAAAACAAAATTATGTAAATTAGTTTACAATTCTTTTATTGTGAATGCTTAAAAGTTCAATATTGATTACCATTTTCTTGTAAAAAAGAAACAAATGCTGAAGAAGAGGGAAATTCCATAATCATTATGTAAGGATGGTTCCATACCCAGGGGAGGTATGTTTTACCGTGGCGATGTTCAATTTGAAAGAAACATCTTTTGGCTGTTGGACCATTAATCACTAGCATGTTTGTGTCCAGTGTACAATGATGTACGACCTGCCACTTTGAAGAAGGAGAGAGAGAGAGAGAGAGAGAGAGAGAGAGAGAGAGAGAGAGAGAGAGAGAGAGAGAGAGAGAGAGAGAGAGAGGTGGATTGTCAACAATTTGTCATAATGAAATTAATAATTTTCCATTTCTTTGTTAGATTCGAAGTTATGCTCAAGTATCAATAATCCAAATGAATTTACAAATTTTTTTTTACATAGATATGAATAATATCAGTTTCTCTCGTGTTCGTCTTTGGACCGGTCGAAAAGGGATGAATGGAGCTGTTCCCTTAATGCCTCTGTGGCTTAAGGAATGGCCTAGGGTACCTAGGTATCAGTTGACTATTGTGGGTCACAGCTAGGACGAGAAACGAAAAGAGATGAACACTATACGTAAGTGGCCATTGCTCTGTCATGA